>NC_056743.1:473947128-474277128 GCF_019279795.1 Protopterus annectens
TTCTATGCATCCCCTTCTTCATAGCCCTAAGTATTCCATCTCTGTTACCATAACTTGGTCTCCTCTCACTTTGCCTCTAGTCCTTAAACTTCTCCTGATCCTCCTCCACCAAAACACTTGACAGTCTGAACCCTAAATACAAAAATACTAAAAACTTACATGCTGCAATCTAAGGAATATGCTGTACAACTACAAGAGATAGGCACAAGGTAGAAGATCAATTCAAGGACCTGACACCGGTGCATTCTTTTAGCTCCCTACCTAACCAGTTGACAGCTGCCATGGTTTAGAAGATTAACAGCAGCATACAAAAGAGTAGCCTATTGCATGACTGGTAGCCAATCAGCTTTGAACAGACTTGACTTAAACCTACGTTCTTCATGTCTAAGCATTTTAATTCTGAATCTCTCAACTTTGTTGAATGCAGTCAGTACTTTATATGTCTTACTTGAGGAACATGACATGATCATAGGAGTCTGTCAGATGACTTGAGTTTTCAGAAACTCGAGTTCATATGGTCGAGACCATATGATCGAGTTTATGAAAATTCAAACATCAAACAAAAAAAAAAAAACAAAGATCTACCTTTTTTCATAATTTTTATGTTTTGCAGGGGGATAAGCCCTCCCATACCCCCTGCAAATTATATATACCAACTCTGAGATCACACTACTGTGAGGACAAGGGTAAATTTCCAGATCTGCACTGTACTGTGATCTCCATTCAAAAGCTTTAGCTTTTCAAAAACTCGATCATATGGTCTCAATCATATGAATTTTGAGTTTCTGAACCCTCGATCACCTGACAGAGACCCGATGATTGGCACTGTATAATCTTGTGGTGTTTTTATCATATTTTTCACCAATGTGACTCTGGGCTTGTTTAGTTTTTGATTTAAAGGTAAGCAATCCTTCCGAAGGCATCTCCAAATGGAAAATATTTTTTAAACTTTTTAAGCATGCAAAAAATGAAGCAGAAAAAGAAAGTCTGCTCTATCTAGATGTTACAGTATTTAAATTGCTTTACATTCTTTGAGACCCCTCCAAGTCATCATTGGTTGCCTAATCTGAAGGAACCATTCTGAGCCTCTCTTAGATAACATAGCCCTGTAATAGTCTCCTTAAATTCACTTACTGCATTTGGTTACACTATGTGGAAGCTGTAAGGAGTTAGGATGAGCTTTTATTGACTAAAGTTTGAGAGGGACCAAAGAATCAAATGGGAGACTCATCAGTATACAGAATGGTGCTAATGGTGGAAATGCTAAGCTAGGCATCAACCCCTATATCACTAGGTGGGTTGCAAACTGGCTCACAGATAAAAACCCACAGTGTGAAAGTAGCTGACTCCAAGTCAGACTGCTGACTAGTCACAAGTGGGGTCCCACAGGGATCAGTCCTGGGTCCTCTCCTGCTTTGTATCTACTTCTCAGAAGTCCAGGCTAACATGAAGGGACAAAGTTTGCTGATGATTGCAAGTTGGGAGCCATTATTAACTCCCCAAATGATGACATCCTACAGAAAGGCCTCACTGAGACCAACAACTCATGTCAGAACCAAGGCCTTAAGCTCAATGCCAAAAAAATGTCTCATCCACATTGATGGTAGTCCACTGAACACAGAAGGTGTTATAAGAGATCTGGGAACACAGGTGGATGACAACCTCTCTTTTGACCACCACATTGCCACTGTGTCCAAAAGTCCTGTGTGGCACATCATATTACTAAGGGTTTTGCATCCAGGAAGAAAGAGGTCATTGTCTCCCTCTACTCTTCCCTCATTAGGCCAATCATAGAGTATAATGCTCCATTTGGCATGTACCTCACTAGACACCTGCAACAACTGGCAAGGCCGCAAAAGTACCTCACAAAGAGGATCCTAGGCCTTAAGCACTTGTCCGACATGGACAGATTCAAAAAAACTCTAACTATTCTGTCTCATATCGCCTACTTAGAGGCGATCTCTGCTTGACTTACAAAGCCATGTCTGACCCAGCTCTGTTAGAAATGCTACATCTAAAGAAATCCCTCTGCACCACACACTTCAAAGACCTCAACTTCATTACCACAATCAACATAACGTTATGGAGGCACAGGTTCAAAACCCAGAGACTGCCCATGCTATGGAACAGACTTTCCATACATGTCAAACAGAGCACCTCAGTGGCCCTCTTCAAGAGAAATCTTGAGTGGATGGGAAAATAGAAAATTCACCCTGGTGATCACTCCAGTGGCTCTACTCGACAGATGCACTGGGAACGAAGGTCTGGTGGTGATTCCAGGGTAATCCTATAGGCTAGGGTTGTAAAGACTCCAGGGCCATTAGCCTAGTTCACACCTATGAACAAGTTAAAAATACAAAGGTATGAAGAATGTAACCAATAGGAGATCAAGTACTGATTTCTGGGAACATCTTTACAATAATTGATGCTTGGGAAAGAGAATGTACAACTTGGACACTAACAAATCATCTACATAGTTCTTAGGTTACACCATTGCTAACTAGTTAGGTCCAGTGGACTTACCTCCATGATAGTCTTTAATGGTGGAGAAAATCAAAGGTCTTCACAAAATCAGTGAATGCCATTAGTCATCTCACCAGCGTCAACTGTCATCAGCTCATCTCCTTATTCACCGGTCTGTCAGACCTGCCTTAACCTCCTCTGTTCTCAACCGGACCTATGTCAGGGGCTGGTGAGGAGACTGAGCCCACTGGTGCACCACTGTACTGCTCCCAAAGAATACGCTACATCTACTGCCCCCTTGTGGCAGCCTTGCTGTCTCAATGATTGCTGCCCTAGGAAGATGCATGCTTACTTCAGACGTGCAACCTCATGACTAAGCAGCTCACCACTTGCACAGCAGAGCTTGCAAGACTAACACACTGCTTATTGCAGTCAGCCTAGGCTGCTTCCTTTCCTCTTAGACTTGCCTAATTTTCAGAATGTTCCTCAAAATTTCTGGTGAACCATTCTGGACTCAAATCAATAAATAATAGACATTTGAGTTTCAGACTCCATAGTCTTCAGAAAATGCATGCTAATGCAAAACATATTCTATCAACTAAGTTTATAAGATCAATACTTAAATGTTGCCCCTATTTTGGGGTTTTGTCAGAATTTTTATTTATTTTATTTTACATTTGTTGACCAGGCTGGTCTAACTGGATACATGTCCATTTTCAGTAGAGGCCCGGGGAGAAAAGCTCCTACAAGTTACAAAGACAAGTATGCAATATAACAATAGACAAGTTTACAAAAAAAAATTGTTAGATACAATAAAAAAATGACATGAAATAAACTTAGTAACAATTTTCGTAAGGGATACTCATAAAAAAGAAGTAAGACTTTTTTTTTTATCAGATGAGAGTAGAAGTTCACTATTATCAGGGAAGTATACACTATATTTGCAAGAGCATTAGGAACCAAGATTAGTTATGAAATTTTTGTATATTGGGTATAATCAGTCAGGGTTGGAGCAGGGACAAAGCCAATGATTCTTTAGATATTGTTTAAGATGCTTTTTGAATAGATGTGTGGAGGCAAGTGAAGACAGTTCAATTGGAAGTTGATTCCAGCTTTTTCCTACTGTGTTGGAAAAGAGCGAGTCCCCTGCTTTGTTGTTTGGTTTGACACTAGAAACTAGAGGTTTGCTAGCTGAGCGAAGTGTAGGGAGATTTTTGTAGGGGGTGATTAGATTAGTGAGGATTGGTGTATTATTGGGGTGATGGAGGATTTTTTGGGTTATCACAAGTTGCTGATAGAGTAGCTTATTATGCAGTTCAAGCCATCCCAATTGTTTGAGGTTATGACAGTGGGGAGTTCTATAGGGGGAACAGGTAGCAAATCTAGCTATGTTGTTATAACAGGTGGAAAGTTTATTCATGTTATTTCTAGATAGATTAGTATAAATAGCAGAAGCATAGAAGAGGGTAGAGGAAAGGTGGGTCTGTGCAAGAGTAATTCTGGCTGGAGGGGTAAGGAAGGGCTTGATTCTATAGAGAGTGCCTAATATTTTGTTGACAGTTTTTATTGTGGAATTAATGTGTTCATCGAAGCTAAGGGAGTTGTCAATTGTAACTCCCAGTAAGTAGGTAGAGGTATCAGGGACTATATTAGTGCCATTGCTAGAGGTTACTGTGAAGTTAGGGATAGATGACTTAGGAGTAGGAGCAAAGAGTAGTAGCTTTGTCTTTTTGGGGTTCAGAAGGAGGCAGTGTTGCATGAACCATTTTTCAACAGTGTTTAAAACTGATTGGGTTTGGAGTTGGAGAGAGTGAATGGATTTGGCAGAACTAATTAATGTTGAGTCATCTGCGTATTGGATGCAAGTGGCTTGTGGAATATTGGTATGTAGATTCCATGCACTAAGATGTTGAGAGGTATGCCACATGACTGATTTTGTTTTGCCTGCAAGCAAGCAGTGTAGTTATAACTGGTTGCATGATTTCATTACTGTCTAATGTTGTAACAGACAAGTACATATATTCTACATTCATTCTTTTTACAGAGCTTTTGGTTGATGTGCTGAATTTGTTGTAGAGTTCTTTTGGATAACAATCACTAAGCTGAGTTTTTTTAACGAAGTTTGAAGGTTTAGGTGAGAAAGAAAAACACTTGCATGTCCTTTAGGTGGTGTTTGGATATATTCCATGGACCTCTTTCAAAGGAGGTTAGATTCTATTTTCCAGATTTCAAACTCTGGGCATCCTAGGAGAATTTACGAGAGTTTGCCAAGAATAATAGAATATTTATATAAACCCTTGTCAAACCATTCATCCAGTGCATCCTTAAACTCCTTTAGACTTTCAGCTTTTCTAACATCTATTGGCAAACTGTTCCATAGTTTACCAGTACTTCCATGAAATGATCGTCCCTATCGTAGTGTTATAAGAAGGATAGTTCACAAACATTTTTTTCTGGTTCGCATAACATGAGCCCTAAATTCATTTCCTAGTGTTGCTGTCATAATGTCACCATTCATACATTTATAGATCAAAACTAAATCTTCTCTTAATCTATATACAACTGATTACAATGATAACATTTTCAGTCTGTTCACAGAACACAGGTGCTTAACTCTAGTGATTTGTCAAAAAATATCTTTGGATCATTTCCAGCCTGTAGTATTGAGAGTGATTATAGACACAGACAGCTGCAATGTATTCATCTTTGCAGACTGGTAGTAGAATATTTACTTCCCTACTAGTTAGACTTCATATGTATCTTTTTATAATAATGTAGCACTTCCTATTTGTCAGTTGCACATTATCCCCATGAAATAATACCCATATCCTTAATCTTCTCACTTCCAAGTATAATATTGTGATGTCCCTCCTCAGGGACAGACATCCAGGAGCCTCAATCCTCGCCACTGACACTGGTGGGGAATGTTCACCGTGAGGAAAAGAGAGAGAGTAATTTCAGATGCAGACCTGTGTGCCAAGTACAATTTCCCTTAAGAGCACACAGGGAATGCACACACCAGTCCTGGGCTCTCCCTCCAGGCCCCAAGTAAGACATCCACTAACTACTATAGAGTAGAATCCTTAGCTAGGTGTTCCAAGCCAAGTCCTCCACCACCTTCTCTATGAAATCAGTGTGCTCAGTGTCCCTGTTTAAAGTAGCTGTCACACAGTCCTTTTGAGATTTTGGATTTACACATACACACCTGGGAAAGGCTGGCACAGCTTACCTGCTCTGATGCCTCCAGTCAGACTACAAGGTAGATTTAATGCCACCAGAATACGAGAAGCTGGCTACTTTAAGGCTATTACAAGAGTACACAATTATACTTGGTAAAATACTTACACAAATGATAATGTTAACCAAGTAGCAAGACACTCAGGAATGTACAGCTACAGTGCCACTAAATAAATGCAAGTACTGTCAAAGAGTAAATATTTCATAAAAGACCAGCTGTAATGAAAGGTTTAGATATATTTAATAAATAAAAACATGAAAATACTGAATATCTACTTGCAATAAACACCAGTTTCAATCACAGGAAATATAACAGATGGAATGACTCGGACAGATACAGAACAAACTATATTTAGCTGATCTCACTATATTTCTCTAACTGATTGACGAATTACTGTTCTCTAGTTACTTATTAAAGCAAGGCAAGATAAAAAGTGGATGAGTGTCTTGTCATGTCCCAAAACAGAGCGCGCACCTCACATATCTCACTAGTATTCAAATACATTTTCAGTACTGGCTTCAGAATTACATCACATCTGGTCACCTGACTCTGTGATTCCCACACTACCCCCTCACTAAAAACTGAGCCAGGATCTGGCACTGATGTGTCCAATACACACACAGAAAGACTGCCTTCATCTGTTGGACCATATCATGCAGTTTTAGACTTATCAAATGATTTCCTTTCCATTCCTATAGCAGAAGCAGGGCCCAATTTGCTTTCACCTGGAAAGGAAGACAGTATACCTTCCAGGTGCTACTGCAGGGATATCTGCATAGCCCTATCTTATGCCACGGGTTAGTGTCCATGGACGTAGCTAAGCTACAACTAGATAAAGTGACTGCCTTTCATTACATTGATATGATTACAGGAGAGAAGCCTGATGTGGACATTGCATTAAAAAATGTAATACACCCCCTTCAAGATAGAGGGTGTGCTGTGAATGAAAACAAAACACAGCAAGGGACATCAGTAAAATTTCTTGGTATGATATGGAATGGAGCAAAAAGAAAAATATGCAGCCCTAGAGATTACCCAGAAAATTGCAGTGCTAAAAACAAAACAGAGCAGGCACAAGGTGTTTTGGGAGCAATGGGTTTTTGGAGAGCATTTGTGCTTCATCTTGGACTGATTGTACGACCTATTCATTACATGACTAGAAAAAAGTGTGATTTTTCAATGGGATCCTAAGGAGCAAATGGCTTTTGAAAAAGCAAAAAAGGTCCTACTGCAAAGTGTGGGGCTAGGTCCGATTGATCCATAGCAACCCTTTATTCTGGAAGTGACTGTTGCCAATAATATGTATTGGAGGCTATGGCAGGAAGATGACATTGGGTAGAAGAGATCACTGGGATTTTGGTACAAATCCCTAACAGGAGCACAAGTCAGATATAGTCCCCTTGAACAACATGTGCTAGCAGTGTACACAGCATTAATTCATGTGGAAGAAATAACAAAACAACAAACAGTGACTGTAAAATTTGACTACCCAATCCAGGGGTGGGTACGAGAAAACACTTTGATAAAAGCCTTGACAGCGCAATCCTCAACTGTGCAGAAATGAAAGTGGCATCTGCAAGAGAGGGCAGATATTGTACCTGGAGTGTCTCGGGTACAACTGGCCAGCTTGGTGATTTTGGATGATATGGATGCAACAGCGACATGAACTACCAGAATCACAAATCACTGAAGCACTGCCATTCAATAGTTTGAGTGCAGAAAAACCAAAACACGCATGGTTTACTGATGGTTCAGCTAAATTGGATCAAATGGCAGAACCTGGACTACAGTCACTTACTGCCCACAGTGACTGTCCTGTTTGATGAAGGTACAGCTGGTTCAAGTAATCAGATGGAATTATGAGCTGTTGTCGTAGTCATTAACTTATCACATGAAGATGAAGCATACATTTATACTGATAGCTGGGCAGTTTATAAGGGACTGACAACCTGGTTACCAGCCTGGCAGGAACAGAATTGGCAAATCTATGGTAGAACTCTGGGAGGTTCAGAAGATAGGCAACAAATATGGGAAAAAGCACAGCAATGTAAAATTGGTGCTGGACATGTAGATGCTCACGCATCCCTTGTGACTAATGAAAGAAGACATAATCAACAAGTAGATAAGATGACAGCAGTACATGCTTCTAAAGAAAGCATTGATGATGTTGGTATGGCTAGGTGGGCCCATGATCGGAGCAGGCATCTGGAAAGAGATGCAATAATAGAATGGACACACAGACATGGTATGCAACTGAATATAGATGTAACTACAGATGTTATAAAGCAATGTGAAATTTGCCAGAGGAATGGACAAAAATAGGTTGGAGGCAGAAGCATGTGGGCATATCCATAGAGGCAGCCATTCAGAGCAGATTTGGCAAGTACATTTTATTGGTCCTTTACCATTGGATCAAAACCAACAATATTGCCTGACTATGGTTGTCACATTTGGGGTTACTAATGGTTTCCCCTTGTAAAAAAAGCCAGTCAACAGGCAGTACTAAAAGGATTGAATAAACTGTGTGTAACATATGGAATTCCCACTGAAATCCAAAGTGATTAAGGTAGTCACTTTACTAAGGTAGTCACTTTACTGTTACAGAAGTCCAAAAATGGGCAAAAGAAAATGGAATTCGATGGGTATTACATACGCCATATCCTCCTCAAGCTACTGGCTTGATTGAGATATATAATGGACTTCTTAAGAAACAAATCCAAAAGAATACAAATGATAAAACATTACAAGGCTGGGCAAAAGTATTAGAATTAGCTGTAAGTCTGTTAAATAACAGACCTCAAAAGCATCAAGGTACCCCTTTGTAAATGCATATGAATGACATTCGATCGAACTGTTTTTCTCTCAAATTAGAGAAATTAAATTCAAGCTGATCAAACTCAGTTCTGGCTGTGTGCGTTGACTAAAAGAATACCAGCTCCAGATTCTACATTAATTTGGACAGGTTGGAAACTTTTCTTCCCAGAAAACTGGCACTGTGGGCAGCGAGGATTGTCAAGAGACACCTGGGAAGTTTTTACTTTATGGGAGCCAGAACAAAAAGTGACAGTAAAGGTTATTAACCTAGACAGCAAAACACAAGTAATTCAGAAGGGACAACCTTTAGTAAAAATTTGTATACATCAAGATACTATTATTTTGTTACAAGACTGATACTAAACCAAGCAAATGGCTGGGGATGAGAGTGGTGGTGACCATACCCCACCACCCAAATGAACATGGAACTGTGATTTGTGATGGACCACATGTTACTGTATTGGGTATTGCTTGGTTCTGCTAAACAACCGCTATATTTTCCCCTCCATAAATTATTGCCACTGTCTGAAAAGGTGCCAACCTCTTCCAATGATGACACCTAGATGGGCCCATACAACTGTACTGATCCTATTCCTTTGTTTGAAGATAAAGATGTTGCTAATCTAACAGTAGACTGTGATTACTGGAAGTTGAGTGACCGCCTATATGCAATAACTTCTAAATCTGGACTGACCTGGAGCATCACAGAAACAGAAAACATCACAACTGTTTGTAGGCTAAATTGTGTTAGACATCCAGAAAGTTGTCCCCAATCCATTGGGGCTTTTGTATCAAAAATTAAATGGATCAGAATTTCCACTGGCCAAATCTCCATTAGGTTTATCTTGTGCAGCTGAATTTCAGAGAAAAAGTGGCACCTGGAATACTTCAAGTTTGGAGATATATGCCATGGACAATAGTTCAACTTTGTTTGATGGTTTGCGGCATGTGGTAAAATATATCAGAGGATGTAAAACAGTAAGTAGCGCTAGTCAAGCAATAGATTAAAATAATGAATATGACAGCAATAGATATTACTACTACATATCCACAGTGTAAACTTTCAGATTTATGGCCAGTTCCTTACCTGTAACGTATAAACAATATAAATACAAAAAAGTAAACGTGAAGTTACAGGTATAATACGGACTGCATTGGGTGCAGTGGGAACAGGAACTGGATTTTTGAATAGTGCAGATATTCACACCCTATGTAATAAACTAAGCCGTCTGAGTGATCTAAATATGGCCTTAAAACTATTAGCTGATCACGATCCTGAACTTGGCCAAAGAACTGTAGATAGCATTTTAACACAAACCGCAATGTGGCGATAGACTGACCATGCCAATATATACACAAAACAAGTTTTGAATAACCTCACAAAGGAAATGAATCAAACTTTCTATTCTATCTCAGTTGGCTGCTAATCAAGAGTATTTGCAATTCACCCAAATTTGGGGGCTAAGAAAGCAGCCCATTGGCAAAGAAAACTGCAATTATATCATTGGTTAAAGCCTATAGATTTTGCATGTGAGAACTCTTGCACACCGTTTGACTATCTTGCTAATAAAGGAACAAAGCAGGTCTGTCCATTTGTTGCATTGCCTTTACAATTTGGTGATAATTGGTGGGTACCTCAAATTAAAATTAACTTAATTGATTATAGTGATGTACCTATTGATTTGGCAGGTTGCAAAAATTGGCCCCAGGGGTGGGTATGCATGATGGTAAATAGAAAACCTCATCCATGCTTACATAATAGAACAGGAGAATTTATTTGGCATAGATATGTAATAAATGGTACAGACATTTACCAGCTGAATGACACTACGGTCTGTGTAATATCCTCCTGCAAATTAGCATGGAATGATGGTATCAGACAGTGGAGCACACTGCAAGTGTAATACTCATGCAATCATTGACTTTTGTACGGGAGAACTTAGACTGACTAGATGGATGGACATTACCTTTAATGCTAGCATAAAACCATTACACACTTTTAGATGGCCATCTCTAGTCCATCTGGACTTTCGACAGATCAGACAGGAGGGACAAATTGTGTTGCAACTACTAAATAAGACATTATATGATGCGCGTCAAACAGTGAGAGATGATTTAAGACAAATTTACCATTGTAAAAATTGCAAATAAAATTCAAGAAATAACTGCTTCACATTGGCATGACATTTTTATGTGGTCACCTATAGCTTCAGATTGATTTAATTTGCTCTTGCATCCATTATTGCTGACCACAATAATTTTCTGTGATGATATGCTGTCTTTATTGTAAAATTATAAGGAGGTATAGATTAATACTGTCCGTTATGACTCTCCTAAGAGATGCACAGCATACATTTCTCGATGCAAGGGATGGTCTGTGACAGATCCAAACAGCCTACCTCACTTGAGTTATGCCTCGAGTTTCTTACTACTGTGCATGTTTGATTATTTGCTTGATTGGACATGCTGCTAAAATATTAAAAAAAATGGAAACATGCTTAAAGGCAGGCCTTGCTCACTGATCACTGGTATAATCAAACTTTTCTTGACCTATAAGTTGTTTACCAGCTTAAAAGATGTTTACCAGAACATGGGGGATTTCAATGATGAACTATATCACACGTTTGTAGGCTAACTGTTCTCTGGAAAGGGGCAGTAGTGTGTGAAAAATCAGACATATTATGAGTCTTGTTTACAACTTAGGAAATGACCCTGTTTATTCAAGACTATAAAATGCTCAAAGGCTAGTAATAGATTGGAACTCATCATCCGGATTTGATTAAAGAAGCAACAGCCTGAACTGAACATACAGCCATTTTGCCAGTGCCGGCCTTGTCTTGATTGAACAGATAGCTGCACTGAATATGATTGGAGTCCCCCTATCAGTGGCAAAGATGATTTTTTTATGCATATGCTTGTGAGTACATGATTTATTCTCTGATTATTTTTGTTAATCAGCTGATTTAGTATTTGATTAGTAAATTTTCTTAGTTCAGTATAAATAAGTAAGCAGTTCCACAAGATCACAGTTAGTGTTAATAAATCGCCAGTAAATATCCAAAGTACAATAAACCACAAAACCAACCAACGATTCAAACCAAAGCCTTCAGACAGGTCTGAAGAAGTGGTGTAAGCAGCACCACAAAAGCGCTTACCTACAATAAAAATCTTTTACTTTTTGGCAAGTAACTGTGACTATCTTGGCTGTGGTTTGAATCGTTGGTTGGTTTTGTGGTTTACAATATAAATAAGTGTTTAAGTTTGAGCCTTGGTGTCGTGTCATTTCTTATTCTGTATTAACCTCAGAATTAAAAGTAACTGACTGAAACAGTAGTCTAAATGCATGTTTCAGGAATTCTTGGCATAGTTTTGCTGAAGTAGGTTTGATACTACTTATCAAAACCATAGGAAAGATTTTTAATAAGATTTTAAGGCTTATTCATCATTTCTAATATGGACCTGTGATTTGTTCCCCTGGCCCTCTCGACCTCTCCATGCTATATTCTTAAACGTAGTGGACCTAGATTTCCTGCCTTTTGCTAATATGCTAATTAAACTTCATCTGCTCTCCCATTGCTGTCCTCTCACTATTACTAACTGCTCAGTCAAAGTCTGCAGTACTGACCACTGCACCTTTGTTTTACTACCACGGCAATAAGTTATTTTTAAGGTAGACTGTACTATGACAATATTGCACATTTCTAAGGAGTAAAAAGAACAAAAAAAAAGGCAGCTCTGGTGGCATAGAGGGCTAAGGCCCTGATTATGACCCAGTCTACCTGGGTTCAATTAGTGGCTGAGGCAACTGACATACTGGCAGGAAGGGAAGGGCATGTCTGTTCTGTGTGGAAGGGTGATGCAGCTCTCAGTGGAGGCCTAGCTCATAGAAGGGAGTTGCCGTCAAATGTAGTCAATGACCATGTGAGGTGAGGCAGGGACGACCATGTGATATGAGGCAGTGAAGGGGGTAGGGCATTAAGGAATAAAAAAACAGGATGGAAGTGGAGATGGCTGAGCCTCCAGGACATCCTTAAGATCCATGATTGGCCCCAGCAAGATTGGAGCAAGTCCATGGTGGTATGGGATAAACTGGGTAGACCTGGCTTGGACATGGGCCACTGAGGGCTGGACCCAGTTGCATGATGTCCCAAAGGGACCAAAAAGAAGAAAAAAAGCATGAAAAAGTTTTATCAGTCTGCAAGCCAATTAGATGCTGTCAAGTTGAGCATTTGTTTGAGTGTATATTAATGGTAACAAGCCATACTAGAACTGCAAGGATCTTAAATCATGGGGGTGGAAGGCTGATGAGACAGACAGATGGGCATGTTGTGGTTGGTGTGTGATAGCAGTGTACTTGAGGGATACATGAAGGTGGTTTAGATGTTATCTTACATAGGAGAGCCATTATAGAATACAAGACCCAATTTGTACCTCTCAAGACATCTGCAACAACTGGAAAGGCCGCAGAAATACCTCACTAAAAGAATCACAGGCCTAAAGCAGATGCCCTATGCTGACCGCCTTAAACTCTAGCTATACTCTGTTGCATATTGTCTACTCAGAGGTGATCTCTGCTTAACATAGAAGACCATGCCAAACCCAGAGCTGTTGGATATGCTACACTTAAAGAAATCCCAGTCCCTCAGAGCCACACACTCCAGAGATCTAAACCTTATCACAATAAACAAAACATGCTGGAGGGATAGGTTCCTGACCCAGAGACTCCCCAGACTCTGAAATAGACTGCCCATACATGTCAAGCAGAGTGCCTGTTTGGCCCTCCTTTAAAGGAACCTTGACGATTGGATGGGAGAGAGGAAATTCACCCCAGGGATCATGTCAGTCACCCTGCTAGACCGGGATCCAGGGAAGTAAATAGTGTGGGAAGAAATAGCCAGGGAATTGTTATGGCTAGGCTTGTATAGGCCCTAGGGCTGATAGCCTCTAGTACCAACCTATGAGAAGAAGACTGGACTAGAAAGTCAGGGAGCTTGATATGATAGAGGGATTTGAGTGCAGGAGGAAGGTAGAGGGGTAAGACGTTGGAGGGGAAATGATAGAGGAGGAACAAGATAGATTTGGGAAGTGAAGTAGACTGGGCAGATGGAAACAGGCAGAGAAAAGGGATGGGTAGGAAGTACACTAGGGGAGATAGACAGTCAGGGACAAGGAAGAGAAGAATAAGCAGGATCCAAGAGAAGAGGAGGCATGTAGGAGACTAGTGGATAGTAATAAATATGGAATAGTAGAAGTAAGGGCAAGAGGGCAACAAAGGGGTGTGCATTTTAAGGGATAGGGTAGAGTAGATGAAAGTTTACCAGGAAGAGGAAAGAAGGCAAAAGCAACAACAGGAGTAGTGGACTGAAGGACATAAGAAGACAGAACACCAGGTGCCTTGTGTGGAGAGTACATAAGGGTTGGTGGGGAGTGTAGTGTTTGATTCAACATAGAGAGAAGGCAATTGGCATGGACAGGTGAGAAGACCGAAGGTGGTTTAATGGATCAGAAAACATTACAAGTAAGTAGTGTAATGACAAGGTAGGAAAATGTCAGGAAAGGACAGCAATGTGAGGACAGAAAAGAGGTTTTGGTGACTGGATACTCTGTTACCAAGGGGGGTAAGAATCTTGGCAAAAGAGACAAGGAAACTGGTCTTTTGGCATAGACTTAGTAAGAAATGAGTAGAGGTGACCAAGGGGCTCATCGACAGGAAAGAGTGGACAAATATTGTGATTTATACAGAAGGTGACTTGGAGGAATTAGCTGAAGTGGTAGCAAGACCAGAGCGCTGTAAGAGGGATACCAGCAACTAATCAGTCCAATTATCATAGTGTTCTCTCGAAGCAACACTGTAAAAGTACTCAATACAAAGATGGATGACAGATCTAATGTTCTGCATTTCAAAGGCGAAGAGCTTACAACAAAATCCCAAATTATATACCTTGTAATTTTCATGTTCTTTTTAGCATTTAACCTATCAAAAAGGGCCTCTTTTAGTCAGTACTACTCTAGGTATGATTCAGTATGTCTCATTGCTGTACTCTTAACTGCATCAGTGTAGCTTTTAGGCATTCTATTAATGTAGTTACTTAGGTTTCCATGCAAACATCTAACATTTTCATGTTCCTATCTCAACAGTAATTTTAAGATCTCACTGTCTACAAAGCCTTTTTGGGCCATACAGAATGCAGTACCATATTTACATGATTAATTTCTTATATAGGAAACTTATTTTCTACAACAACACTGCAGGACAATTTATTTTCATTCAAGCATTTAGCATGTCTACCCAAATATTATCCAGGCATCCCTGTTGTACAGTCGTAATCAAAGCATTTTCATTGTTTTCTTGCCAAATAACTGCAGCCTGGTCTTCAACTCTTATATCGGTCTCCTCGCTGACCTTTGTGTGTTAAAATAAATAGCACCCCCACCCTAGAAATCGCATGGAAATTTGTTGGTGTCCAGTCAAATTTTTCAGAGTCAGTATGAGTTTTACCTTAGATGTCCTCTAACAAGACCATGCCTAGTGTGAAAATCAGTGATAATCAGGTCAGCAAAATTAAATAAAAATGGAGACAGCAGATATATACACCAGGCTAGAGAGAAGGGGTCTAGACAGGTTACTCCCCAAGGTCTGCAGGAATCTGTCAAATATTTCTCTTAATGGAGTTCTTTAGCAAACCGCTGGTCAGCACAGAAATGTCTGGAAACTGGAAGAGAAGTGGTAGCCTTGTGTAAAACAGCTTTGAAACAACTGAGACCATCTACAGATGAAACTGAAAGTGGTAGCCTTGTGTAAAACCGTTTTGAAACAACTGAGACCATCTACAGATGAAACTGAACATAGCTGGAGTTCTGAGAACCAGTCGGTCTTTTTTCCAAGGTCTGTGGCACAGAAACTGGAAAGGTGCGTGTTGCTTGTTGCATGTCATCCTCATTCATATAAGTATCTGAATGGCATCAGAGCTAACTGGTGTTGATTCAGCATCCTGTTTAAGAAAGTTAACAAAATATGCAGTAAGTGAAAGATAAAGCAAAACAGTGTGGTAGAATTACAAAACTGTAAAATGGTATATAGGGAAAAGGAAGCATCCTAGTCAGAGTCTGCAATGTTCTTGTTGATGGTCATCTAGTTGACTTAGAATTTTGATAATCAGAAACATAACCAATAAAGGGGAAACTCTGTACACCCCTTATGGGGGAGATTTCATCCCGCTACCCCTTTATTTAAATGTACTAGTTCTGAAGTCATGCACTCGCAAGAACAGACATACCTTCTCTCAAGACTATACTAAATCACAGTTAGACTTTTGGAAATTCTAATCACTGAATTAACAAAGTCAGCCAGATGAACATTAACACTATATAGGTAAACCCAAAATAAAACACTATCAAATCCATAAATATGCAGCACATAATATCAAGAAAGCAAAACAGACAATCAAAAAATAAAACAAATAAAAGACAAAGATGTGCATAAACAGGAAGATGTAATCACCGAGGAGAACACCTAGAAGTCATCTTATAACTATATTAACAAGATGAAAATGGAACGTGGAATCACATCATGTTAGGGTGAAAAAGAAAATGATTAAATGAAAAAAACCTGCTCAACATGAACTAATAATTGCTCTACTCGTAGGTTCGCTGAGTGGACGCTGCCTGGAAGTGGATGACATGATGGTAAGGAGGAGGCTGGACATCTGTATCCAGGAGACGAGATGGAAGGGCAGTGTAGCAAAGCCACTTGGCTTAATATTTAGATTCTACTATTCAGGAAGAGTACAGGTTAGAAATGGTGTGGGAATTGCAGTGGGGAAAGCCTTCAGAAAGCAGTGAGGGGTGTTATCAAAATTTGTGACAGACTCATGGCAATCAGTGTAATGATAGGGTAGTATTCATAATCTCAGCCTAGTCTCTCCAGCAGGGTTGTGATAATGGGGAAAAGTGTATTCAGACAGCAGTTGCAGGACCTACTAGATAAAGCAGGACAACATGAACTGGTGTTGATAATGGGTGACCTGAATGCACATATCAGGACAGACAGAATAGATACAAGGACAGCCTGGGTCAACATGGATAGGGCAACCGAAATAAAGGAGAGTCCATTCTAGACTTGTGTTTGGAAAATGGTTTAATGGTGGCTAACACATGGTTCAGCAGGAGGGACAGTCACAAGATTACATGCAAGAGTAACCAACATGCAACTCAGACTTCCTCCTAGTAAGGAAAGGGTACTGGGGTAGAATTAGTGATTGCAGTCATCCCTCATGAAAGAGTCATCTGACAGCATAAGCTACTGGTTACCACAATTAGCTGCAAGCAGTGGTCAAAAGAAGGCTCAAAGGTCAGAGACCAAGCTGAATATCTGGAAGCTGACTGGAGAGAAAGTACAACAGTTTATTGCATTCCTCAGGACTCTAAAACCACAGGAAGAGGAGGAAACAGATGGAGCTGAAGAATGGCAGCACCTCAAAACAGCGTGCATGAAGACTACAGAAGAGGTATATGGCTGAGCCAGGTATTGAACTAAGGATCATAAGGAAAGCTGATAGCAGAATGCAGAAGTCCAGGAAGTCATCAAAAGAAAGGAGTGCAAGAAAAGATGTGAGATAGAAAAGATAGACCAGGGTAGGAGGGAATACTGGTTGGCTAACAGAGGCTAAGAGAGGAGTTGCAATAGCAAAGAACAAGGCACTCTACCAGCTTCTGGAAAGTGACTCAAGAGATGGTACAAAGGTCTATCAGGATGCAAGCCAAAGACAGAAAGATAAAGAAGATAGTTGGACAGCCTTCATAACGGACACCAGCAAGAACCTGCTCACCAGCCCATAGGATATCAAAGGGAGATAGCAGTACTTCCAGCATCTTCTGAACAAAGAAAACCCACAGAAGCTGTACTGCCCCAGCACAGCCTACTGTGAAAGAGGAGGAAGCGCCCCTCATAGAAGTAAGGACTGCACTAAGGAAAATGAAACCAGGGAAAGCAGCAGGCTCAGATGAGATTACAGCAGATATGATAAAAATGTTGGGTGAGAGACTGAAGAAATGTCTCCTGAGTGTACTCGTATCTGGTGAAGATATGGCACAGACAGGAAGAAGGCAAGAGGCATCCAACAGAAAGGTGAATGGAGAAGACTTGACAGCCAGGCATGAGTGTCAAAGTAGGAAAGGCCAATGAATAGAAAACAGTTGGTGACAGCTGACATTACACCCCAACTCCATGTAGAATGTGGGAAAAAGGGGGTGTTGATTTGTAGACACAAAAACATGAATTTGAACAAGATCAGCTTCATTCCATACTCCCTGGGTTCACCTAGTTTATCTAGTATTTATAAGTATTTATTAAAGGTATAGCTTTAAACTCAGAACCTGTATAGTAGTGTAGATTTAGTAACAAAAGCAAAAAAAAAAAATAAGATGCATAAGTTGAGAACACACCTCCCAACTGTTTCTGATTTTGTGGAAAGTCCTTGGTTGGGACACTTATTTATGCCCTGTTGTCCCTCCTAATTGTTTTTATTCTGGTAAATCTCTGAAGATTAAAGTTAGTCAATAATGCCTGAAATTAGACTTTTATACTTGGGTTCATAGGTAGGTACTAGGCTATTGGCCCTAGGGCCTACATAAGCCTAGCCAAAAAGGTACCCTGGCTTTCACCACTCAAGAAAATTATTTTCCTGTGCCCCTGTCGAGCAGAGCAACAGAAGTGATCCTGGGGGTGAATTTCCTATTTCCCATTCTATCATCAATATTTTTCTTGAAGAGTACTAACGAGGAGCTTTGTTTGATATAGATAGGAAGTTTGTTCCAGAGTATGGGTAGTCTCTGGGACAGGAATCTATCCCTCCAGCATGTTCGGTTTATTGTGGTAACAAGGTTTAATTCCCTAGAGCGTGTAGCTCGGAACGATTGGGATTTCTTTAAGTGGAGCATGTCCAGCAGCTCTGGGTTTGACATATCTTTGTATGTTAGGCAGAGATTGCTTCTGAGTAGGCAATACGCAATGGAGTTTGAGACAGTCTGTGTAGGGCACCTGTTTGAGGCCAGTAATCCTGTTTCTGAGGTATTTCTGCGACCTTTCCAGTTGTAGACATCTTGTGAGGTACACACCAAAAGGGGTGTTGCACTCTATAATGGGTCTAATGAGTGACGAGTAGAGGTGAACAATGGCCTCTTTTTTTCCTGGATGAGAAGCCTTTTGTGATTTGGTGTGCCATGTAGAAGGATTTCCTGACTACTGTGGCAATGTGATTATCCAAGGAGAGACTACTGTCCACCTGTGTTTGAAGGTCTCTTATCAGACTTTCAGTGTTAAGTAGACTACCGCCTATGTGGTAGTTCATGGCATTTTGGCATTGAGCTTGAGCCCATGGCTTTGACACCAGGTATCTGTTTCAGTGAGGCCCTTTTGTAGGATGTCCACATCCTTGAGAGTTTTGATTATGGCTCCTAGTTTGCAGTCATCTGCAAACTTTGTTAGCCAAAGACCTTTTGTGTTAGCCTGTACTTTAGAGAAGTAGATACCAAACAGGAGAGGACCCAGGATTGAACCCTGTGGTATTCCACTTGTCACTGGTCTGAAGTTGGATTTGGAGTCTGCCATTTTCACAGAGTGGGTTCTGTCAGTGAGCCAGTTGGCAACCCATCTTGTGACATAGGGATTTATACCTAGTTTAGAGAGTTTACCTATAATTTCAGAGTGGGGGATGGTGTCGAAAGTCTTGGCTTATTCAGAAGATTCACATTGATGCAAAACACATTGTTCTATTAACTTAAGTGCATTAGAGCTATATTTAAAAGTTATCCCTGACTTTGGGTCTTTATCCTCCAATTATTTTAGCTTTGTCCAGAATTCTTGAGCAAAGAAGATTAGCGGTGTGGAATGTCAAACAAAACATTAATGGAAAGAGTAATTATACTAGATGGCAAATGAGGACCAGGGAAGGATTCTTTCCTTGCAACAAAAGAGGATATGTAACATTTTTTTCTGTATCTTAAAAAAGCTTACTGCCCTAAAGGGAAAATGATAGAGGAAAGACTGTCAATCCTTCTCTTTCTGGAAGAAACCTATCTCAAACAATGTCTAGTTATAGAATCAACTGAGTCCAATCAAATATGGAAATAGGAAAATGTAAAAAATGCTTTGCCACAGTTATGTAGTATTAGTACCAGAAGTTAAAAGTTAAAATCAATTAGAAAACATAACTTGAGGAGGTGTTGACAGACTTTACAAAAAGACCTAGTAGGGAAAAAACACTGAGTTAATGTTTAACTGGACATTACAACGGAATAATGGAAAAATCTAGGTAAATGGTGAGAAAAATATCTTTTTTTAGAGTAGAAATTATCTGTGCTTAAAATGTCTAATGTCTAAAGTAGCTTGTGCTAAAACCATTTGTGTTTAGTATTGTTTAAACATTACATGACTTGTCAATATATTTCTTATTTTGTATAAAACTTAATGTGTGCAGATGGTGCTATTGAACAGGTTCAAGCTCTGTCTTTATTTTTTTAACATTTGTTTACCAGGAAAGTCCAACTTGGAACAAAGCCAATTTTCAGTGGAGGCTCGAGGAGAAATGCTCCAAGCACATGTCTTTGAAATGTGGAAGGAAAGCGGAGCACCTGGAGGAAACCCACACAAATGCAGGGAGAGCATGCAGACTCAGCACAGAAGGCACCCCAGCAGAGAATCGAGCTGGAGAACCTCTTGCTGTGAGGCGACAATGCAACCGCTGCTCAGTCTATTTGTCAGCAAACCAGCTCTTTTGTATCATTTAGCAGGTCCAGAGGTGTAACTATGGCAGGGAGAAGGGGATGGTTGCCCTGGGTGCAAGGTCTTATGGAGCACTACTGACAGGTGCCAGTGATGTGTAAGTTGCAGTGCTGGTATTCGGAAATGAATGCCAATAATACATATGTGGTCATGGCTGAAAATAACTAAAATGCTTAGTCTGTGGTAATTTAACAGTCATAAGTCACTTGTTAGATTTGTAGTAAGTATTGGAACAGTCTTGAAGTCTGAGTTGAGATTGGTGCTAGTTCAGGGGACAGAACTGGGTAGACCAACAGCAAAAGATTGCTTATTATAATACAATAACTGTAAATAAGTGGAGTCATTTTGTATTATAAAGTGTATTTAATATATTTAAAGTATTGTCATTTTTTTGAAGCACGCTCTCTACTGTTGAACCACGTTGGTGCAGCGGTAGCATTGTCACCTCACAGCAAGAGGTTCTCCCGTTCGATTCTCAGGAAAGGAAGCCATTTTGTATATTAGAATATAATATTTTTATATAGTCCAGGATTTGGCTGTAAATATTTTTTGTAATACTTCTCCAAATGGGCAGATGTTCGATACTGAATGATAATTTTGTGATGAAAGGGAGAGGGGTCTGTTGGAAAAGGTTTAACTAAAGCCTTTTTAAAATGGTGAGCTCAGATACAAGTGGTTAGTTTGATGTTAGATGTCTCAGTTAGGGGTATACACAGTGTACAACTGGCCATTTTTAGAACAGTTGGATTTGATGTATGAAAAGAGAGGGTTATAGCTGTGTTAATTTTTTTCAGCCAACAACATTTTTTGGCTGATAGCTTTAAAGCCAAATCTTGGTTCAGTAGCAATTTGTACAGTGGAGTTTAAGTGGATAATGTGAATTTTTATGTGGTTAGTTGTGAAGGAGAGATGAAATAAGGATTTTGTGTCTTATTGTGCTTAGTGTAATGTTAATATGTTTGGTATTTGATTGTGATATTGGAAAGACTTTACAGTAGCTGGTTACTTTATAGTTCATAATGTTTTTGGTTGCTCCAAACTGATGGTCTGCATTCTTAGTTTCTTTAGCTGTGTTTGTGATAAACCTGCACAAATTAAGTTGCTGATATTTATTGAATGTCTTGATTATTTACATACTTTTACAGACATTTCAAATGTTATGCTCATTTTCAGCTGATCTTTTAAATGTGGTTTTAGCATTGCTTTTTTATTATTTGGAAGTCATCTGGGCCTTAACCTGTCTGGTGGGGGGGTGAAAGAATATTCTAGAATATGGTGAGGATGGAGATTAGATGTAGCTCACTATAAAGAGAGGGAGAGAGTTGATCTGTTTATAGGTAGCCACTAGGCTATTGGACCTAGGGCCTACACAAGCCCAGCCAAAAATGTACCCTGGCTTTTGCCACCCAAGAAAATTATTTTCCTGTGCCCCTGTCGAGCAGAGCCACAGAAGTGAACACTGGGGTGAGTTTCCTATTTCCCACCCAATCATCAAGATTTTTCTTGAAGAGTGCTAATGAGCTCTGTTTGACATAGGTAGTCTGTTCCAGAGTATGGGAAGTCTCTGGGACAGGAATCTATCCCTCTTGTATGTTCTGTTTATTGCGGTGACAAGGTTTAGGTCCCTAGAGCGTGTAGCTCAGAGGGATTGGGATTTCTTTAAGTGGAGCATGTCCAACAGCTCTGGGTTTGACATAGCTTTGTATGTTAGGCAGAGGTCGCCTCTGAGTAGGCGATATGCGACGGAGTGAAGCTAGAGTTTTTTGAGACTGTCCTCACAGGGCATTTGTTTGAGGCCAGTAATCCTCTTTGTGAGGTATTTCTGTGACCTTTCCAGTTATAGATGTCTTGTGAGGTACATACCAAAAGGGACGTTGTACTCTATAATGGGTCTAATGAGTTTCTGGATGAGAAACCTTTTGTGATGAGGTGAGTCATGTAGAAGGATTTTCTGACCACTGTGGCAATGTGATTATCAAAGGAGAGACTACTGTCCACTTGTGTCCCAAGGTCTCATCACATTTTTGGCATTAAGTAAACTACCAGCTATGTGGTAGTTCATGGGTACTGAGCTTTTATCAAAGGGGATGACAATACACTTTTTGGCATTGCGCTTCAGGCCATGGCTTTGACACCAGGTATCTGTTTCAGTGTGAGGCCCTTTTGTAGTATGTCCACATCGTTAGGAGTTTTGATTATGGCTCCTAGTTTGCAGTCATCTGCAAACTTTGTTAGCCAAAGACCTTCTGTGTTAGCCTGTACTTCAGAGACGTAAATACCAAACAGGAGAGGACCTAGAACTGAACCCTGTGGTACTCCACTTGTCACTGGACTGAAGTCAGATTTGGAGTCCGCTACTTTCACAGTGTGGATTCTGTCTGTGAGCCAGCTGGCAACCCATCTTTTGTGACATAAGGATTTATACCTAGTTTAGTGAGCTTATCTATAATTCCAGAGTGGGGGATGGTGTTGAAAGCCTTGGTGAGATCTAGATAAGCTGTGTGAACCACTTTACCCTCATCTATGGTTTTGCTGACTTCTTCAAAGAAGTCAGTCAGGTTTAGGAGACATGATCTGCCTTTTACAAGTCCGAACTGGGTAGGGTCCAGAATTTGGAGATTACCAATGTCTTTGAGTTCCATGATACGTTCCATGGCCTTGCAGAGCAGGCTAATAGGGCGGTAGTTCCCAGGGTCCGTCGTGGCTCCCCCTTTGTGGAGTGGGATAACCGTCGCAGTGCGCCATTCAGTGGGCACAAAGCCTGGGGTGAGGCTATGATTGAACATAGTACTTAGGTAGGGTGCCAGTTCATTCTGTAGTTCATGTAGAATGCAGCCTGGGATATTGTCAGGTCCTATGGATGCTGTGTTCTTGGCTTTGGAGAGTGTGTTTTTTTACCTGTGCATTCTTCCAGTATAGAGATGGGCCCACTAGGGGGTGAGAGGGGGTAAAGTTAGCACTGAACCTATCTGCCGGGATGTTGGCAATATCAGTTGGTTCTGTATATTTAGTGCCATTGTGCTGTAACTCAGAGCAGATCTGAGTGTTGCCATTGAGATTCTTGACATAGCTATAGAATGCTTTGTGGTTGTCTTTAGAGTCAGTGGCAATTTTGTTTTCGTAACTAGCTTTGGAGGATTTTATGAGGGATCTCAGCTTCTTACTGAGGTTGACCAGAGTTCCTCCAGTCATGGGATTTTACTCTTTTGCAACAGTTTCTTTATTCTGTTTTAGAGTTTGTTTATGGCAGAAGACCACCAGATTGCCTTCTTTTTTTGGAGGATAGCATCTTGGTTCTATTAGGGATAGCATGATCCATGCACTCGTAAGAGCTTATAAAGTGCATTTATGTAGGATTCAGCAGTCGTACCTCTATTGTCCGTCTGCATGGGTGTCATGAAGTTTGCCACTTCGGTCTTAAGAAGTGTGAAGTTGGCTTTGGAGAAGTTTTTTTACAGTGGTTTCCCTAATTGGGGGTGGGAGCAGGATGTGGATGTCTAGGGTGATTAGCTTGTGGTCGGATCTGACCAATGAGGAATTGACCTCTGGTGTGGAACATTGGTTGCCCATGTTGGTAATGACCAGGTCTAGGATATTGCTGCCCCTGGTGGGGGTATGAATAAGTTGATCCAAGGTGTTGGAATTTATGAATTCCAGAAAACATTGAGCAAAAGAGTTGGTACATGAGTAGTCTTCCCAGTTAATGGTGGGGTAGTTGAAATCGCCCATTATTAGGGTGTTGGGTTGTATCCTAATACTTTCCAGTGTATCAAGAAATGAGGAGTGGGAATTCTGGGGCATGGTGGGGGGTCTGTAGCAAGCTACAATTTGGATTGCAGTCTTGCCCAGAGTTAGCTGCACTTGGATAATCTTGGATGCATTATGCTGTGCAACTAGCCTGGAGGTGTGGATATCCTTAATGAATATGGACCCGCCTCCACCTTTAGTGCTTTGTTCCGGGTTAGGTGGCCGAAAGGTGTGGTATGAATTATAGCCTGGTAATGCAGGGGTGCTCTCTGGAGCTTTGAACCAGGTCTCTGTCACTGCACAGATGTCTATGTTCTCCTCCATTTTAAGGAGTGCCTCGAGTGAGTGCATTTTGAGGTTTAGATGTCTAGCATTGAGTAACATTACCCTCAGATTTTGCTTGCTTGTACCTGTTATGGTGGTGAATTTGTCATTTGAACCTTGCCTAAAAAAGGCACTAGGGGTGGCAAGAGCTTTAGCCAATATCCAGAATCCCAAGGGCGACAGGTGCTTTGGCAAAGCATCGTGGTCTATCGATCATGTCGTCCCAGGCAGACAAATACTGGATCCCCTTGGAATGACACCAGAAGCTTAGCCAATTGTTGAAGTCAATCATTTTGTCCTTGAACTGCGGTATCATTCTGGGCGATGGCAGAATGCTACTCAGGGCTAGGGTCATACCTGCCTGGGCTACAAGATAGGAGAGCTCCTCCATGTCCCTCCATGTCTCTCCATGTAGTCCAGGGAGGTATGTCTCAGGTCATTCACACCAACGTGGACAATGACAGTGTCATATTTGTACTTGTGGAGTTTGAGTTAGCTAACTTTGTTGATTCCAAGGACTGTGTGATGAGTACTGTTGGGGGGTAAGAGGCATATGTGTTTTAAATGATCATATACACCGAATGGGACAATGGTCACTTATTGTGCTGGGCAGTACTTTTACTGAGATGACTTTGTTGGCTTTATTTATTATAATATGCTGGAGTGTGCTTTTTTTTCCTGAAGTGAGGTATGGTCTTGTATTTAAGTATTTCAAGTAGATTTCTTATTACTTGTGTTTTTTAATCCTCCATTCCAGTCTATATTAAGGTCACAGAGCATAAGTTTATGGTTGTTTTGATAGCTTGGCTATTTGTTTTACACTGAACTCGATGAGGCTGAGTAATTAAATTTGGAGAACAGAGATTAGTAGAACAAGTATTTTACAATGCCCTACTAGTGACAACTGTATAACTATCCAGTCTAGATATGAGCAATCAGTGATGCAACTTATCGCTGATAGTTTGGGGGTGATGTAAGTTTCTTTCTTAATAAAATAAAAACTGTACCTTGTCAAATGCCTGGTCTTTTGTTAAAAAAAAAAGTTATATATTTTATTTCTGCTAAGGTATATGCAGTACCCCTTTAAGGGGCCGCGGTGGTGCAGCAGTTACTGTTGTCACCTCAACAAGAGATTCTCCTGTTTGATTCTCGGCTGGAGTGCCTTCTGTGTGGAGTCTGCATGTTCTCCCCGTGGTAGAGTTACGTTAAAGAAATGCAGGTAGGTGCATGTGTGAAGGGGTGTGCCTTCTTGAAAGGTTGGGCATCAGGCTTGCAACTCGGCAGAGTAAAAATCCACCACCAATCATTAGTGGACTGGAGTTCTGCTGTGGGCGACCCCTAACTGGGAAAAGCCAAAAGACAATTATTATATGCAGTAGTCCTTTAATTAGGGTTATGTTATGGCTAGTAAATTGGGGTAATGCTGATTTATCCATGCTGGTTTGTCCAGTTGTTAATACTGCCCATATTTACAGAAGCAAGAGAGCTGCTTTTTCCAAAAGTGGCTAGGGTATGTAGGCTGCAGAGTCCTGGATTTAGCTGAATATCCCTAGACAACAGTAATTTTAGTGCAGTTATTGTGAGGCCTGGTTTAGAATTTCTTATAAGTGTTACTGCTAAGGTGGTTTCATTAAGAAGGGAGATTATTTTGTAGAGTAACTTGCTTGTGTGGAAGTTTGTGTGCTTCACTTAAACTTTCCAGGAAATAAAACTATAATAAAACTTTCTAGATATAGTAAAGTTTCCAGTTAGCACAACTACAATACTTTGATTTATGTTCTTCCAATTCTTTATAATAATATTTATTATATACATCTTAATGACATATTTCTTTTTTATACATCTTGAAATAGTTTTGCTATACTCCTGATTATCCTGTATGACATTGTATTGGTAATTAATATCTTGTAATAATCCTGTAACATTGCTGTTTAATGTTAAATTTATAATGAAAATTGTTTAAAATTTTGTTCTCCCTGGGCCTCCACTGAAAAGGGCTCTTCAGCTCAGTCGGACAATCCCGGTCAACAAATGTAAAATAAATATACCTTCCACTATGTTTTACCCACCTCAGACCTTTTCAAATCTTTCCCCCTATTCCTAGCTTGTCCTTTAAACTTCCACAAACCACACCATCTCCTCACACTGCCAAAACCCTCTGTGCACCTTTCTCCTCCTATTTGTCTCCTGAAGCAGTTGTAATGTCACCCTGCTAAGAGCAACATTAAAGCACATATGCTCAACTGCTCATTGCTGTTAATACCTGATGGCATGCTTACTCCAGATTTTCCCTCTCCACCTCTCTTAAATGAGATACCTGGGTACACTTATTTATAATAAACCTTTTCCTCCTGCTTTGTTTTTTTATCGCATCATATTTACCCTCTGAAGATGGAGATAAATCATGGACACCTTCTGTACTTATCACTCATATCTGCATCAGTCTCCAAAATTCCGCTGCATGGCAGATTTTATTCTTGACTCGGAAATCACTCCCTAAAGATTGCCAATCAAAATCATCTGCAATAAATGTGATGTACTCAGGGGATGAGTAGACTAGGCCTGCTTCCCAGCCTAAAGGGAAAGACTTTGGTCCTCCCACAGGAGCACCTACTGGGGAAGGCCCAGAAATGTGAATCATTTGCACAATGGATTCAGGGATTTGAACCCAGATCAGAATTGCTCATTAGTTCATCTATCACTGTGTGTGTACAGGAATATGCACTCATCCTGGGCTAAGGCTTCCTGGCAAGTCAGGAAGGAGGAGAGTAGGAACAATGGAACATCTCAGGACCCCCCCCCCCAAAGAGATGATGGCTGTAATCTCTAGGTCTTGCCTTTCCAATCTGTATGGTCCACACTGATGCTGTTAAAAGGGGTTGAAATGAATGGACCTTTCAGAGGCTTAAAAGACACACAGGATGGGAGGGGGGGGGCAAAAGGGAATAGAACAAAAAGTGAATATTTACTCAAAGAACAGACCGTACAACAAACAGCAATTCTCTTTCACCGTGTCCTGCTTCTGCCAACTCCCTTTCAGCTTCTGAATTTTTTGCCCTCACCTCCTTTGCTCTTTTCTCTTCTTCCTCATGTTGTTATTTCTCCTCCTCTTCCCCACATCTTCATTTCCACCTGCTGCACACTGTGATTACAAGCCTCATCTTCCTGTATAGCCACACTGGCCCTCTCTCTAATTTGCTTTTTTTCTTCATTGCATCATCTTCAGACTCCTATCGATATCCCTGAGTACTTTAATCAGCGGTCCATTCCCAAAGACTGCATACTTCCCTTATTTTCTTTGATCTAACAAATCCTTGACAGTCTCCCCATTTCCTGATCATCCTAATCTCTAAAAATCATACACCACTGCCTTTGTCATTGTGTTCTTGCATTCTGTTCCACTTTGAACCACACAATGGCATGAAAATTGCTTACTAATGGTGCTTCATGTGGATGTCTTGCTCTCCTTTACCCTGGTTATGGCTGTGTCTAGAATTATGTCTTTTCTGGTACAGTTCCACACCAGCTGGTTGAATCTAAGACCTTCGTCAGTTCCTACCTCTTTTCTACTTTGAAGATCAATATCTCTCAGTCTGTTCCAGGCAGGTACAAATCCACCATTTTTGTAACTTTCATCCAAAGACACACCTTTACTTCCTCCTCCAATCTTTCATATTTTTCCCTTGATGTTTATGATACATTGTACTTCTCCATTGTCATTCCTGCATCCCTGTACCTTAACTGCAAGAATGTTTGCCCTAGACTCTGACCCCATTTCCTTGCAGCATTCATGGGGTAGGGTTTGTCTTTTCTGCCCCTAAATATGAGGTCTGCCTTATATAGATCATTATCTCAGTTTTTATTTATTTATTTAACATTTGTTAACCGGGAAAGTCCGACTTGGAATGAACCACTTTTCAGTGGAGGCCCGGGGAGAAATGCTCCAGACGCATGTCTTTGTAACGTGGGAGGAAACTCCGCACCTGGAGGAAACCCACATGAATGCAGGGAGGTCATGCAGACTCTGCACAGAAGGCACCCCAGCAGAAAATCTGACTGGAGAACCTCTTGCTGTGAGGTGACAACGCTACCGCTGCACCACTGCACCGTCCAATTGTATCATCCAATTCTGTAACACTCCTGAACAGTGTATACTCAGGCACCTCCACATCTCACTCCTCATGTCACTATTCAATGTTTCTGTAATACCAGTAATGACTACCCTCCTTTCCTGCATCACTACTCACAAGTACCCCTTTTCACCACCCAGACCATTTCCATTGCACTGCAATCTCTTCCTTTAATGTACAATAAAACATCTGTCTGTAACTGTATTGTACAGCATTTTAATATTGCATTTTAATTTTGCTTTATGCCTAGGTTATGGCTGAAAATGGTTCTTGAACTGGTCCACTTACTCCATTAACAAATAGCTAGTCTGGAAAGGTGAAATTATACATGAGACAATTAAAGGGTAAAGAATTGCAAAAGAGAGGTGAAAAACTGCAGTTTGTGTTGAAGGGCTGGCAAGCTGGTGAGAAGGTAGATGTAAGTTAAAAAGTGAATTAAAGTTAGATTGTCTTAAGAAGAGTGTGTGAGATAGATAAAAAGGTGGAGGCATAGATATGGCAGGAAGGTAGCATTATGGTTGATGTAGTGTGTGTGGATTAAAATACATAGTAAGCAGTTATTCTAGAAAAAGAAGAAAAGAGGATGAATTTCTGGCAAAGGTGATTTGCAAGATATTTTAGGGCTGTTACATGAATTGTATTTAAGAAGATTTTCAGAGACAGATGATATGGTGAGGCTGAAAGGTTATAATTTTACCATTTAAAAAGGAGCAAACCTGCAGGACTATACAAGTTACACTCATTTTTGTAATGTGGCAAATAGGAGGTATGAGTGATCTTACAGATCTTAGGTGAGCAGATGTTGGGGTAGGGGCTAGTTTGCTGGAGTCACTTTGTGAAGCTTCATTTATATTCAAATGTAAGAACAAACTAAAGGCATAGAAAATTTGATCCACTTCTCTTATAATAACTGACACACTGAGTTTTGCAAGGAGTTTAGCAGTGAGGTTTGAGAATATCACGACATAGCTATTGTGAATCGGACATTAATTTTGTGCATGGCTGCATCTCAGCTAGTTACTAGATCGCTCTGGTGAAAATTATGAACTGTATTTAAATGCAGCAAAGTACAGATAGGGGTTACTTTTACATCAGAAAGGCTTTTGATACTGTTAAGTAGGACTAAGTATCTCAAACTGGGGATGGTACTGATCTGTGACAGACGTTCATTAACGGGGTTAGACATCTATATCATACTTTTGAGAATCACAGTGGTAAATTGTCAGGTACAGTTACTATGGGAAGGAGAAGAGGTATAGGGGCCCATTGTCTGCTACTCTATTTGCTGGCCTAGTGAGTGTGGCAGTGTTTACTTGCAAGTACGGCAGGGGAAGGGCTAATGTTGGTCCATGTCTGAAGATGAATACATGCTGGTATTGGAAGGTCTTGGCAGACTGCTGTTGCCAGTGATGGAAGTTTCTGGGGAGTGGAAAAGTGGTAGAGGTTTGTTTACATTAGTCAAACTCAGCTGATCTACTATGGGTTCCCCGTATTTAATCCCAACTCTTACCTAGCTGCTGTCTTGCAAAGTGTCTGGGATTGAGAGTGACATTGCTAGAAGCAAGAAAGAGGAGTATGTCTGTTACCTGGTAGTGCAACAATGCATAAATTGTTGGCTAGGACTGATTGCTGAACAGAACTGATGTGATTTGGATAACAGCTCTTCTGTTAGCTGTATATGTTGCTTGGTATGTGCTGGTTTTCTCAGGAATGGCAGGATATTTGAAATCATGTTAGGTGGGAGGGAAAAGGAGGAGATTGTAAGTGGTGGTTTTGCAGCCAGCTGCAAACTAGAGATGAGATATGCCTAAATGTGAACAAATACCTATTTATACCGTACATCTCTTTACTCTCCCTTCTTCATTCACTTTCTTACGTCGATCAATTTCTCGCCCCTAGCTTTTTCTCTAAAATATACCATAAGCCTGCTTTTTACTCACTTTGTATTGTAGTTCCTCCTTGTATTTTACTAAATTACCTTTTGTATTCTCTTTAAATTGGCTATAATTTAGCTATTAAATCATTGTCAAATAACGTTTATCTATTATTTTAAACCCCTTCATTGGATTATCACTTGTGACAGGCAAATTTATATTTGTACAAAAGTAATCAAACTGTATTAACAAATTAACATTAATATAGTTCACATATATTGCTATATATCCATAGCCTAAGCAACATTGCATAAAGTATTCAATTCCTGCCCCTTTTTTTAAAGAAACATCTTTATTAAACCATCACTTAGAACATAAGCAATCATACATTTATATGAATGAACAAACCACACTGACACAATCATAGTTGCAAGCATTTTACATCACAAACCATACTGTCACTCCCAGTTGCAAACATTATACATCACTTATAATCTACAAAATAATTTTCAGTCAAACATTACAGAGCTCATTTAAGACCTGCCTTCTTTTAAACCTTATTCCTCCCCTGTATGTATTGTTCCCACAATTCCCATTTTTTCCTATGTAGTTTGCTCCTACTCTTTTCTAAATATCTCAATTCCAGTTTTATCTGTGTTACTATATTCACTACTTCTAATACAGTTGGTTTAAATTTTGATTTCATTTTTCTAGTCGTTGCTTTTTTGGCAGCCACCATAATTAGACACAGCAAGGCCTTACCATGTCTAAGCAATTTCGATTTTGTATCATAGCTCAGAAAAATTCTCCCTCTTCACATCAATCTGACCAAGCATCTCAGACAGTGCATCATACAGGGAATCCTTTAAGTCCACTAACCCACTGCACTCCCAGAAAATGTCCACAAGTACATCTTTCTTCCACTGTCACACCTCTAACATTTGCTGTCTACCTGAGGAAAAATTCCCTGGAGTCTACTTGGGGTATAAAAATATCTATGTAAACATTTCCAAGCAGAAATTCTAAATCTTCTAGATTATGTTGCATATTTAGGAGACATGCATATATCCTCCCATTGTTTCTTTGTGAATTGCTTAACCAATCTCTTCCCAGTCTTTTCTAACCTCCTCTGATTGATTCTTATAGTTATCATGCAATATTTTATATGCTCTAATAATTCCTTTTTTAATGGCAGCTTCTGTTCTAGATTCTACTAAAAACTCTACAAGTGCTAGTCTTTCATTTAGGAGCCCCTTTTTCTTTCTCTTTGCCCCTATACTCTGATATCAATCCTTGATAGGGAAGGCAATCTCTAACCTGCAGTCCAAATAAATTCTTGGCTTCTTCCCATTCTATTACCTTTCCATCTCTATTTGCCCCAGTACCTTGGTTCCTTTGCCAGTTTTCTCCAAAAAATTCCAGCCCCCTCTTCCCTATTGTCTGTATCCCTAATTGTAGTCATCCCTATTGGCAGGATATCCTTTCTCCATTCCTCTGTTGGCTTAGTTCTTACAATACTTTTTGCTACTTTATGGATATAATATTCTGTATTCTTAACCAATTATTTCATACGTCTAATTTGGTATAACTATTTAAACTGCAGTTTTTTGTATTTTTAAAAGACTGGAACATTATTGTTCTTAAAATGTTTCATAATATCTTGGAACTTTTTTTTTCCTTTGGCCTCTGCTGAAAATGGGCTCCTACCCAGTCAAACTTTTCTGGTAATCAAATGTCAATAAACATACTTGATTAAAGCAGAATGTGACTGAGAATAATTTGGCTAGGAGGATAGTATAAAGGGATACTAGAAGTTTTGCACAAGGTTATTGGAGGACAGTGTGCCAGTGCTCTGTGTGTAATGAATATGAATGTTGTGCCTTAGATGTAGAATTCTGGTAGTAACTGAGCCAAATGGGGAAATGTATCTGGTATACAGCTATGGACATTGGGGGAGCTTGCTAAGCTATCTGTTTACTGAGGGATTAATGGAGTAGAAATTGTAGACTATGGAAGAGAAGAAGGTTGTCAGGGAATTAATAGGTTTTTGAGAAGGTTCTGCTATAATTTTTGATAAGTGAAGAACTGGATGCAGTGCTAAAGGATGCGGGTGGTGTGCAATATATGGCTGTGGAGTGAATAGGTATATGTGAAGGGGAGGAGGGTAGAGATGAAAGTGTATCTCAATGTCTAGAAAAAGAGTAGGATATGTTGTATGTTTCTTGATGTAAATGAGAAGAAGGCATAGGGGATTAGGTAAACTGAAGAGCAGCTGGTCATAGGCAATGAAGTCATGGAAATGGAGGAATTTAAGTGGTCTAAGAAAGATATACATATGTGCATTGTGTACCCATGGTTCATTATGTCAGGGGAGTTATGCTGAAAAATGTGGGGGTAGAACTTGAAAGTCTGGACAGCAGAAATATTATCAGCTACATGTGCAGTTGGTGTGTGCAAAGATGAAGCATCTGTGGATGAGTGTATAAGATTTGGTCAGAAATGTATGGATGATTTGAGGAGTTATCTTGGACATGTGCTTGTTTTTGGTGTTACAAGAAGGTTTGGACAGAGTTTAGGAAAGAGATCGGTGAATAGTGTTGCAATATATGATAGCCTGGGTTTAGAAAGAGAGAAATCACTGGAAATGTGGGGGTTGGGATTGTCGGAGAGAAGGGCAAGGCATGGTGTCAGGATTAGGAGGATGTGTGGAATTAGGGAAAAATGGACAGGTGGTTGGTGGACGGAGAGACAATCATTGCTTGGAATACAGGAGATTCAGGAAATGAGGAGCAATAGGTTATAATAGACTGACGTTTTTTGGTAGGGCAATGCCAACCCCAGGAGGATATAGAATTATATGTTGTGTGTGCATTGTGAGGGAACATGTCTGGTATTAATGTGTGTGGATCATACAAGAACAACTTTGAGCAGAATTGTTGAGGCACAGTAGGTAAGATTCAGTTATCATGAATGGGATTGTGCTCTTACGAATGGCCACTGTGATCTTTCCTGGGTAAAAGCAAAGGTACACTCCTTGTAATGATTCCTCTTAATCATTACGACTGGTGCCTTCTCCTTTTTGATGGATCGTGTTTACAGTATTATGGTACAAGATGTTTTCAGCTGTGGAGTTATAATTTGTTTTACATTTCTGCAAGCTAGTTGAGTTAATTAAATAAAAAACAGTATCAGGTCTGATGCCCAAGTCTCCCTTGTTTGGCTGGCAGACTGCTCATTATTTTATGCATCTTTTAGTAAGCATGCATTTTATGGAATCATTGATAATGGTCATCACATGTGATTCATTTATTGAACATTTCAGTCAACTATTTACTACAAAAACACACAAAAAAAATATTTCCAGAGACAATTTGTCTACCTAGTTTATCCAGGATTTGCACCTTGCATCTTACAGCTGTCCCACGCACTGTCCTTGCCTTCTCTCCACATGGCCTGTGCTGTCATGAACATATCAGCCAAGTCATAAATTATTCCATACACCCACCAGCATCATCATGGAGTAAAGCTTCTGCAGCTCCAAGACAGTGTGCTCCTCACCTCCACCCCACTTGTAACTGATGTTATCTTCACTTCTTTCCTCAATTCCACGATTTTAGAATCTCCTCTAAAGACCTTGTGTGTATCTCCATCATTCTCTTCTGCTCATCGTGAACAACCCCATCTCCTTCTGTCTTCCGTCATACACAGCCCATCCTTGTAGCTGCTCTCGTTGCTGTCCTTAGGACTATTTTTTTTTTTAATTTCTCCTAGTCTCTTGGGTTTCTAATACCATGATGGGAATGGAACCCATTCCTAAGTCAAAGTATGATTAAAGTTAATGAAAATAGTATTTTCAGTCTTTAATGTTAGCCAGAAGTGCTCTTCGCAGCCCCATTGCCCAGTAATAACTCCTGCAATTCGTATGGAATTAGATGTATCGGTAACATATCTAAATATGATTGCAGATTCCGTTGCTCCTACTACTACTGGAACTGTCTGTGTATCTTTCTTCCACAGTAATTTTGTTTCTGCCTGCAAATTCTGATATTTTATTACTGTCTCTCTCTCTACACAAGACACTGTAGTCACTGAGTGTAGCGATTTCAATGATCAGTGCTATTTTTATCTTTTCATGGACCACTATATCTGTTTTTCACGCATCTATCTTTTGAACTGTTTGTCATGGGTAATCCCATTTGATGTAGACTTAATTTTCTATGATGCTTTGGGGCTAATGTTTCTAGTGTTTTTTTAGCTACTTCAATATTATGTTTGCACAATCCCCAGTGCATTAGTCTTGCCACATTATTATGCCTTTTGGTATACAGTCCTGTCATTAGTATGTCAGAACCAGCAACAAAGTGCAACTGTTTCCAATTCTGTTTTACAAGACCTATATTTCTCTGTTTCACCCACATGTTCGATGGACTTTGTAAACCAACACATACGTAGTCCACTATCTTGGGCCTCCAATATGAACCTTTCATTTTTTGGTTTGAATTTGCCTCTCCTTAACCATTCCTGATCAACATGAGGTTATTCCAGGAGTTCTCTACTTGCAAGTATAATAATGTATTTTCCACATTTCTTGCCTTCTCATCTGGTCCTTATATTCTTTCTTTTGTTTTTTGGCACATTCAGTTGATGCCGGATTTTTATCTACTTCTGGTTTGATTTCCATTCCTGCTTGACACTGATATGCTTCTGCTAGACTAAGCAGGGAAGTCATAGTCTGTTTATTCTCGTCATGTTTCAAAACTTTCACTATGTTATGTCTTGTGAAGTCAGCAAATATGTATGCAGACCCTTGATTGCAGAGCTATACATGCAATCAATTTCAAGGAGGCCCATAGATCCTTTGGAATCTTTCCAATGCTGCTGAGTCAGTTTCCTTGTAAAAACCCTCCATAACATTGTACAGTATTCCATTTGGTGCATTGCCAGAGTTTGGCAGTGATAGAATGTCCTCATTGCCCCATGAACCTATTCCACTGGAATCGCATAAGCATTTTGCTTAGTTTGGAAATGGCCTTAATTCTGTGCCTGATGCAAGTGCAATTACCAGCAATCTCTCATCATTTTTTCACTGATCTGAGTCCTAGCAACTCTCCCCCCCCCCACCTCAGCCTGTTCATCCTCATTGGATTGTTATACACAAAGTGTAGCATTTTGACATTGTGTTAAAATACAATGCCAGGAGGTTTCTACATTAAATTTTAGCACTCTAAATTTCATTCATTCACATGGGGGATCATGAGTGCTGGAAGGCTGCCATCTGTATAGAGACTGGGGTTTTCTATTGGGGCCCTACCATTCTCCCTGAGTAATGCCTATAGATGGTCGAGGGGCACATGCAGTGGTCCTTAGCATGGAGATGGCATGTGCTTCTGTATAACCCTCAGACACCCCTTCTTCCTTTGTAGCAAGAGCAGCCATAGAATATCTGGTCTTCGCCAAGGATTCAAGTTATAGATTATGTACCCTTGGCATATGTGTCCAAATGTGCTCCTAGCCAGAGATTAGCGGGTATTACCTTTTCACTCCCCCTCCAGACCCTCCAGGGTGTGTCAGTATTCAGATTAGCAACATCTGTGTAATAGTCGAGGCTTTTTAGTGTAGTTGTGATTTAACATTTGTAAATTTCATGGTGCAGTATGGAATCTTAGTATCATGTAACACTAGTCTGTAGCATTGAGCCGAATATCAACAGCATGCAGAGAGCGGCATCATATCGACAAAATGCAAACACTATACAGTATAAGAAGTTTTAGGGTTAAAGCACTGGAGCTTAGCATAGTGTAGCCACACAGGCGTTGTCAAATGAAAAGTGTAATGAAATAACTAGTGTAAAACTAAGCACAGATTTATAATTTACAAACAGTGCCATGCATGTATAAAGTAGCACAAAACACAACTATATATAATTGTGGTAGTGTTTCACTGGCATACCACAATAAGATTTCAAGATACAAGCTACATAACAGTAAACTGTAGAAAGGATTGTCTGGGCCAGTGTTAAATTTTTGTACAACCTTTTCTATGCTAACTGAAATAAAAAGAATCCATTTTGGGGGAGTCTGTTTATAACTCATTAGCCTTATGTCAGTCATTAAGAAGCAATAGCACTCATTTGAAAACAATGTGGTGATGCCAGCTTTTTAAACACAAAGTCCTTCTCACCGACTGTAGCTGTGGACAGTAATTTGCATGATTGTGCACAGAAATGAGGCGTACTTGAGATGCCTAAGAATAGAAAGCAATTTTACAAAGATGTCTGTTTACTAAATGTGAGGATTCATTATGCACAGACCAGAGAATGAAAATTGCCACCTGCAGTACTTGTATTAATTCCTTCCCAGAGTCATATCCTAAAAATATCACAGCAGTCAAAGTAGCCAGACAAAACTTAAGACAAAAGAGCTTTTCTGTTAAATATAATTTGCTGGCAGAAGTTTCCCATTCTGTTAGGAATACTACATTTCAAATTATGAAATTAGCTTTTATTCAAGTCGAAAACATATTTAAATCCTTGATTTCTGTCTTACATATTTGCAATATGAATAGGGAAACAAATATTTACAAGGGCTGTCTACAACTGATTTATAATCTATATACACAGTAGTTTGAATTTTTACATTTTCACTTTTCACAAATGTTAAATTCTTTTTTTAACTTTCATCATCTGATTTAGTATGTCTGTCAGTTTGTTCAGAAAGTCTGTGTGGGATTCATGAACACTATGTTCATAGACAAGGGCTAGTAAGCATTTCAATGGCATAGCAAAGCCCTTTGCAATTAAAGACTACACAATTAAGACTGTATGTACTCACTCCATTGTGTAGCCACAGTCTTCCATGTATGGATCACAAGTACAGCTGAACCACTGGGATCATATGTAATTCAGAGATACTACACCGACTCTGCAAGGGCTATTCCCAACAACATAAGCTGTAGGAAAAAAGCCTGTATCTCTGCATTTGGTATAGCAGGTCTAACTGACAATCCTCCTCTGATGTGCTGCTCAATGTACAGAGCTGAGCATCATCATCAGCGCTGAAGAAAAAACACTCCTCCATGCTGTAGAAAAAAATGCCCCAGCCTCCCACACAGCGAAATATGGCAATGATTAGATTTGCCACCATATCTAATGAATAGAGAGCTTACATGAATCTCTGTATGATGTGATGACAGAACACTGATGGAGCAGCTACCTAGTAAGGTACATTAGACACACTGTAACTTAATAGCTGTTCCTTGTTCTGCTGTGGAGCTCTGTCTTGTTACATAGCTGCTCACGCCTATGACCGTAGTACACAGTGCCACCCTGTGCGCAGAAAACATAGTTTAACTCACCACAATTTTTTTGTGAGCTACTTGACATGACCACAATCCAGATCTAATAACTGCAGTAATGACCTAGTACACAGAATGCATGTATGCAACTGCAAACACCATGTCTATAAATAGCCCACCACATGTAACAATGCAATTGAGACCAATATTTATAATTCAAATTTAGTGAATTAACACTCTTAAAACTATTGTCCAGACAACTGAAACATGTACTTAAAGAGCTGTACATTAATACAGACAATAACTGGAAGAGGAATGTAGTTCATCTTTGTAGCTACAGAAAATTTTTTAAAACTCTTGAGGACAAAGTGATGGTTTAGCTTAAAGCTACATGTATTGGGTGAAATGACTACTAAATACACACAAGTAGTGTTTTAGATTTATTTTTTAAAGCTACCTTAAGAATGCCATCAATACTGGATATCAGAATATCGTTTATTTGTCCTAAGAAAATTATTTTTCCCGTTGCTCCATACCCACGCTCCACATTATGAATCAGAATATATTTTTACAAACTATTTTTTTATACAACTAAATGTCCAAAAAATCCAGGACACTGTAATAAATCAATAATTTCAAGTTCTTACAGAAATACATGGGCATGAGTGGTTTTGGCATAATGCTTAAGGTTTTTAACTTCAGACATAAGCTACAGGGTTTGATTCTCACCTTGGGTAATTGGCTAGGCTTTAAAAGGAAGTCATCCTAGTATTCACCTATGAACCTTATACATAAATATCTTTTCCAGATCTGTGAAAAAGTAACCTGGCACAAATTCCAGTTTTCGCTGATAATGCCTGATAAACATCCATGTCTCCTTGACACTGAAGACTATATTAAAATGGACCATTAAGACCAATGGCAGAGAACAAGCAAAACTAATACAGCAATCTTGTATACTTAGGTGGAAAATAAGCATGGTAAAATGATGAATCCTAAAGAATAACACCCCTAATTCTCCTAAAATGTATAGATATCTGTGTGGTTGTAGTGACAGATTTAAGTATGTGGGTATGTAGTTAGAGTAAGCTTCATTAAATGTTTTACCACTGATATGGTATCCAAGTCAAAATGAAATACAGATTTATAGCGTTGTCGCCTCACAGTAAGACGCTGTCCTATTCGATTCTCAGCTAGAGCATCTTCTGTGTGGAGACATGCGTGAATGGGCATACCTTCGTTGAAGGTTGAGTCAGAGCTGGCAACTCAGCATGTAAAAATCTACTGCCAATCATTAGTGGACCGGAGTTGCGCTGTGGCGACCCCTAACCGGGAAAAGCCGAAAGACACAACAACATTAAAGCTTAGGCAATGCTGGAAAAAATATTCATACCTTATGTTAACACATTTCTACAGAAGTTAGCCTTCAGTTGTTTAACTGCTTTGAAATTATGTTAAGGGAAGCCTTTTTTAAAAAGAAAGGAACAGTCTAACATATATTTCATAGAATGTATTCAAGGTATCACTGCGATAGTTATATGTAGCAGCACCATTTATAAACAAGTTCTTAGTACTGGAGATTCACGTCACTGTTCTCTATCTACTAGTAATACACCTTTACACAGTGCCCTCTGACAGACTTCTCCCACCTCCAGCCTACTAAGTTAAAAGTGTAAGACAAATTTCTCTACACCAGCTACTCACCAAGTAGGCCTACCACTCCCTACAGAATTACTGCATCTTCATGCCTTGCCTGTTTCTAGCTGCAAACTTTCCACACGGAAGCTGTAATTTAAACTACTTTGTATCCTGTAAAATGTGAAATCTGATGTCTTGTATTGTGCATGCACATGCTAATGTTAACAGTGAATGTTCTACAATCATTTCCTACTAGTTTATTATAGCTCTATGTAACTATATTTCATCAGAAGCAGTAACACCGTATATGCAGCATAAACAGTTTTGGAGGGCATCATGGCCAGCAATACATTCCCTTTCACACCAATACTGTCCCACTTAGTCTCCTAACCACAATCACAACCAGTTTCATCTCTTCCATTACTGTCCACAGTGATCGCTACTCCACTGGCCTTTCCACAATTAACAGCCTTCCTACCTCTCTGCATAACTATATTTCAGTTGCTAAAATATTTTTAACTTTCAGTGCACTAGTCTATTATACTTTTTTCCATTCCAGTACTTGCCCTTGCTTAACAGCTGTTCTGCTGCTATCCAGTCTCTCTCCTCATCTAAGAATGTTATCTTTAACTTCTTTAACAATATCTCTGAACTTACCTATTTTGTTCTGTCTGGGGCATCATAGATTGTCTCTGTTGCTGACTCACTGCTCTGTGCATATTTTTCTAAGCTCCAAAATAACCACCAGCAGAACCCCAAGTTATTTGCAGCACTATAAAAAGACTTTCATCCAGACCAAACTACCACCTCTTCAGGTTCTACCACCAATGCCTCTTCCAACAATATCTTCTCCACTACCCACCACAGCTTCTGACCACACCACAGAACTTCCATTGTTCTACTTAGTTTTACTGAAACCATAACCACCAAGAGAAATATCGACAACCTATTTTCTTCCTAAAAATGTCAGAAGCATTTGACAAAGTATCACACCTCCTGCTTCCTGAACTATCTTCCCTTGTACTCTCCAAATCATCCCTTAGCTGGTTCCATAGCAATCCCACCAAATGGGAATGTGACCTCTCTCTCCATTCCTGTCACTGTTGGTGTACCTCACCGATCGATTCTAGGCCCTTTACTGTTCGACATCTTTACAACCTTCACAATGCTACCAAAGATGCCAGTCTTAATTGCTCTGCACCAAATCTCCCACTTCATAAGATGACTCAAAACTCCTCATCTTTTGAGTTGTGCCTAGACAGCTAGCAACTGCCACTAAATGTTACAAAACATGCTATTTACACCCAAATTAATGCCTGCTCTGAAACTGCTTTCAACATCACTTCATAATTGAAACGGTATCCAATACAAACTTTTGTCATAATAGATGATAAATGAAAATTTGATCAACACATCACTCATTACATCAACTTACTAAATGCTGCTATTCCTCTACTGTACCAAACTATTTCCCATGAACTCCAGAAAATCCTTAGCATCTTCTTGTCTTCTTTCCTCACTTCTCTATGCATCAGCTAACCTGCCCTATATTCAATCTACTTTACAAAACTTGAGTTGTGCTACAATAAAATAGCCATAGTTGCATCCAGCTTATCCAACCACTGCAACACCTAAGCTGTCTCGGATTACATGAATACCTTACCTACTCCCATCTTCTTACTGGCCATAAAATACACAATCGTAGCACATGCCCACCTCTATAAAACACTTGGAAACTACTCTCCAACAAGGAATCTCAGCTCAGCCAACAAATGTCTCTCGACCCACCAAGCTACTCAACAGTTCAGGTAAAATGACTCGGAATATATTATCAAACTCTGGAACGACATCCCTGTCACACTAAAACAGGATATCACTACCACAAGCTTTATGGCCAAGCTAAAAGACCATCTGACTTGGCTATGCTCGTGCTGCCATCCAGACTAAACCCATCAATGTTTTCAATCGATGCCTTATTTACCTCGCTCTCATTTTACTTTCTTTGCACCTCTTTCCTTCTTCCTCCAACCCCAACTCTATACCATTTTAATTCCCTAACCTCTCATTACACTCTCCTTATTTCCAACATTTATTTCCACATATCAAGCATCTCATACTGCTGCCGATATTCAATAATGCTGGATTATCATTTTACTCCGTAAAATTAACACACAGAAAAACATCTGTATTCCTGCCTGTATGCATACCGCCACCATAGCAGATGTCATCCTTTTCTGGATAATTCATAACTTTCCCTTAGAAACTCTGTTGCTGGAAGATTTCAACACTGATTCGCAAGTAATACAGTCTAGCCCTCCCTCGCAAACTTCATTAACCTATACGCATTTACTCAGCTAATCATTTCCTCTACAAGGCTTAGCAACAGAAGTAACAGACGAGTTACACTGGATACTAACTCAAATGCCAAATCACATAAATACCTTTGATGCTTGGCTCACTTAAGAGATACTCTTCCAACTATTTTAGTCAGACAATATAGTTTTAACAGAAAATAGTATATAGCCAGGTATATAATCTATCCACATTTCAATAAGGAAACTCGTTGACCTTTAAAAATGTAACTGGAGTATACATCCTGGGCATACCACCTACCCTATCCAATCTCAGGTAATAGCATCAGCATTGACACACAATTTAACAACCATATTATACAAGCCCTTAATGGAAAAGTCCCTACAAGACAAGGTAACCACTCGGATATTTTCCCTTTTAAAACTGTACAATTCTCTATTGCCATAAAATCTCTTCTGAAGTTAAAATGAACCAATTTCTATCCTAAAACTGCTCCATCATAGAAAATCATATCCCTACTCAGTAAAAATCTTTCATCGTACCACTAAAGAAGGAAACTACAGATTTCTTCAGCTACAAACCCATAGCTATATTATCCCCTCTATCCGAGGTTGCAGAAAAAGTGCATTCACACTCAACTTTTCAAATATCTCATCTCTTGTCCAAGACTCAACATAGTTTCTGGCCCCATCGCAGCGCAATGCCTTCCTTATCACCGATACCATTAACAGAAAAACAAGCAACTATTATCATCCCTTTTACTCCAATGATACAAGCCATTTGACACTGTCACCAGAAGCTACTCATGCAAATGTCCACTCTTGGCCTTACTCCCCTCTCTGTGTGTGTGTGTGTGTGTGTATATATATATATATATATATATATATATATATATATATCCTGGTAGCCATAGCTACTTAAATAGAAAACAAGCTGTAAAATGGCAACAAGATAGCTTTTCTTTCCTGCCTGTGTCTGTAGGTATCCCTTAAGGATCTATCTTAGACCTTCTGTTTTAACATCTTTGCAAATAAACATACTGCAGCCACACTAGTCAGCATAGTCATGACCACAGATGACTATGCAGTTGCCTGCTCAGCTCCAGCTGTCACAACTACAAAAAAATACAAGAGTAATTTTTGTCCACTGAATTATGACTCAACTGCTAACTTACTTCTAAATTAAAAGAAAACAGAATGTGTATATTTTTCCTACCAAAACACCTATTGAGACAAATACATACTTTTCACATCTTACCAGCAAACAGTACTGCTGTGTAAATACCACTTAATAAATTGTTGGAAATCATAGTGGATAAAAACCTTATGTCTGGCATAAGTCATCAAGAAAACCCTTTTCTCCCTGGCTCCTCTGAAAAGGGTGCAAATATGCTAAGTAATGTTATACTGGCTAATAAATACCAATAATTGAATAAATAAAATATTCCATTTTCTTTTGCTCAGGTTTGTAATGGCTACCAAAGATACCATGCATTTTCATAGCGATTTATTAATAATCAATGAACCAGAGGAAGGCACAGTTTACCAATCTGAAGTATAGAGAGCAGGACACTCCCCACCATTGCATTGTATGTAAAGGCATTTTGCAAACTGTACACTGAGTTTTTACTAGGATTTTTTCAGCTTGGTTTATGAATAAGTGCAAGATGGCTTCTTGCAATTCAAGGCGAGCATGCTGCTATTGCCTGAAGCACCAGGTTTATGCGCAGTACTGCTGCAGATTCCCCACTGAAGAGGGTGTCAAATATTCCAGAAGTGGAGGGCATAAAACACTTTGGACAGTGTGCTCAAGTATGAACACATTTCATGCATCTTTCAGGGTATTTCTGACAGCTGCCACTCAAGACATTACTGTCCTATACCTGGCTTGTGATGTAGTATATCTTTAGGAGAGTATAACTAGTTAAGATGTCAGTCATATGAAGAAAGAGGATTCTAGGACTGCAAGTAGACTTAATAGTGAGACAGTACTTTGTGTGTGATTGTGTGTGTGTTTTGCATGTTTTTTAAGGTCTGCATGCATTGGCCTGACATATTAAAGAAGGCAATCTCTTCCAGAGCAGATATTACATCGTATTAGAATGTTGCTGTATTTCTCACAAGAGATAATGATATGCTATTTAGTTTTTCTGTTCAAATTATCAAGGCTGTGAAACTTCATTTATCTGTGTAAGTGAAGATATGTAGCAGGTCTTTCAGTGTTTGCATGGTAACACAGCTGAGAGAGAGCTGGTCTTGTCACTTATTAAAGCCTTGTTTCACAATTTTCACCAAACTATGCTTTTGTTTACCATGCAGAGACCTCTGCTCACATTTTGCCTGAATACACACATTTCTATTGCATTAGGCATTTAAGATCAGTTCTTTGATTTTTGGCAAGATGTTTCTTCAGTTTTTTTGCTTGCCATTTCAACCCTTTCACCAACATCAACTGCAGCTGTAAGGGATACAGTCTGATTACTGGAAATCCTGAATTCAAACTTTTGACCTATATCTCACTGCAAGTGGTCTCCAGTACAACCCAGAAAATGTCCACTGTGGCATGTTTCTTCATGTCACAGGTGAGAAAGACAGTGCGTTTAAATAATTTTCCCTGGTGGAAAAGGAGAAAAACTAGTCAGATTGAAAAATAAATTCTAGGAATACTGTGAGCCAAAAAAAATGTATGTATATATATATATATATATATATATATATATATATATATATATATATATATATATAATGGGTCCAAAAAAGTATTAATACAAATGCTATTAACACCAGAGTGCATGATTGTGAATTCATGTAATCCTGTAAGGCTTAAATAATAGAATAGGCTGTAGTGTAAAAGAAAATGACTAAATAAGAGACAGTCTGTTAAGAGAATTTGAATTATCTAGAAAAAGCCATACTGTGTGCAACTTTGTTACTGAAGACTTGGATGTCTAAAATTGATACTATGTGAAGATAAAGTAGAACCAAAGTCTAGAGTAAAAATATAATCAAAATAAAGTCAAAACCAGGTAACCAAGACGACATTTGGTAATTGAGCAGCAAGGAATCGTATTCAATGTGACTGCTGTGGTGATGGGCATAATAAAAAGCATTGCAGAGCAAGAACTCAAGTTTGTGTGGTGTGTGGGGGGGGGTTAGGAGAACATGTTACAAATCTAAAAATTCACAACACCAGAATAATGTTGCAGAAGAAAATCAGCAGTCTAAAACAGAAATGCTTGCCAGCACACTAAGAATGCAGGTTATGACTGCTCCACAAGCTAGCTATAATAGCAGGGGGTGCAGTAAGGGGACGTGCAACAAAATGCCTAAAAAATAAAGTGCTGAATCTCAACCAGTCCAGACTGAAGTTATGAATAGGAATACATCGTTCATCATACCTCTAAAGGCAACTCTACAGATTTCTGCAACTATAGACCCATAGCTATATTATCACCTCTATCAAAATTTCATGAGAAGTTCATTCACTCAGCTCCTCAAATATCTCCTCTCATCTTTCCAAGATGCAACATGGTTTCCACCCCATCACAGCACAATGGCTCTCAACTTCATCAATACTATTAACAAACAGAAACATTAAAAACAAGCAATCTGGTATCATCCTTTTTTCACCAAAGATACAAACCATTTGACACACACTCACCAATTTATGATAATTTAAATTAGAGGTACAGAGTGTAATACAATGTACAAGCCTAAACTTAGAAAGTCGTTTCTAAATTACTGCAACCTGAGCATCTCTGCGTGTGTGTTACTGTCTGGGGACATGCTGAATCTCTCTTGCATCAAATTTGGTTACATGCTGTGTACAAATATAAAATACATAAATAGTTGCTTGAACACACAGCTCTACAATTTTAATTAAAGCAGACCAAAATATTGACAAAGGTGCCTATGTGGTTAGGGATATAATTAAAATAATACAAGTAATGCAGCTAGAAACTGAGTTAAACAAGTTGACCAACTTGCATATCTCCATGTTTTGAGAGACAGCACTACCTTGCATGTTTGCAGAGGCAAACAGAATACTCAAGATGGGAGTAAGTGTGAACGTTTGAGATGCAGTAATTCAAAGAATGCAAGTACTGCCCAAGTTTGTCTGTAAAAGAGCTACATTGAATAAGAGGCAGCATTTTCAGAATGCTTATGAGAGAATGCAGAAAAATGTTTGTTCAATGTTTTACTGTAGCAGAAACATAAAAATGTAAACCATGTAAAGAAATAGTGATGCCCTAGTGAGTTATTCTGATTTATTTGAAGGTCTAGGCAGTCAGATGTGTCATATCAAGTTATAACCAAAAATGAATCTGCATCATGTGCTCTTCAAAGACAGAACATGAGATGAAATGCGTGGAATCACTTGATATAATATTTAGCTAAAAACACCTACTGGCTGAGGCAACATTATGGTTACTGTGATTAAGCACTACTGAGTAAGGGTCCCTTTGCATACTGGAGGGTGTTTCCACTATGTGCAATGCAACATTCTTTTCAGTCATGGATTCAAATCTGTGATTGACAGATTAAATTGGATGATCTATATATTCTAAACTGTGTAAATTCAGTAATCCAATCTCTTTTGTAGATATATCTTAGATTACAATCTAGGACTTCATCAGCACAAAAAAATTAATTTTGCAGTGGCTAATATAAGTGAAGGATTGGAAGGTGTGGTAAACATTATTTCATTAACTCTTTATAGTACATTGGTCATCTACTTACTGCTGATGGGTTGCAGGCAGATGCAGGCAAACTGCCTGGTGATAAACCAACATTAATGAAGTTCTTAGAGATGGCGCAAAGCTGTATATGCTTATACCACACTTGTCAGATATGTCTATCTCTAAGAAAGCTGCCTGCTCAAGATACAGGCTGGAGATGGTAAGAGGATTACCTCCTTCAAAATTCAGTAAAACACCCCCTCCTACTCCTAATTTAGACTGTCCAGCTCAAAAAATACCTCCATACCAAAGTTAAAATTCAATACAGATTCCCTCAAGCAGGGCATATCAGTTAAAACCATCTCATCCCTATTTCTCTCCAAGCTTTTCTCTTACCTTCATTATCCTTGTCCATTTGGACATTCTTTTAAGCCTGTAATATCTCCCATAGAATTAAATGGTTATTCACTCCTTATGTTTGTGTGTGTGTATTTTTCTATTCGAGTGACTGGGTTATTGCTTATATTCTAATTGCTTATTTTTTTAATTCTGTATTGTTAGATGTATTATTTGCTCATTGAACATGCTCATGCCTTACATTCTTATTCTTGCCATTGTGATTGTATTCACCCAGGCTTTGCCTGAAATTGGTCCAATGAGATCGGTGCACTACCCCAGGAAAAAAAAAAAAGCATAAAAAAAAATTGGTCAGGAGTCATGGATACAAGCAATTATGATAGTGCCACATCCTGACCTGAGATTTTGCATGTTACGATATACAGCTGTATAGATAAAATTGGCAGTATTTACTAAAATCACTTGAGCAAACATCTTTACCAGTGAATCAGGTGACTGAATCTGACTAGGAGCTAACAGAGACATAGGAGGCAGAGGAATTTATTGTTGGCCACTTGCTGATATCTGGCTTTCTTCCACATTTTCTGAGGTATCTGTGCTTCATTTTACTAGATCACAGAACTGCTATAGTGCTATCCTAAACTAGCTGGTACAGAATTGACAATTCAGGGAAAACCAAGACCATGCTAATTCACGATTCCTTCTACTCCTCATGCCTTCCTTTCCTTTCCTCTTTAATTGTAGGGGACATTAGATGGAATTTATTCATCATATTCAAAATCTGGATGTTATTTCTTATAGTAGGCCAACAGTTAAGAACCAGGTTTCAACTATCACTAAAACATTCTATTTGCACCTTAGGAATATATATTGACTCAAGCAATTAACTCCTTCAGACGGTTTGCATCTGGCACCACTAAGCTTTCGGCTGCTGGCAAAGACTCTTGCCTCCCTCCATAGTGCCTTTTTTAGGCAAGGTCTTGAAAACAAACTTACTGTCATGAAATATGCCAATCAAAAAAATAAGGGTCATGTTACTAAACACTAGGAGCTTAAACCAAAAACTGCACACCCTGGAAGCACTTCTGTCACTGGAAGATGTAGATATCTGTGCAGTCACAAAAACTTGGTTCAAGGCCTCAGAGTACCCTGGCTTTGCAAGGCTACAATACCTTCCACACCTTCATACCACAAAATGAAGGTGTGATAACCAAAGGAGGTGTTTTTTATCTATATTAGAGATGAATTCACCTCCTGTCTAGTTAGACTGGACAACTCCATGGAGTTACTCCAAGTTTAGGTTACTGTGGGGAAGACACCCATTCAAGTTGTAGCCAGTTATAGATGCCCCTTCATGGGTCATGACGCACCTACTTGACCAAACTGGAGTCAATCCAAAAATTCCTGAACACACTGGTTATGGGGGATTTCAATTTTCCCACCAATTGGGAAACAGAAACCTACGCTATCCCTAACTTGCTGGTGCAAATGTTCCTTGACTTTAACTCAAAAGCCCTGGAATAAATTGTCAAACCCCAACAAGAGGAACAAACATACTAGATATGGTCCTCATTAACATGTCAAACAGATGCACACCCGCAACTGTCAGAGTCTCATTAGTTAAAACTGACCATAGATCAGACACCTTCAAGCTGGCACTAACACCAGAATGCAGAAATAAGACTAAAAAACTTCACCAAGGTAAACTCTATCCTCCTAGGTGAAGGTATAAATACATTCCAAGCCCCACCCCTAGCTGGGTTTTACGCTAAAGCCCTGTACAATCACATGTATAAGTGTATAGACTCGGCTGTACCAGAAAGAATCAAAGCCAGAATCCCAAGTAAAAACAAGCTGCCATGATGGGCTTCCAACAACAATCTACAATAAACACAAAAAGCTGCTGTCCAAGAAAACAAAGGCAAGACCCAAACAATGGAAAAGCACCCACCTCACCAGGCAAATAAGACATGTCAAATCCTCTAAGGGCTCCTTTGAGAAAAACCTAGCAAACACAGCCAAGGATAACTATAAGGCCTTTTTTCAGCTACGTATGTAGCCTAAAAGGTAGGATACAAGCATGTGCAGAACTAGTGACTAACAGTATCAAACACTGATCCCACAGAGATAGCAAACCTGCTAGTGGATAGGTTTGACGAAAATTTCACTCCCTTATCCCCTCAAAATTTATTACAAACTTTCCCCCCACCCTACATATCTGAAGAGAAGATCATTAAAACCGTGTCCAAGGCAAAAAAACACAGCCTCTATGGGACCAGATGACCTCTCAGGCTGTCTTCTAAACAGGCTAAAACATGAACTAACATCACCATTAAAGACCCTTTTCAATCAGCCTAACCACAAACTTTATTCCTGCAGAATGGAGAAAAGCAACAGTTAATCCCCTCCACAAAGGTGGCCCAGCAACCAACCTTGGGAATTAGACCCATAAGCCTGACCAGCCTTATCTGTAAAGCCATGGAACATATCATGAACCTCATAAATAGACGTAGGCACCCTCCAAACCCTGGATCCAACCCAATTCAACTTCATCAAGGAGAGATCCTGCCTGCTAAACCTCGTGAATTTCTTTGAATATGTGACCAGGTTCATTGACGAGGGCAAATCTGTGCACACAGCATACCGCAACTTGGCAAAGGCTTTTGACATAATCCCACATGCAGGCATTACTGATAAACTTAGCAAACTGAATGTAAAACCTTTTGTTATAAGATGGGTTGCCAACAGGCTCACAAACCGGACACACTATCAAAGTGGGTGACTCCACATCAGCCACCAAACCTGTCACCAAGCAGGGTGCCACAGGGGTCAGTGATGGGCCCCCTACTGTTTGGTATATACTTCTCAGAAGTTCAGGCCAAAACTAAGGGGTTGTGACTGACCAAGTTTACAGACGACTGCAAACTGGGTGCAATTATTGAATCCCCAAATGATGTCAGTATACTCCAGGAGGGTCTTATGCAGACCAGCGACTGGTGTCTTAGTCATCATCTTCTTTCGGCTGTTCCTGTTAGGGGTCGCCACAGTGGATCATCTGTTTCCATTTCTTCCTGTCCTCTGCATCTTGCTCTGTCACACCAGCCACCTGCATGTCTTCTCTCACCACAACCATAAACCTTACCTTAGGCCTTCCTCTTTTCCTGTTACCTGGTAGCTTCATCCTTAGCATCTTTTTCCCAGTATACTCAGCATCCCTCCTCAGCACATGTTCAAACCAACGCAATCTTACCTCTCTGGCTTTGTCTCCAAACCTTCCAACCTGGGCTGAACCTTTAATATACTTATTCCTAATCCTGTCCACCCTCGTCACACCCAATGCAAATCTTAACATCTTTAACTCTGCCATATCCAGCTCTAACTACTGCCTTTTTGTCAATGCCACTGTCTCCAACCCATATAACATAACTGGTCTCACTACCCTCTTGTAGACCTTCCCTTTCACTCTTGCTGGTACTCATCTGTCACAAATCACTCCATCCTGCCTGTACTCTCTTCTTCACCTCTTCCACACTCACCGTTACTCTGAACTATTGATCCCAAGTATTTAAACACATCCACCTTCTCCACCTCTACTCCTTGCATCCTCACCATTCCTCTATCCTCCCTCTCATTCACACACATATATTCTGTCTTAGTCCTGCTGACCTTCATTCCTCTTCTCTCTAGAGCACATCTCCATCTCTCCAGGGTCTCCTCCACCTGTTCCCTACTCTCACTACAGATTACAATGACATCTGCAAACATCATAGTCCACGAGGACTCCTGTCTGACCTCATCTGTCAACATGTCCATCACCATTGTAAATAAGAAAGGGCTCAGAGCTGATCCTTGATGTAATCCCACCTCCACCTTAAACGCATTCGTCACTCCAACTGCTGTCACACTACCCCTTGTACATATCCTGTACCACTTTTACATACTTCTCTGACACTCCCGACTTCCTCATACAATACCACAACTCCTCTCAATGCACCTGTCATATGCTTTTTCTAAGTCTACAAAAACACAATGCAAGTCCTTCTGACCTTCTCTGTATTTCGCCATCAACACTCTCAGAGCAAACATCGCATCTGTAGTGCTCTTTCCCGGCATGAAACCATACTGCTCATCATTAATAATCACATCCCTTCTTAACCTAGCTTCCACTACTCTTTCCCATAACTTCATGCTGTGACTGATCACTTTAATCCCCCTGCAGTTACTACAGCTCTGCACATCACCCTTATTTTATTTTATTTATTTGACATTTGTTTACCGGTGTAGTCTAGCTGGATATATGTCCATTTTCAGTAGAGGCCCGGGGAGATGAGCTCCAACAGTTCAAATAAGGTTCACATCTACAGCAGTACATATTTAAAATGCAAATACATTCACCGTAAAGAAGAAAAAAATTTTAGGTGGTCACACATTTATAAAGTATAAAAAAAAATGCTAAATATTTGACTAGACTTAGTACAATTACTAATGAAGTTACAATTAAATGTTCAGAAAGAATAATAGCTGAAAAGTGCAGTATAAATGTAGATAAAAGGAAGATAAAAAGAAGGTAAAATGGCGTAGCAGTTGAGTAATACGTCTAGTAGTACAACATGTCACTTTTTTGAGAATACAGTACTAAGTAAGAGTGTGATGGAGAGGTAGAATAGTAGTTAAGATGAAATTGTACCAGAGATGAGAAGGTAAGGTTGACTCAAGTAACAAGAGTAAGTTGGTCAGTCAGGTTTAGTACAGGGGCACATCCAATGTGTTTTGAGGAAGAGCTTAAGTTTATTTTTAAACAGAGTAATAGAGGGAAGTGTGGAAAGTTCAGAGGGAAGCAGGTTCCAGGTTTTTCCTACAGTATTAGAGAAGAGAGAGTCTCCAGCTCTATTGTTTGATTTATTGATATTTACAAGAAGTTTTTGTGAAGATCTTAGGGACTTCAGGTTATAGTAGGGGTGAATAAGGTTAGATAGGATGGGTGTCTTGGCAGGTTGATAAAGTATTTTGTGGACGATGGCCAGTTGATTAAATTTCAGCTGCTGCTGTAATTCAAGCCACCCTAGATGCTTTAGATTAATACAGTGGTGTGTTCTGTAAGGGTTACCTGTGGCAAATCTGGCTATATTATTGTAAGAGTGTTCTAGTTAATTAAGGTTATTTTTCAACAGATTAGTAAATATGGGTGAGGCATAAAGAAGGGTAGAGATTAGATGGGTGTGGGCAATAGTTATTCTAGTTTCAGGAGTGAGGAAGGGTTTGATCCTATAAAGAGAGCCTATTTTTTTATTAGTAGTTTTCAAAGTGTTGTTGATATGGGTGTCAAAGTTAAGGTTGTTGTCTATGGTGATGCCTAGCAGTTTGGTAGTAAGATCTTGGGATATAAGAGTTCCATTATTGGATGTTACAGTGAAGTCTATTGGGGGAGATTTACTGGTAGGTGTGAAAAGGAGAGGTTTAGTGTTTTTAGGGTTTAGTAGGAGACGGCGTTTTGTAAACTATAGTTCTACAGAGTTAAATACGTCTTGTGTATGGGATTGAAGTTCAGATACAGAAGTGGCTGATGGCTGAGCATAGAAGTGTAGTCATCCGCGTATTGTGTACATGTAGCTTGGGGAACTACTTGGTGAAGGTCATTGATGAATATAGAAAACAGGAGGGGGCCCAGTATGGACCCTTGAGGGACACCAATATTAACAGGTAGATGGGTAGAAAGAATGGTGTTCCAGAGCACAGCTTGATGTCTGTCATTTAAGTAGAACTGGAACCATTTTATAGCTAGTATGTCAATTGACATAGATTTGAGAATGTTTGAGTATATTGTGATTTACCATGTCGAAAGCCTTGGACAGGTCAATGAAAAGTGCAGAGGAAAGCATGTTAAGGTTACGGTTTTTGTTGATGGTGTCTATAAAGGAGAGGAGGGCAGTAGTAGTGCTATGGGAAGGTCTGAAACCATGTTGGGAGTTGGAAAGCAGGTTATGGAGAAGGTGGACTAGCAATTGCCTGTGGATACATCTTTCCACAGTCTTAGATAAAGGAAGACAGTAGGGCTATGGGACAATATTTGGAGAGTTCAGTGAGTCTCCCCCCTTATGAAGAGGAATAATATGAGAGACTTTCCAGAGTTTAGGGATATATCCTTCAGTGATGGTTCTATTGATGACAATGGAGATGGGGTAAGCAATAGATTTGTCTGCTAATTGTAAGTATTCTGCGGGTAGTTGGTCAGCAGAAGGAGTGCATGGTTTGATTTTTCAGATAAGGGTGAGAATGAATGCTGCTGGGACAGGTTGGAAGTGAAATGGAGGTGGTGGGTTAGTGCCAGAATTGGATATAGTTACGTTTTGAGGAGAGAGCTGACTGGCAGGAGTTTGAATTGCTTTGGTGAAAAAGGTATTAAAGGCATTAGCAGTTTGTTTGGGATTGTCCTTGTCAGTGCCTTGTGGGTTAGGTGTGATTGACCAGGATGTAATAATTGATTAATACTTGCCCAGAACTTTTGTGGTATATTATGGTGGGTCTGTTGAGATTGTAGGTAATAGTTTTGTTTATCGGACAGTATAGCTTTTTTTGTTTCATTTCTCAGTTGTTTGTAGTTTTGAAGGTCAGCAGGATTTTTAGTTAAGCGTGATTTATTCCAGTATTTATTTCCGAGATGGATTTTTTTGCTTAGTTTCCTTAGAAAGCCAAGGAGCAGATTTAGTTCTTATCCTAATAGAGCGGGTAGGAGCATGGTGGTTGAGTATGGCTAGGAAATTAGCATTAAAGTAATCAACAGCTTCGTCTAGAGAAAGGTGTTTTAAGGGGGACCAATTACATGCTCCAAGTTCACTTAGGAATAGATCCAAGTTGAAGTTTTTCTTGGTTCTAATTGTCCTAAATATGGATTGAATGGGTGGATTGGTTTTGAGCCTGATAATGTAGGTTAGTGAGTGGTCACTTATGTCATCAGGGAGGGTTCCAGATTCATAAGTCTGGGGTTGATTATTAATGAGTATCCAATCTAAGATGCTTTCTTTTTTATTAGTCTTGTTTATTCTAGTAGGGGAGGTAATAGTTTTGGTAAATCCATAAAGATTAATATGGTTAGTAGGGTAGTTGTAACATTTCCAATCAATGTTAAAATCACCTAAGATTATGGTTTCTTGGGGAAGGTTTTGAGATAACCAGCAAAGGATGTTTTCGATGGTAGTAATGTTATTGCCTGGAGGAACATAGACGCAGATAATATAGATATATTTGACTGAGTTTAGCTGAAGCTTGGTAAAATGTATCTCAGCATTTGAGTCCTGAGGAGGTTTTTGGTTGAAGATGGTTATTTGAAAATCAGATTTGAATAGAAGTGCTACTCCACTGCCTTTCTTGGCTAACACGGTCAAGACGTAGGATGTTGTAACCAGGTGGGATAACTTCATTGTCTTTAGTTACAGGTTTTAACCAAGTTTCTATTATACAAATAATATCAAAGGAGTAGAGTTCCAAGAGAGCATGGAGTTGTTATTTTATTATTAATGCTACTTATGTTGAGGTGAGCTATTAAGAGTGAGTTGGGTGTTTAAGTAGGTGGATGGCAGAGGGGTTTGGGTTGATGAGTTGAGTGGTAGTGGAGATGTTAGGACCATGGTTTGGGTGAATATCTCCATCCTTTAGGGAGAGGAGTAGTGTTGGATATCTAGTATTAGTATATTTACTGAGAAGAAATGCATATCTATTATTCTTAAAAATCGGTACCAAAACACTTTTTCTCCATTCCTCAGGCATCCTCTCACTTTCCAAAATTTCATTAAACAATCTGGTTAAAAACTCCACTGCCATTTCACCTAAACAACACCATGCTTCCACAGGTATGTCATCTGGACCAACAGCCTTTCCATTCTTCATCCTCTTCTTAGCAATCCTTACTTCCTCCTTGCTAATCCATTGCACTTCATGATTCACTATCCCCACATCATCCAACCTTCTCTTCCTCTCATTCTCTTCATCATCCCCTCAAAGTACTCTCTTCATCTGCTCAACACTCTCCTCACTTGTGAGTATGTTTCCCTCATTATCCTTTATCACCTTTACCCGCTGAACATCTTTCCTAGCTCGGTCCCTCTGTCTAGCCAATCGGTACAGGTCCTTTTCTCCCTCCGTAGTGTCCAACCTTTCATACAACTCTTCATATGCCTTATCCTTAATCTCCTCTCTCTTTGCCATGAACCCTCATCTCTTTATACTCCTGTCTAGTTTCTTCATCTCTCTGACAATCCCACTTCTTTGCCAACCTCTTTCTCTGTGTACTCTCCTGTACTTCCTCATTCCACCACTATGTCTCCTTGTCATCCTTCCTCTGTCCAGATGTCATACCAAGCACCTTTCTAGCAGTCTCCCTTGCTAGCTCTGCTGTAGTTACCCAGCTATTTGGTAATTCTTCACTGCCACCCAGTGCCTGTCTTAACTCTTCCTTGAACTCCACCTCACAATTACCCTTTTTCAGTTTCCACCATTTGATCCTTGGTGCTGCCCTCACACTCCTCCTCCTCTTCTTGATCACCAACATCATCCTATGCTGCCTAACTACACTTTCCCCGGCCACCACTTTACAGTCTCCAATCTACTTCAAACTGGCCCTCCTACATAAGATATAATCCACCTGTGTGCATCTTCCTCCACTCTTGTATGTCACTCTATGCTCCTCTCTCTTGTTAAAATACGTATTCATCACAGCCATGTCCATCCTTTTTGCAAAATCCACTACCATCTGACCTTCTGCATTCCTTTGTTTAACACCATACCTACCCATCACTTTCTGATCCCCTCTGTTCTCTTCACCAACATGCCCATTGAAATCTGCTCCAATCCCCACTCTCTCACCCTTGGGTACAGTCCTCACCACTCAAACTCACTCCAAAATGTTTCTTTCTCGTCCATCGCACACCCAACTTGTGGAGCATATGCACTAACAACATTCATCATTACACTATCAATTTCCAGCTTCATAAACATCACTCTATCCGACACACTCTTCACCTCCAAAACACTCTTAGCATACTGTTCCTTCAGGATAACTCATACGCCATTTCTGCTCCCATCCACACCATGATAAAACAATTTGAACCCACCTCCAATACACCTAGCCTTACTCCCCTTCCATCTGGTCTCTTGCACACACAATATACCAACCTTCTTTCTGTCCATCATATCGGCTAGCTCTCTCCCTATACCAGTCATACTGCCAACATTCAAAGTTCCGACCCTCACTACCACAGTCCTAGCCTTTCTCCTCTCTTCCTGCCTTTGGGCATGTCTTCCCCTCTTCTTCGACCAACAGTAGCCCAGTTTCTGCCAGCACCCTGTTGGATAACAGTACTGGTGGCGGTCATTGTTAACCCGGGCCTCGACCGATCCGGTATGTAAATATTTACTGGTGTCCGCATGAATGATTTGGCCAAGTTTTACACCAGATGCCCATCCTAATGCAACTCTCCCCATTTATCCGGGCTTGGGACCGGCACAAAGAAATGCACTGGCTTGTGCATCCCCAGGTGTTTTAGTCACGGTCTCAAACTGAATGCAAAATCATTCCCTTCATCAAAAACAATGTCCCTTCACACTAGCAAATCAACAATATCCTAAGTACCCATGAAGTGGTGAGGGATCTGTGATCACAAGTAGACTGCGACCTTTACTTCAAAAACCATATGTATAATGTAGTAAGCGAGGCTTTCTATGTATGACAATTGATTAGTAAAGGCATTGCCTTTAGCACAGGAAGTTATAACCCCTTTATACTCGCAACTAATCAGGCCCATAATTGAGTATAACGCCCCGTGCGGCATGTACCATAGAAAGCACTTGCAGAAACCTCAGAGGTTTCTAATGAAGATAAAGGGACTCCAGCAAGTCCCTTACACAGACTGACTAAAGTCCCTGTCACTATAGTCTCATATAGACTTCTTAGGTGAGACTTATGCCTGGCTTACAGAGCAATCTCAGACCCAAACCTAATGAACTAGCGACATATCCATAAATCAAACAAAACTAGAGCTACTGATTCCAGGGACCCAAATATGGCCTGCAACTTAACTAGGAAATGTTGGAGAAACAGATTTGTCTCCCACCAACTGCTGCATCTTTGGAAGAGGCTACTTATTCATGTGAAACTGAAGAGCTCTATGATGCTGTTCAAGAGGAACCTGGGGAGTTGATGGGGCACTGTAAATTCTTGCCAGGGATAGTGGCCACAACCCACCTGGACATGTGCAGTCAATTACTAAATGCAATCGTGGGTATTAACTAGCATTTCTATGTATTACTGGGATGAATCCACTAGGCTTGAAATGACCTCCGGGTCGATAGCCTGGTAATCTCCTATGCTCGTATGATTTAACAATGCTAGTTCAGGCTCTGGTTACGTCGTAGACAATTGCAGTGCTTTGTCCAGAAAGTTATTGTCTAGTGTAATTTATGACCTGGCTCATCTGCAGCAGATGCAAAGTTTCACTGCAAGGTTACAGATTTGCACATCTAGAAAAAGTCAAATAACGCTGGTCATGAGTAATTGGTACTGGCTGCCAGCACTAGTCAGGTGTGTATTTACAATTCTGATTCTAACCTCACCTACCATGCTCTTCAGAGTCTGGCTCTGTCTATAAAGTATCATCTTTTTAGGAGGGAAGCTCCATCCAGTTTTAGAATTCTTTCATTTTAAATGTAAGTACATGGATTCACATCTTATTTAGGTATCCTGCACTACTTACCTTATATAGATTTTACATCTTTTTTAATATTCTGGTGGTCATTTACTGTCTACTGTTCTTAAATCCTAAGCATCAAAGTGCATTAAATAACTGGATTTAAGCCAAACCATGGGGATAGGGAATGCCTTGGTTATAGCAAATAGTAACAGTAGGATCGAGCATGTAGGGGGAACTCTGATACTTTATCAGTGTTCCACCACAGTTTGCAATTGCATACAGAACAGAGCATACAAATTTGCTTTCTATTGGATCAATCATTACTTGTTAATGTTGGAAAAATGTAGTTTTTGCATCCTCATAAATTTATGGACTGATTTTTAGATTAACTAAAACTGGTGCTTTTAAAATAAGTAATTTATTTTGCAAATTGAAACTACAAACTTTGAATACATGGTAAAATATATTAATGGCAATTGCACCCCAAAACTGGCCAAAATATATATTTATCAGTTCCCTATTAAATCAGCAAACACTTAAAATAGTGAATGCTGTTTAATCTAACCTTTTTGTTCGAAACGGCAAAATCTGGAATGCAAGAAACAGCGATTCCCCCCCCCCCCCGGGGAAAAAATCACTGGGCCGTTTTTGGGACTTTGCCATTTCCTCCACTATGGTGCGATCTTGGAGTTGGTATATTTAAGTAGGGGGGTATGTTTGGGTTTTTTTTTTTTTTTTATGGAGCAGCAATTTTTTTTTCCCCCTGGGAAAAAAATCGCTGTAACGTGTGTTGGCATTTGGCCGTTTCGACATTTTAGGGTCGATTACACATAGTTCTCTATTTTAAGCACTCACTGTTATAATATAGACCCTATTTATCTGCTCTGCAGTATTGTTATTGTCAAGTGCTATCATATGATATGACCATCACTAGTTTCATGAAGATCATCATCTTTTGTGAGTTACCTTTTCAGGTTTTGACTTGAATCGGATTCTCTAGAAACAGGTCTAAGCACTTTTCTGTAATCACAAGTTGCGCTACTTGGCTTCCTATAAAAATATTAGCATTCATAACCCCAAGTGCCAACAGACCAAAAAGGCTGAAATTGCAGGAGAAGAGAGAATCTAGAACAGTGTTCTCTTTTAAATGTGCTTCTTTTTGCAGGTGGGCAAGCTCCCTTTCCATCCCCACACCTCCAAACGTATGTATAACAACTCAGAGGCTGTCATACCTCAGAGAAAAAGAATATTCAAGAAACTGTCCATCTTTGGACTTGGTATATACAAGTCTATTTTTTCAGCCTTTCTCTGCATTTCAGGATTCACTCATGCTAGTCCCATCATTTCAAATGCTTACTGCACTTGGCTGTGTAGTTTAAGAAAATCTGGGCATACCTTGGACCCATGAATAATTTCAGCAAAATTAGAGTTCTGGTTTAAATATATCTCACTATGATAAACTATAATTCAACAGGTGTGGCAAGCTGTTAAGGTGACAATTCTTGTCCATTTGTTGGTAAATTAATGTGCATTTCAACACTCCAGTCTAAAACACAGCAGAATCTGTTTTAGTTTGCCGTATAATTATAGTAGACACTCTCTCCCATATATAATTACCTAGTATGCATTTCTCAACTCAGTGGTTTGAAGAAAAATATTTCCTGATAACTTTAGTTTCTGTGATTCAGTCCTAACTTCTGGTTAATGTATGCATATAATTTGTGTCCTCCCCTCCATATGTCCATGTGGGCTCTCTCTGGTACTTGAGGTGTCACTCTGTCCTCTTTCCATATGTCCACATGGGTTATCTATGGTACTTGGTGTTGCTCTGTCCTCCCTCCATATGTCCACATATGTACTGCCTGGTACTTGAGGTGTCACACTCTGTCCTCCATATGTCCACGTGGGTTCTCTGGTACTTGAGGTGTCACTCTGTTTCCGAGCTTATTTGTTTGTGTATATATGTCTGTGAGTAGCCTGAGTCATCTCTGAAAATATGTCATGAATTAGCCTGGTTAAAAATGAAAAATAAAATAGTGAGGTCAAAAATCTTTGCATTGATGTTCAAAAACCAGAGCAGATGGCCAGGAAGGGAAACATTACAAATGCCATAACTCGTATTGTTATAGTGATATCTTTTTATTGTAGTGAGTTAGTAATTTATAATTTATATTTCACAACTAGCTTTGAATTCAAAGATCAAACCATAGCAACAAGGTGGATGCTGGGATGAAAGCACTTAACCTAAATAAATTGTAGATGTCACATGGTCGTTGGTGAATTTTTTCAGAGAACTTGAAGCATTTTGTCCGTTTTTTTTTTTCTGTTTTTTTTACAGTTACCTTTTAGTAATTGCTCATTGCCCTAGGTTGGCTTTTTTATGTTATTAGCTTTGAATTCAATTAAGAACACCCATTAATTTAGTTAGAGCAAGGGTAAACGTGAAAACAGAAATACAAGATGTATTCCTTAATCACAGCACATGAGTTTGTTTTGGAAGTAAGGACTTCATATCATTAGCTTTTGTTTAGCAGCTGAATAGATACATTCCCTTTTTGTCCAAAATCGGTCTTTACAGGGACAGTCATAGCCTTCCATAAAGATTACACACACCCAGCCTGACATATGAATCTTTTAATACCCATAGAAAATAAGCTGGACAGTTTCTCTGTGAAGGACGAATCATTCCAGATTAGCTCAGAGAAAGAGACAACGCAAGCTACTGACAGCTCTGAAATGCCACACAATGTCATATATATCATATAGAATGTTTTTCGAAGTGCATATCCACTGCAAAATGATACAAGCTTTTTGTGCAGACTGAAAACATGTAAAATTGGTATTGAATCTGGGGCAATGGTTAAAAGTCAGAAAAATTGATTTCAGAGAATGACAGCTTAGTTATCACATTTTATTAGAGAAATTCATCTTGGATAAAGTCATGCTGTGATCCAAGTGAAATGTAATTCTGCTGTACAACATTTTGTTCACACATGATTTTCTTATCGCTATCCACAGGAGTGTTTACAGTATAATTAACTAATATTGCATAATACTGCACCTTATTGTATAAAAATAACAATCCTATGACGGGATTAAGCACAACTCAATGTAGCATGTTTTGTCCCCACACTGGAAAGATGCTATTACATAACAAATACATCCCTACCATTTCTTACTGCCAGCATAAAATGACTGTTCCTCAGCAATAATTCAATTCAACTTTATTGTCATATGTATACTACAGACAGTGTTGCAAAGTGCATAAGACAACTGACTGTAACAATAGCAATCCACAAATGTGGGGATAGGGTATTAATTCCAAAATATTTGGCATTCATTAGCCTGACTAGTATTTTGTGCAAAATCACAGATACAGTCACAATTCAGATTATCTGAAACAACACAGGAGACCTACTTCTGTTACATATAGAACACTGTGGTTTGCTTAAGGGAAGGCCATGTCTACTAAATCTCTTAGTACTCTTTGAAGAGGTAACAGCAGCTCTTGATGAAGAGTTGACACTGCATACTGCTTACCCTGAGCTACTGGCATTTTACATTGTACCACAGAAGGGAAAAATGGACAAATTAAACTGCATTAAATGTCAGTCCCAACATAGTTAAACAGGTAAAACACTCATTAATAGAGAGGCAAAAGCAAGCCAGTGGGGGAGGACTACCAGTCCATCCTAGCAGGGGTAACAATGATGTCCCAAAGGCCTATTGATATTGAAGTTATTTCTTTAGCTGCTATTTTTAGATAGCGAAGTAGAATGTTTCTGTGGAAGTTTTTCAAACAAGGTCAATCATAGGTTTCCTATTTACCAAAATGCTTTTTTTGTTCATATTGCTGCTGATTGCCCCACAGTTTGGAGCACTTATTAAATATCTACAACCACTAAGGTTGTTTGATTCTATACAAGATATAGTATCTGTTTTCTAGAAAAGTTTTCCTGTGGTTAACTGGAATTTCAACATTTGCAACAACTTTAAGGAGTTTAAATAAGGCAAATGGTAATGTTGACATTATGGCTGTATATGATCTGACAATGCAGAGAAGGGAGAAATATTGTAAAATATTCTTTCACTTTCATTATCAGTGAGACTGAAATGAATATGGAAAGACTATAGTCCTCATGAGTGCGACTGTGCAAGGGAGTGAGCGTGCGAGAGAATGAGCATGTATCTGCAGCCTACAACTGAATGAGAAATCTTCAGGTTGCTGAGTGGCCCATCATATTGCGTATTTGCCTTTTATGCCTGAAAGATCTAACACCTGCATGTAATCTGAAACTGAAATCTATATTCTAGTGCTGACGCTGTTATGCAATACTGGTGAGTTGTTTTCAAAAGATTCAAAAAGATTCAAAGGAAACTGTCATTTAGCAAATAAAAGTGCTATGTAAATGAAATTGTCAGCTCTTTTACAGGAAAAAAAAAACAAAGTCAATGATAGGTATTAAAAAAATAAACAATTACTATAGTATAAAAGTAAATATCTAGGTAGCTGACACATGCTTGTACACTATATACACTGGACAACACCGACTACTAGATGATTAACACATGAAAAGTACACTACACAGAGGTGAGATTGGGTGATATCGCACATAAGTGATTGGAATTGCACTTTATGAGAATCTATTAATTTTAGTATGCAATAAATAGAATTACTGTATGTAAAAAGGGAAGAATGAGAACATAATCTATTATAGTTTTGATGCATCCAGATTTACATCAGCATCAAGAAGTTTTATTGCAGTTGGATAAAAACTGTTCATGAATCTGGAGGTCCTGCAGCGGATACTCTGTAACCTTCTACCAGATGAAAGTTTAGTGAACCAACCATACGCCGGATGAGAAGTGTCACTCAGTATTTGCGGGACCTCTTTTTACATCTCGTTTCAAACCGCTCCTGTAAGGTTTGAAGACTAGTGCCCACGATCCTGTAAGGTACGAAGACTAGTGCCCACGATCCTGTAAGGTAGGAAGACTAGTGCCCACGATCCTGTAAGGTAGGAAGACTAGCGCCCATGATCCTGTAAGGTAGGAAGACTAGCAAGACTTGCACCCACGATCCTGTAAGGTAGGAAGACTAGCGCCCACGATCCTGTAAGGTAGGAAGACTAGCGCCCACGATCCTGTAAGGTAGGAAGACTAGCGCCCACGATCCTGTAAGGTAGGAAGACTAGCGCCCACGATCCTGTAAGGTAGGAAGACTAGCGCCCACGATCCTGTAAGGTAGGAAGACTAGCAAGACTAGCGCCCACGATCCTGTAAGGTAGGAAGACTAGTGCCCACGATCCTGTAAGGTAGGAAGACTAGTGCCCACGATCCTGTAAGGTAGGAAGACTAGCGCCCATGATCCTGTAAGGTAGGAAGACTAGCGCCCATGATCCTTTCTGATCTTATTATCTTCAGTTTCTTCCCTTTGGCCATTGTACTGTTACCGAACCATACAGTGCAGTTGCTGGTGATAATGCTCTTGATGGCTCCTCTGTAGAAGGTATTTAGAGCAATTCATAGAGAGCTTTGCTTTTTTTAAGCCTTCTTAGGAAGTATAGTTGCTGGTGGGTTTTAATTAGCTGGCCTGTGTTTGAACTCCAAGAAAGATCCTCTGATATATGTACCCCCAAGAACTTTGTAGTTTGCACTCTTTCCACTTCACCATTGATCTTGAGGGGCAGGTGCATGGCAGAGTTTTTTCTGAAGTCAGTAATTTTGTTTTATTGATGTTCAGGTCCAAATTGTTTTTATTGCACCATTCAAACACCAATGGAGTTGACCTCATTCCTATCCCTACTATTGTCATCACCACTTATGAGTCCCATCACTGTGGTGTCATCTACAAATATGATATGGTTGTTAGCCTTTGCAGAGCAGTCATGGGTAAGGGTTGTGAACAGTAGAGGACTCTGCACACAACCGTGGGGTACTCCAGTGTTGATTGTAATACTCCCTGAAGTGTTGTTACCAGCATAGGTCCTTTGTGGTCTTCGTCAGGAAATCGAGGATCCAGTTGCACAGCCCTTTATTTAAGCCAAGGTTGCTTATCTTTTCTATAAGCTACATTGGAATCGCTGTATTGAATGCCGAGCTGAAATCTATGAATATCCTGCCATAGTTCTCTTCAAGATGCTCTAATGTCAGGTAAAGTGCTACAGAAATGGCATCAGCAGTTGATCTCTTTGCCCGGTAGACAAATTGCAGTGGGTTAAAGGATTGGGGTAGTACTGCAGTCAAATGCCTTTGAACCAGTCTTTCAAAGCATTTCATTCCATTTGATGTAAGCGTCATCAGTCTGTAATCATTTAGGCAGGTGGGGTTGGCTTTTTTGGGCAGAAGGATTATGTTGGTAACTTTGAAGCATGCTGGTACTTTTTCCTGGACAAGTGAGGTATTGAAGATGTCTGGCAGGACTATGGTGAGTTGGTCTGCACAACCTTTCAATACTTTCCCCAGACTGTTATTAGCGCCAGCAGCCTTCCTGGGGTTCATTTTCCTTACATCTACAGCATTGAAGTTGAGTACTGCCTCATTTTGGTCATCAAGAAGCTTTACAGCCTCCAGGTTGTTTGTTTCTTAAAACCTGCCATAAGATGTTTCGACTGTCCAGAAATTCAGTGCTATCATTGCCACTGAGCTGACTTGGTCTTGTAGTCTGTTAGCTGTTGAATATCATGCTACAGGATTGAGTCCTTTACATCCTTGTATCCTCTTTCCATACTCCCTCTTGGCGTCCTTGATGCCTTTTTTTTTAGATTAGCCCTTGCCACACTTAGCCTCTTCTTATCCTTTGCCCTGAAAGCAGTGTTTCTTGCCCCTAGCAACTTATACACTTTGCTGTTTAACCATAGTTTTTGGTTGGCTCTTTAATATTTTGATGTTCTTTACATCATCCACGCATTTGGATATGTAAGCCATAGCTGTCTCAGTATATTCATCTATGTTCTCCATATTATTTGCTTTGGTTGCCTCCCTGAAGACATCCTAGTTTTTGTCATCAAAACATCCTGAGACTTTCCATGGCTCCTTCATGCCAGACCCTGATTTGTTTCACAGTGGGCTTATGTCTGATCAGGAAAGGTTTGTAAGCTGGTATTAGTTTTATGGAGATGTGATCAGAGCCACCCAGGTTTGTTTGTTCTATAGCTCTGTATGCCTTGTCCGGAGTATTTATTGCCCTTGTGGGAAAATCCACAATTTGGTAGTAATTGGGTAACACCTACCTGAGATCTGCTTTGTTGAAGTCACCAGCTATCATAAATGCACAGTCAGAATTATTGCACTGCAGCTCACAAATAGTATTATGCAGTATATTTAGCGCTTCAGTAATGTTAGCACTCGGTGGTATATATACAGCTGCTACATAGACACCTCCTAACCGTACCAAATTACTCGGTAAAAAATGAGATTTGGGGTTAAATAATGGGGTGCCATGATTCCTGAGTGACACCCCTTCATTTCCAATTTATTTTTAAACATTTATTTAAAAATGTGCAGTTTCATTGATGTCATCATGTGCGTGATGTCAGCGACGTCAGCTCCACCAACCAGTCGGAAGACATATTTCCGGCAAACACAAGCAGGAACTGTTTGGATTTATTTATTCTGCTGCTGGCTTCTCTTTAGTATGGAGAACTGCTCTGCTTGGATTTATTTATTCTGTCTTGAGCGGGGAACAGATGTATTTATTATGCTGGCTGGAAGGAAAACAATTGGAGGTAAGGGGTGTGTGTGTGTGTGTGTGTGTGTGTGTGTGTGTGTGTGTGTGTGTTTTTTTAACTGGACTTCCCTATGGGCCAGACCTATATACAGCGGAAGCTGTATGAGAACATCAACAAAGCACGGTGCAGACAATTGAACATAGTAGTTAGTGGCTGATATAAGATGATATATTGATAATGCAAACTCAGGACTACGTCGTCTTAAACAAATTACAGCAAACAGAAATAAGCAACAGTAAGTGCACACTTGCTGATAGCATCATGCTGCAAATGTATTAATTTCATTCATTTAGGGTGCAGTCAGAGAATCCGATTTTGTGATTGCAAACTCGTATCGTTGTTCCCATCCCATTCTGCATATAAAAATAACACAAGTCTCATGCTTCCAGCACTTAGTGCATGCAATGTTTCAGATGTTCCCTCTAAGACTATCAGATATATTACGCTTAGACTAGCGATCCTTTCTGTAAATAAAATGTGCCCTTGTTGCTGAATGCATTGGCTTTGACAGTTTTAGGCATAATATGGGGAAAATGCCTCGGTGTTCTAAGGGATGCTCAAGAAATTTATCCAGAAGTGTGCAAAGAAGTGTACGCCTGGCTAGATACTCTTACTTTAACAGAAATCCATGTACATCAAACCCAAGGGATATATTAATTTAAGACAAGGTATCAGAACTAAAGTGTGTGTATGGGTAAACAAATATGCCTGGGGGCTAGAGAGTTACTCGGGCTCAAACCCAGTACCTTAAGTACAAGAACCTTAATTCCCTACCCACCAAGCCATCCAGATTTTTACCTCACAGTTTTGTTTCTCATAAAATCTGTGTTTTTTCTGGATTTTTGTAGCAAATCACTGACACTGAAGGACTGAATTCCCTAAATAATGGCAGGCATTTGAATTTCAGACTTCATATTCTTCAGAAAATAAATGGTAAAACAAAACCTTTTATTCTGGCAATTTTCTAAGTTTGTAAGATTGGTATTTGAAATGTGTCCCTATTTTGGGGCTGTTTCTTTATTATTGGCTTTGTCTAGGTTTTTTGTGCTGAGACATTGAGAGCTATGGTGAAGTGAGAACTGAATTCTGTATTCCCCATTATTGGCTTTGTCCAGTTTTTTTGTGCTAAGAGGGTGACAGCTATGCACTGAGAAGTGAGAACTGAATTCACTAAATGATAGCCATTTAAGTTTCAGTCTTCCTTGTTATCTTTTAGGAAACTGCTGATTTGGCATAGTGATATGTTGCTCTGACTGTAGTGCATAGGGGCCTGGGTTCACAACTTGGCAGTGACATGCATGGTGGAAACATCACATCTTATTCTAGCAACTTTCCAAAATTATATAAGCAACGTTTAAAATGTGTCCCTGGTTTTTGGCCTTTTGCCCCCCCCCCAAAAAAAAAACCCTGAAAATAAGTGCGAGAAACAGTGGAAGATGCCTATGGCTTACACTAATGTCATTATATATATATATATATATATATATATATATATATATATATATATATATATATATATATATATATATAGATAGACTTTTATGATGGAAATGTTCTGAATTGGGCAGGCAGTTTTGTAATTATTGGTTCATGCATTTTGTATCATTGCCTACTGGAAAAATGTTCAAACAATAAATTTAAAATGCAATTGTGTGTGTGGAAGTAGACTTTTATGATGGAAATGTTCTGAGTTGGGCAGTTTTGTCATTATTGGTTCATGCATTGTTTCATTGCCTACTGGAAAAAATGTTCAAATAATACATTTGAAATGCGCTCTAAGTCTAACAAGTGTGCTGTATTATATAAGGAATATAATTTAATAAAGTCAGGAAGGTTATCAAAGAACACATGTATGTTTCTTGTTTTGTGTGCAAGGGGCCTATGATTTGAAAATGGCCCAAAGGTAATCTTTATCCACCACTGGCCAGATGCATTTTCTTTGGATATGGTGTGGGTTTCAGTGCTGTTTCAATAAATGTGAGTTTCAAGGGCAGAGAAGTTTTAATGCTAAGTGAAGTCTATTTTCATTGTGAGACATTGGTATTGCAGTTGCTTTGTTTAGCAGATGTGTCATTTACAATCATTGTAGAAGTAAAGCAGTATGCAGACATTAGTGTTTATGGTAAATGGGGTGAAATAGCCAGGTAATGGGACATTGCAATGTCTGCAGGGGGGACTCTGGTGCCATATTTTGGTTGTCTGTTCTTCAGTCTGCATTTGAAAGCTGGTATTCCCACAATTCCATTGGAGTGGGTGGGGTTACATAAGCATGTATGCAAATTTTATGTTGATCAACGTACAGATTTGTACCTATTTTTCATGGGCCTTGTCCAGATTTTTGATATTTCCAGGTTGAGAGGTATGCATAGACACTATTTAGTTCTCTGGACACACAAGGTCTGCATTTCAGTATCAGAAATTCCACATTGACAGAGCAATGTTCATTCATAATGTTACAGTTTTTGCACCAGCTATCATTTATAAAAATGCATACTCCACCTCCCTTAGCTTTTCCACACAGAGCTAGGTTCGTATCAGCTCTGAACAAAGTGAAATCATCAAGGCTTATAGCACTCACTAACCCTGTTATTTAACCAAGCCTCTGTGAGGATTAAAAGACAGGAATTTCTCACCTTGTTTGTGGTGTTGAGCTGAAGCCTTGTTAAGTCCTTGTTGTCTAATGAGCATAAATTTGCTAACAGAATAAGTGCAGGGCTGTGAGGGTTTGTTTTCAGTCTAGTAGCAATTCCAACTCTTTTTTTTTTTCTGGTTCTGTTGCATCTCTTCCTTTTGGGTCTCATCTTGATTGTTCCAGAACCTTCCATTTCCTGATTTATGTACTTTGAAGTTGTTTAAGTTTGGTTAAGATGCTGAGTTCCAGCAGTTCTGAGAGTGTTGTTGGCCCTAGATGGTCCTTTGTACTGTTCTGGCTGGATTCCCTGGGTTACTATTGAACACTTGATTTCCAGAAGTTTCTTTCTACTGTAAGTTACTGTAACATCATTTAAATTGTTCCATCCCCTTCCTTTACTTTTTCTTGGACATCCATTCCTCCTTAATGTCGTCTTCATCTATAATTATGTTAAGTGTATATCTTTCAAAACATTGGATTTCTTACGGAGGCAAGAATGGAGAGAAGCCAGCAAGCAAGGGAGAGTAGTATTGCTGTAAACGAATTCATCCTCAAATCATGGTGAGTACCTTTACAAGGTGGACCCTGTTTTTCACAAAATCTCACCAAGATGACACTGATATATAGAGACTGTATTTTATAAAGCATATATCATAGACAGAAGTAGGTCAAAAATTACAAAAGACAGCTGGCTGCACAAGACCCAGGATAAAAGTGCCCAATCCTGGTTAGACGCATTGGTGCCAGGACTGGAAAAAATGACTGTGTAAAATTCTCCAAATACAGAAACATTCTTACAATGTGGCCAGACCAGGCCCAGGGGGAGGATGCCCCCCCCCCCCTGTTGTAGAAGTAGCAGTCCACAAAAATTAATAGGCCAAAGAAGAGCCACAAAGATGATAGAGTGGACTATTGAGGATAAGAAATTATGTTTTGCTACTATTACGCAAAAAGCCCAGAATTTCCATAGATTCATAGCTTAGTACTAGGCTAACTGCCCTCATGGGCCATTTTAAGCCTAGCCAATTACCCCATGTGAGAATCAAACAATGCACTTTATGCTTCTAAGGTAAGCACCTTAACAATTACACCAATCTCCCACCCCCACAGAGATATACAAAAAGATTGAGAGAAATTAGAGGAAAGAAACATACTTCCACAAGAAAAAGTGTCAGAAGCTTCAAATGCAAAATTGTGTTCATTAATACAAAGGATGCATGAATGTTATTTAGACCAAGAAACCTTTGGCCATTTGGAAAAAGTGACTGAGGAAGTGTGAAAATATATTTTGAAAGGTACAAAAAAGAAATATGGACATGGGAAAGAGAGAGATCTGATGTGGTACAATATTTATGCAAAGGAGAAAGGCAAATTAATACAAAACTAACCCAAAGATATTCAGAGAGAAATACAGGCAAAGGCACCTAGATATGGAAAATTTCACAGTACAAAAAAATAAAATCACAAAGGGGGAACATAACAGAAGATTAGTGTAGAAAGTCTAACACCGGTTATATCACCGCATGATGGAATAATGAGTCCCCCAAGTAAGGAGAAACAGGAGGCATCTAAAGAAATATGGGCATGGGAAGAAAAATTTAATATGGTGCAATATTTATGCAAAGGAGAAAGCAAAACTATTCAATACAAAGCAGCACCAAAGGTATTTGGAAAAATACTGGCAAAGGCAGATATGGAAATGTTTACAATACAAAAAAGAAAATGGAGGAAAATAGAAAGGAGGACTAGTAATAGAGACCTTAAGGAAACTGAAACTGAGGTTATGGATTACATGTGAAGTGAAGGATATAGAGTAAAAAATCTAACTCGGATAACACAGCAGGAAAGAATAATAAATCTCCAAATTAAGGAGCAACCAACTGAGCAGGAAACATCTGATTTGGTTGCCATATGAAGATACGTTGGAGCCTTCCATAGGAAATCAGTACAAACATTCAGTTACACCACAAGGGAAGGAACAGAAAAATGTGGCAACTCTGATGCAGTCAGTGTTGTGGAGTGATAGGCCAGTGAGTTCTCATATGAAAGAACAATGGATGGCACAGGATGAAACTGAAGAGAATGTGCCATGGCAAGATGCTCTGGTACTTTCTGTAGAATGCCCACAGGAAATGGAGAACAAACTGTGCCCTCAGTTTAGAGGAAAACAATCTAAGGGAAGAGTTGCTTGATTTTAATAGGGATGGATAGACATATTACGGTCAATAAAAGAAACAGACTACAGAAAGTCAATAAGAATCAATATGTTAGAAGTTTGATAAAACAAATGAGCACAATAATCAGGACTGTTCATAGAAATTCATGCGATATGACAGAAGTAAACAGGATATATTACTGTGCAGCTAAATTACAGATAGTCCTTTCACAAGAACACAGGGTAGTAAGGGAAAGGAAGAGGAGAAATCAAATGACATCATGGAAATATTGAATAGAGAAAACGATAAAGCAATTAAGACAAGAAGTGTCACTGTTAAGAGTACAGAAGAGGGAACAGGTTAACAAAAATACTCAGACAAAAGCAGTGTGCAGTATCGGAACAGATCAGGATCTATTGTACACTATAGCAAATAATAAACTAAAGATGTCAGCACAGGCAGGAAACCATAAAAGATATGCAGATAAATATAAAGAGAAAGTACAAAATAAGTAATTTGATGACCCAAAAAAGTTTTAGAGAATTGGGAAACGAGGCAAAGAAATAGAAGTTTTAGAGAAATATCTCTGAAGATCCTGTGGAACATAAAATGCTGAATGGATAGAAGCGAAATAAAGAATAAGAAGTTCAAATATATACGATATGAAACTGGATGAAGTAATGGCCAGAGAAACTGAAACAAACTTAAAAGCTCCTAAATGGAAGAACCCCAGGCCCAGATGCAGTACCTAACTTCTGGCTAAAAGTATTAAACATCCTTACATGAAGATTTATCCACGAGTAAGCTTTATATGCACAACCCGAACTGACTCCAACCTGGTTAACAAAAATACTTCTCCTTAAGAGCAAACCTGCAAGCTATCCTAAAACTGTAGACCAATAACTTGCCTTCCAGTGATATATAAACTATATATACAATGGAACTGATGCTGACAAAGCTTATTCATTTAGAAGAAAACTCAATCATGGCAATATAACAAGAAGGTAACAAAAGAAGGTTATATGGAACAAAGGATCATTTGTTAAATTAAGTGATAATGAGAACTGTAAATGGGAGAAGAATCTAAATATGGCGTGAATAGACCATAAAAAAAAATCACTTGACATTCCACATTCATGGATAAAAAAGTGCGTACAAATGCATAATATATATACCATGCACTGATCAATTACAATACAGCAACCATAAAATAATGGTAAGCCACTTTGCAGTTAAGCCATGATAAACGACAATTGTTCCAAGGATAAAAATGTAAAGGGGGATATTCCAAGGTGACTGTATAGTTCCATCAAATGAGGAACTAAAAGCACAACTGCAAGTGGTCAAAACTTTCTCAGATACAAGAATGTCATATGGTGTTGATAAATGTGCAAAAACAACCTTAAAGCTGCAGCACCAAGGAAATATCAGTCTGGGACAGGAATGTGATATAAAGGAACTTGAGCAAGAGGGAGTGTATAAATACTTGGGAATTGATGAATGATCAGCAATAAAACATGAACAAATGCAAATAACAGTAAGGAATATTTTAGAAAACAGCTTTGACATTTAGGAACAAAGTACAAGCTATAAACCAATTTGTTCTTCCTGTCCCGATTTACAGTTTTGGAGTAATTGACTGGCCCCAAAAGGTATTGGGTCACTTGAACAGGAAAAGAAAAATGCTTTATGCTCATCAAATGATTTAGAAAAATCAATGTATAACAAGATTATATATTCCCCGTTTTGAAGGAGGTATGGGCCTCCTCAAAACTGATAACATATATAGATCTGCAATCATAGGACAGCACACATCTGCTGACCTCAAGATCCAAACAGTGAAAGTTTTAAAACATGAGAAGGCTAAGATGACCTCCCTGCTTAGTTTAGCAGAAGCATATGTGTGTTAAGTGGGAATGGAAATCAAATCAGAAGTAGATAAAAATCAGACAGCAACTGTATGTGCCAAAAAACAAAATATAAGGTGAAGGAGGCAAGAAATGTGGAAAATGCATAACAATAGTTGCAAATACTGAAAAGTCTTGGAATGACCTCATGTCGAAAAGGACTGAATGCAGGAATGGTTAAGTAGAGGTGAACTGAAACCAAAAGACAAAAGGTCAATATTGGCAACCGAGGATAGTGGACTACATACACGTTGGTTTACGAAGTCCATTGAACATGTGGGATAAAGACAAATGTAGGTTTTGTAAAACAGAATCGGAAACAGTCGCACACCTTGTCGCTGGTTGTGACATACTAATGGCAGAAAGATTGTATACTGAAAGGCATAATAATGTGGCAAGACTATTGCGTTGGGGATTGTGTAAACATACTGAAGTAGCTGAGAAGCATCAGAAACATGAGCCACAAAGCATTATAGAGAATGTTTATATCACATGAGAGCACCCATTACCAACAGTTCAAAAAATAGATATGAGAAAATCGGATATAATAGTCCATGAAAAGACAAAAGTAGCATTGGTCATTGAAATAGCTACACCCAATGAATACAGTGTCTTACCAGGATTTACAGACAAATGAGGACAATGTGGAAGGAGGCTACCCAGACAGTTCCAATAGTAGCAGGAGCAATAGCTATTATAAAAAAAAATTTGCAGTCTTACTTAGAATTTTTACTGATAACATGTAACTCCATATAAATTGCAGAGGAGTCAATTCTGGGCACATTGCGGATGCTGCTAACATCAATGTTGATTAAAACTCAGTTCCTGAACTTTAATCATACTTTGATTTAGGAATGGGATCCTTTTCCATCATGGTATTAGACACACAAAAGGACTGGAGAAATTAAACCGAGAGGCTTCCGTTTTATTTATCTAAGTATAGTATTCCCATTTTGATGGATTCAGTTTCTGACTCCAATGTGAGAATTATAATAATGTAGGAAAATGTTACTATTCTTTCAAAGAAAAATGTATAAAAATGAACTAGCTGTATTACAGCTGTATCTCAAAGATATCCATACACAACTGGTTGAAATATAAAACTATAAGAAGTTGCATTGTGCTTGCCTTTTTTGCAAAAGTATGCAAATGAAATGTGTGAAATAGTAGATAGCTGTGCATTTGCTATTGTAAAAATGATTGTAGCTTGGAGATGTAGCTAAGCCTAGATTCTTGAGTGCCAGCACTATTTCAGAGTTTGCTGCTTGAAAAATCTGCCTGATCACATGGTGATGGCTTAAGACATCAAATTGTTGAGACCCCCCCCCCCCATAGAAATATATAACTATGAAAACAGGAAGGGTATTGTCTAAAATTCAGACTAAAACCTCAGGAAACCTTGTTTGAGGACTTATAAATAGGTTTGGCTGTTATTTCAAAGTAATAGGAGTTACAAAAGCTACGAGTTACTATATTGTATGTCGAAGCATGCCACTGGACTATAGCATGGCTTTTGGATCTGTTTGCCTGTTACATGCCAGTGGGCTAGAGCATGGCTTGTGTAGCTGTTTGTGTGTTACATGCCAATGGGATAGAGCATGGCTTGTTTGCCTGTAAGGACTATGTAAATTCTGTTTTCAACCTAGACGCCATAGTCAGTGGGAGTACAATATATCTTTTAACAATAAGTAGATAGTTTTTTGATTTGTTAGAGATTTCTACTGACCATTCTCTCACTCTTTTCCGTTTTTCTACAAGACTTTTAATAATTGCATATTTACTTGGAAAATACCTTATTTATTTCAAGTTAAGAATTTTATTTAATTTTGAATGCTTATAGCGGATATTTTATTTAATATCTTAAGTATTTATGTATTTTACCCATGCACAAAACTGTGTGGTATGCATCCATGAAATGGTGACGACTCACAACCAGTTGTTCCCAACTGAATAGTTAAATGCTGGCTTGTTTTAATGGTAAGCAGTAAGTTGTGCTCATATTTTATGAATTTTGACTGACTAGTAGCAGCATTTCATGCAGTAGGAAGGAAGGAGTTGATGCTTAAGACTCAAAACTTACCCTTTACTGAAAAAATATTGTGTGTGTGAACATACAAAACAATGTAGTCAACTTTCAATTATTTTTGGTAGAATTGCATTAAAATGCACTACTTTTGGATTGAGGTATGAGAAATCCCAAGTTGACATTGATTATAACTGATCTGTAAATGTGCAGTATAAAGCTTATCTGGGTACTGTAGGAATTAGGCAGCAGTGCACATTTACTATATAGCCTTGAGACAATTGCCTTTGCATTTTTATAGGCACCAGCATGGAAGTAAAATCCCATACTTCTGGTTCCATCATGTTAGCTGCAGAGAGCAGCAATGCAGGAGTAAAAACTCCAAACCCCCTGTCCATCTCATATTAATTGATGGCAGCAGGTAGAAACGATAGAATTATGCACCTGCTCATTAGATCCAGATTATTGCAAACTAAATTCTTATCACTTCAGTTTCATCCTTTTCCATTAGTGGATAAATCTTAACATATCTTAACTTCCCTAATAGCATGCTTTTAATTAAATATACTCTATTTCTGAATGACAGCTTGAAAATCTTCCAGCATCTTACGATTCCTCCAATTTTTCTAAAATTATTTTTATACTCTTAATCCATTTCCTCATTGGTTTCAAAAAGTTTTCCCCAGTACGTCAATATTTGTTCAGATAGCTGCTCCCCTTAAGTTACCCTTAGTTACATATTCATTGCAATTTTATTTTGAATTCCAAATTTAATCTCCTCATGTATCTCTTAAATTCTCTCTCTTCTTACCTTCTTTGTCTATAAGAACCAAATTATCTACATAGCCAACACTGGTACTCAGATGCTGTTAGCTTTTGCTATATCAGAACTCTGGTCTGTTTAATTAAATGATTTCAGTCACTGTGACTAAAGGAGATACTGCCAGCCCAGCTAGCTGGAATATTATAAATTATGTCATTTGTGAATAACATGATTTATATAGAAGTGTGACAGAGATACTGCCAGCACAGTTAGTTGGAATTTTGTAAATAATTATATGTCATTTTTGAATATCACCATCATCTATACAAGATGCTTGTGTTACAAATGTATTGGAACTCTGTCATGTATATCAAACTGGTTTGTACAGACGTGTTAAAAAGGTATTTTGTAAAGTACTGAGCTTAAAGCTCCAGCTTTACTCTGTCGCATATCGCCTACTTAGAGGCGATCTCTGCCTAACATACAAAGCTATGTCAAACCCAGAGCTGTTGGATATGCTCCACGTAAAGAAATCCCAATCCCTCCAAGCTACACGCTCTAAGGACCTAAACCTTGTCACCACAATAAACAGAACATGCTGGAGGGATAGATTCCTGTCCCAGAGACTTCCCATACTCTGGAACAAACTACCTATCTATATCAAACAAAGCTCCTCATTAGCACTCTTCAAGAAAAATCTTGATGATTGGATGGGAGATGGGAAATTCACCACGGGGATCACTTCTGTGGCTCTGCTTGACAGGGGCACAGGAAAATCATTTTCTTGGGTGGCAAAAGCCAGGGTACTGTTTGGCTAGGCTTATATAGGCACTAGGGCCAATAGCCTAGTACCTATCTATGAACCTATGTGTCTACTCTGTGCCCTGCTGAAAGAACAGAAATGTGCATACACTATTGTAACTCTCTAAATCTATATATTTTAACAGTGGAAACTGGAATACAGGAGTTTCACAATTGTTTTATGAATTCCAGCATCTGACAAAGATCTGAGGTTTATGTATTTTCACATGTAGATGCTAAGTACTGCTAGCTTCCAGCAGTGGGTGTTTCACCTGGAATAGAGACAGATGACAAGAAATGATGTCATTCTGCAAGCTATCTCAGCAGTAATATTTAAGATATTAGTTTGAGAACTCTCCGAGAGAAGCAGCGTTCTGTATTATATCTTTGACTTAACTAGATTCACCATTCACCAAATCTGCCTTGCTCTTACGTTAACTAGGGTATAGTAATTCTTAGATTCAGTCAGGAATATAGTGAAGAATAGTTTAGATGTTTCCCTATTTGAGACTGTCTTGCAATGTTTTAAATATTTCCTGTGGTTTTGAGCTCTGTCACTGAATATATGCAGAGCACTTTCTTATAGCAACATGTGAAAAGGTAACACAGAAAAAAGTCAGTAAAAACTAAATGAAAATTCTAGCCAAGCTAGAATTTCCACTGAATGACCTCTCAAACCTCCTGTGTTAGAGGCACATGCAATATATGCAAATGACCCTTGTGAACATCATGTGTTTCAGCTATATGGTGATTCTGAATGCCCATGACTTTTTAAGTCATTTTAATGGACACATTTAGGCCAATAAAGCTAAACCCCACTAGCTGTGGACATTCATGTTTTGGCCTTGTTATGGCCTTAGCACAGCACAAGTGGACTGTTTGCCTAAGCAATAGAAACACAGGGCTGTTGTACCCAGCTGATGTCAAATACCATTAGGGTGTCTGCAAAATATCCCAACTAACAAACTAAAACAATCAGTAAAAACTAAATGAAAATTCTAGCTAAGCTAGAATTTCCACTGAGTGACCTCTCAAACCTCCTGTATTAGAAGCACATGGAATATATGCAAATGACCCTTATGAACATTAGGTGTTTTAGCTATATGGTGATTCTGAATGCTCATGACTTTTGAAGTCATTTTAATGGACAGATTCAGGCCAATAAGGCCAAACCCCAGAAGCTGTGGACATGCAGGGTCATTTGCATACATCATATGTGCCTCTAATACAGGAGGTTTGGGAGGTCACTCAGTGGAATTTTTACTAATTGGGTTTTCTGTGTGACCTTTTCACACATTGTTTGCTAGTTGGGATATTTTGCAGATACCCTAATGGTAATGGTATAACACCCCTGTGTTTCTAATGCTTAGTCACACAGTCCACTTGTGCTGTGCTGATGAGGCCATAACAAGGCCAAAACAGGCATGACCACAGCTAGTGGGGTTTGACTTTATTGTTCTGAATTTGTCTATTAAAATGACTTAAAAAGACATGGGCATTCAGAATTTCCATATAGCTGAAACACTTGATGTTCATAAGGGTCATTTGCATATATCCCATGTGCCTCTAATACAGGAGGTTTGAGAGGTCACTCAGTGGAAATTCTAGCTTGACTAGAATTTTAATTTAGTTTTTACTGATTGTTTTAGTTTGCTAGTTAGGATATTTTGTAGACACCCTAATGGTAATGGACATCAGCTGGGTATAACAGCCTTGTGTTTCTAATGCTTAGCCAAATAATCCACTTGTGATGTGCTTATGAGGCCATAAGGCCAAAACATGCATGTCCACAGCTAGTATAGTTTGGCTTTATTGGCCTGAATTTGTCCATTAAAAATTACTAAAAAAGTCATGGACATATAGAATTGCTATATAGCTGAAACACTTGATGTTCATAAGGGTCATTTGCATATATCCCATGTGCCTCTAATAAAGGTTTGAGAGGTTACTCAGTGGAAATTTTAGTTTGGCTAGAATTATCATTTAGTTTTTGCTGATTGTTCTTTTATTATTTATTTTTAAATATATTTGAACCTTTCATTGTGGCGGATCCTTGTAGAGAATAAGTTGAGAGTACTGGCGTATTTATTTGGTGACACTGTATGGGCACTCCTAACTGCCTTGCTCTTGGTCAAACCACCATTTGTATTAATATTATTACACAGTAAGATTGGACATCCTTTAAGGGCTTTAAAATAGCTAAGGCGTTGGCTGGTGGCAGTGATAACTACTTTCTAGTCTGGGCAAAAGGGGGCATAACTAGAAAACCTGTGCCAGCCTCTTTCTCGTGTGTGTGCGTGTGTATAAATCAAACCTCAGAGTGTGTGTTGGCTACTTGGGCAGGGGCACGAAGCACTGCTTGGACAGCGAGGGTGATGGAGGTCTTGGCTTAGCCACTCAGCTGAAATATCAAACTCTATAGCTGTGCCAGTGGGGGGGGGGGTATTATTGGAGATCTGGAGAAAGAGGGAGAAACCGGCCCCGGATGGTCTCTTGTGTGCTCTTAAGGGAAATTGCACTTGATGCAGAAAGCTGCATCTGGAAATACTGTGTGTACCTTGTCACCTTCCCAGTGTACATCCTCCACTGTTGCCAAGGGTGAGGATTGAGGCTCCTTGATTATTGGGGTCATCTCATTTATTGGTGGCAGTGATGGGATCACCGCATCACTTACTGGAATTCAGTGGTGTGGATATTGAACTCCTGTAGCCTGTAAAAAGTGGTCACTAAAGAAGGTGTTTGTACTCTTAAGCAGCCACACAGTGAACATTTAGAGTTTCATATCACAATAGTTTTATTTTTTGTTATCTTAGTAAGTCAGGGATCACAGGCAAGGATATCAGCAGAGGATTATAGCAAGGTGGCAAGGAGCCAGTTGGCTGAGATGTGCCAAGCCAAAGGAAGCAGAAATGATTACAGCCTTACTCACAGCTCATCACAGACCAGCAACCAGGAGGAAAACCAAACTGGCCTTGAGGATGTACAACTCTCAGAAAATGGACAGTTCAGTTTTGCCTTAGAGGACTTAAAAATCCATCTGGAATTAGAGACTTGAACTGGAGGCCAAACATTTGGAAATAGAATCAGCAGAGAGACTGCAGCATTTGGATGCCGAAGAAAAGGAGAAACAGATGACATTAGAATCAGCAGAGAGACTGAGACGTCTGGCAGCTGAAGAAAATGAAAGGCAGAGGCAACGTGAAGTGGAGATACTAACTCTTTGCCAGGAGTGTGTGTGCGTGTGTGTGTGCGCACATATTGCATACATTTGCTGTCTTTAAAATTAGGACATTGTTGTGGTGTTAACAGATGCAGAACTACAGACCAGAAACGCATCCTTACTGCACTGTCACAAATTATACTTGCACATTTCCACACTGCATGCAGTACAGAAGAGATGAGCTAAGTAATCACATTTGAAAAAGTACAGCAAGTTTCTGGTTCTCTGTGCTGCTTTTAATTCATTCTGTTTTTTATAATTGTAAGACTTGTAGTCACTTTCTTGCAGTGACAGTAGGGAGCTAATGAGATTATTGCAAGAGCTGCTGCTAATCTATCAGACCAGACTTGCTTCTCAGTGGATTTTTTTTTCTTATTATTCATCTTCCTCAATGGCACTAAAGTCTGCCTTGTCCGAGAGCCCTCCCTGACACTCCTGCCATTTAATAATGTGGTCATTTTTGAAATGGTAGTGCTCTCCGTTCCAGTCCCGCAAGAATCATGAATCAGTCATAATCAGCTTCACGTTTTATAATCTGCCTTGGCCTTCTACATGTAGATACGTAAAAAAGAGCAAGACAACACTGTAACATAACCTCACTGTGTCAAGAAATTTCTCCTGTTGGTCCATTTTGACAGTTATGACCTCCAGGAAGGCGGCCTTTGGCTGTAAAACCGAGCCAATGAAAGAGGAAAATAAGCTGCCTAAACTAAAATCTGAACAGTAGGTGCACTTTGGGAAGCTGAAAGCGGGAGCACTTCACTAAATGTGGAACAGTTGAGAAAAATGTTCCTGAATGATGTGTTATTGAAGGGAAAAGAGGAAGAAGCAACAAATTGTTGGTGAGACTGACCCATGTGCACAGGATATGTTTTTGATCAGAAAACTGATTATTGACCAAGCGAAGAAAGACGCATGGTGAGTGGAAATGGTGATTTAAAGCTTCAGTAGGGAAACTAAATTCATGCTGAAGTGTACTTAAAGGCTAGTAAGGAGGGGAGGAGATAATTGGTGGCAAGTGTGTAGCTTTAGTTGTGTCAGTGATAAAGATTGTGGCTCTGTAAAGCATCCCCAGTTTTTTATAAGTTTTTCTTATGCAATTTTGAGCATACAGGTCGAATTTAAGATTATCATCCCTAATAATTTGCTATGAGAAGTGACTTGAGTGGTTGTATTATCAAGAATGAGGATTTTAAAGTTTAGAGTTACACAGACATGTCTGGATTTCTATGTGTGTGTGTGTGTATGTATATATATATATATATATATATATATATATATATATATATATATATATATACACACACACATGTACACACACACACATGTACACACACACACACATATATATATATATATATATATATATATATATATATATATATATGTATAGATAGATAGATACACACCTACACATATACAGTATACATATGCACACACACACAACACTGAGACAGAGCATACAGCTGTAGAAACTATGTGACACCTGCAATGATGATGTTAAAAGAGAGGCCAGCTTTTTGCAGAATGTCCAGATTTTTGTCCCATATTTTTGGTTTGTTCCTCAAAAAATGTTGGTTTTCTGGCAAACTGGCAAATAATTGAAGACTGAAGCTCGAAAATGACACATTTGATTTTCAAACTTTATACCCTTCAGAAAATTCACACAAATGCAAAACATGTTATTCTATCAACTTTCTAAGTTTGTAAGAACAGTATTTAAACATTATCCTTATTTTTGGGGCTTTGTCCCTCAATTATTTATATCATTTTCCAGATTTCTTGCTCTAAGAAGTTGAGAGCTGTGTGTGTGTTTGTGTGTGTGAGAGAAATGCCCCAGTTACTTATGACAATGTTTAGAATTGCCCACACTCAAACCCTGTACCTTATGTACAAGGGCCTGCATTCTCTACCCATAACACCACTGAGTTAGCTCTCAACTGTCTAGATTTTCACATATTTGGCTCATATTTTTGGTCTGTAGCTCTTAAAATTTGTGATTTTCTGGGAAATCAGTGAGAACGGAAATCACTAAATGATAGCCCTTTAAGTTTGTCTTCCTATCTTTTTAGGAAACGCATGGTAACACAAAACACTATTTTAGCAACTTTATAAGATTATACAAGCAGTATTTAAAATGTGGTCCCTGGTTTTGGGCCTTTGCCCCCCCCCCCCCCGAAAATACATTTTGGCTTTTTCCAGACTTCTGTGAAACTGAGAAATTTAGCTGTGTCAAGTGGATGGTGCAGTGGTAGTGTTCTTGCTTCACAGCAAGAGGTTCTCTGGTTTGATTCACGGCTGGGGTGCCTTCTTTGTGGAGTTTGTATGTCCTCCCTGTGTTTGTGCATTTCCTCTGGGTGCTCTGGTTTTCTCCCATGTTACAAAGACATGTGATTGGAGCCTCTGCTAAAAATTGACTTCATTCCAAGTCAGACTTTCCTGTTAAATAATAAATTTTACAAGGAGCCGAGAGCTTCGGGGAAGAGAAGTTTAGTGCTGCTTATTTCAAGTCTGTTTGCATTTTTAGTAGCACAACAGGTAGTAGCCTTACTTTTGATGCAGAAGGCTGTGTGTTCTACTCCCACAGTATGCAGATGGATCACTGATACTGTACTGTGTTGTAATTTAAAGGAAGTGGGTGCTGCAGTCCTGTGACTGTCCTCCTTTGGAGCCATTCCGTAGTAACTATGAACCTGTTATCAGTTTGCCATCTGTTCCCTATTGCAATATTACTTGCTTAGCATTTTTTAATGTAACATAGGCAATTTATTCTTCAAGGGCAACAGGCACTTTATTTGTAGATGAAACAATGAAATATAAAGTTGTTTCCCTGCAGCAACCTCTTCATTAGTTAGAGATCCCTTTAATGTGGAATTATTTAGATGACTGACTTCTGCAGGGATTTTGCATATTTACTGATATTGGTGGATTGTAATGACAGAAGTTTGAGTGGCCTTTTATGGTTGAAATTTTCTGAAATGGGTAGTTTGTCATTCTTGGTTCATACATTGTGTCATTGCTTACTAAAAGAGTGTTCAAAACTACAAATTTAAAAGACATTCTAACAACTGGTGCTGCATTATACAGGAACATAATTTAATACAATCCGGAAGGTGAATAAAAAAATGCATACATGTATGCAAGGCCTTAAAAATGTGTTTGAAAACGGCCCAGAGGAAAGTGTGAAAGGCTCAAAATCATGGGCAAATTTTAAGCTTCACTCTCGTTACCAAAGCAATGGATGAAGGTAAAACAGTTCACACCACATTACCTTGTCCTGGCCAAGCCTTTTAACACAATCCCCTACTCTGGTGTAGTATAAAAGATAAGTAATGTAGGGCCAAACACTTGCATCACTAGCTGGATTGCCAGCTTGCTCACAGGATGCAGGAGAACAAAATGGGGGAAGAGACCAGTCACCAATGAAGTCCCCCAGGGTTTGTGCTGAGACTTTGTTTGGCATATAAGTCTCAAAAGTAAAAGGAAATACCACAGGGCTTTGGCCAGCTAAGTTTGAGATGACTGCAAGCTAGGAGCAGTTATTGAATCCCCAAATGACTTGACCATCATGCAGGAAGGTTTGTCCCAAATAATAACTGGTGTCAGAATCATGACAATGCCCTCTGAGAACTGACCCAATTGTTTGGCATTTGGGAACTTGTGTGTACATTGACCTAACTTTTGACCAACATGTGCCCAGAGCATAGTCTTTCTATATTACACAGCTTATAAACAAATTGATTGTGACTAGATCTAGAGATGATGTCCCCCTTTACAAAGCTCTCATTAGGTCAATCATTTTGTATAATGCCCACTTTTGGCATGTGTCTGTCCAGCCCCATGCAACAACTGGAATACCTTCAGAGATACCTTACTAAAAGGATGCAAGTCCTAAACAATAAGTCTTGCATGGACCACCTCAAAGATTTATTACTATACTCAGTATCCTACCGAGTGCTTAGAGGTGGCATCCTCCGACCTAATTCAGATGGACCTACTGAACATCAGCAAATCAAATGGCATCAGAAATACTCAGTCCAGGTATCTAAACTGAATGTTGTGGAGAGATGGATATATATCACAGAGGCTACCAGTGTTCCAGAACAGACTATCCATAACAATAAAACAAAGCTCATCTGTCCATATTCCAATGCAACTGGGATCTAAGGATGGGTAATAGAAAAAGTACTCCAGGATTGCCCTTCATGCAACTAATGGAGAGAGGCAGTTCCTAAATGCTGCATCCCTTACATGGGTCCCCTCAAATTATCTATGGTATGATCAGTTATTCTCATTAGGGCTAATATACAATTATCAGCCATGGGATAGGTAAGACCAATCAGAAAATGTTAATTCAAGCACCAAAATAGAATTGGCTGAGCTTAAAATGTCCTACAAGTGAACCTATGTTGTGGTAGTAAATAGTTATAAACAAATGCCCTTTTTAGATCACTTAAGTGCCTGTCTCACCCTCCACCACCCCCTCCCCCAGTATTCAACAGCTTCCGATACCTATGCTAGGATCAATGGTTAAAAGTTTTAAATGCAACCAGTGGGGCCGTGTAACATATACATGTCCACAGAGGCAAGGTGGGGAACAGAAGGTGGGAGAGACAGTAAGTGGGAATGATAGAATGCCAGCAGTAAGTTGTCTTGAGACAAAAAGGGTACCAAACTACCACAAGAGGTTATATTCCATCTTAGTAGATGGGAAACAGGCCACTGCTATGAGAGAGAGCGTCTCTGATTTAACCATTGTGAAGCCTTCAATGGTTAAAGAGGAGCATGACTTGCTTGGGCAGTCTACTCCAGTCAGAGCTTTAGGAAGGACCCCATTCCGAATACGTCTGGTTCACCTTGACTGGGAGGGGGGAAAAGGAAGCATGTAAGTGTTTTTGAGGATATCCCTGCAGATGTCTTGATTGGGAATGATTTTGATAATGCAGTACCTTGTGCATGCAGTTACATGCAGTCAGGCTTAGAGACAAGCATGTGGGTCTGGTAGCCTAGGGGGACCCAGACAGACCTACACTTGAAGCCAGGACTAGTGAGGTGGTTACTTCAGGGAGGGAGCTACCCTGTATCAGTGAGACTGAAGGTGAAACAGCTGCTTGCGGGTACTGATGTTTCCTTGGACAGAGTGACTGCAAGGGCAGAGGTGAGTAGTAGTACTCAGGCTGGCAGTAAGGCACCTCTGTTAGAGGATACCAGACTTCCTGTGGAAGGGGAGCTGGGAAGAGTTACAAAGAGTGTTTGAACAGGCTCATCTCTCAGACCCTACATTACAGGGCTTGAGGGAGGTAGAGAGGTGCCTGGTTATCAAGGAAAATGGGAGTCTGCATACTGGGACAAAGGGTTACTATATAGTCTTTCTATATTATACCATATTCTGACACCAGAAGCCTGCTGGCTTGTCTGTGGAAGAACTGTGGGGTGAAGCACCTAAAGACCCCCCCCCCAACCATCCCCACACTAATATTCTGAAGAGGTTAAACTGTACACCAAAGACCATGCTACGGCATTTTCAGATCCGTTTAAGGTGGGGGTGGGACAAATATTTGTCCCATCTGTTTGCGTACAGAGAGAGGTGCCCCAGGAATCCATGGGTTTCTCAGCTTTTGAGTATGGGCATAGGGTGAGGGGGACCTCTAGATCTGATTTGCAATGAGTGGGAGGGGGAGTGTGAATCCCGCAAGGAGTCTGTTGTGGCATATGTCCTAAACATCAGGACAAAGCTCAGGGAACTCATGGGCTTGGACCAGGAGAATCTGGTAGAAGCCCAACAGCATGAAAAGGTCTGGTATGACAGAAATCCTTGAGCTAGAGAGTATGCTGTAGGACAGCAGGTAATGGTTCTTATTCCTGTCGGACACAATAAGCTGCAGACAGCTTGGGAGGGACCCTTCAAAGGAAGGTCAGTGTGATGTTAACTACATGGTAGAACTGCTAGAGAGGAGGCAGGGGCATAAACTGTACCATGTGAACATGATGAAACCTTACTATGATAGGGAGGCCCTGGCACTAAGTATGTGTGGTAGAAGGCAGGAGGAGTCTGAGGGGGATCTATGGGTACAGGGAGCAAGCCAGCAAAATCCCAAATTACTATGGTGCAGCCTAGGGTTGCAGGCATATGATGCAACAGTGCAGCACCGCAGTGGGGTTAGCCATGCCAACATAGCTGGGATCTCAAGACAGGGAATGGGATAAGGTATTCCTAGACAGGCTCATCCCTCTCAAGCAAAGTTTCTTAAGGGTTACTTGAAAAACTAGCTCGAGTCTTCGAGGGGGGGAAGGAGTGTGACAAAAGATATTGCCAGCCCAGCTAACTGGAATTTTGTAAATTATGTCATTTGTGAATAACATGATTTATATAGAAGTGTGACAAAGGGAGATACTGCCAGTACAGATAAATGTGATGGTCCACCACTGGACCCAATAATCAAGGAGCCTCAATCCTCACCACTGGAAACAGTGGGGGACATCCACTGGGAGGATGACAAGGTACACAGTATTTCCAGATGCAGCTCTCTGCATCAAGTGCAATTTCACTTAAGAGCACACACAGACCACAGTCATTCTGGGGCTGATTTCTTCTTTCTCCAAATCCCCAATAAGACTCCCCACTGCACAGTTGAGATCTCAGCTGGCCTATGATTCAGACAGCAAGGATTCTATGTTCTTAATGTAATTGCATCTCTCACATATTGTGTTCTTAGGTGGTAGGAGAGGGTTGTCCATGTACATGAGGCAGTTGCTACATTGTCTCAGGATGGCCCATATCAACCAGACTAGCAGAAAACTGTCCGTCCATGGTTGTCAGAATTTGTGGAAGAGAGGTCAAGGATGGTAGAGTGGGTACTATGAGGATAGAGTACCTATAGGTGTGAGTAGGCCTGGATAAAGTCACAGTAGTTGCAAGGGAGGGTGTCAGGAGTGCTGATGTTCTGTCTTTTGGCTTTTCCCAGTTAGGGGTCGCCACAACGGAACTCCGGTCTGCTAATGATTGGCAGTAAATTTTTACGTGCTGAGTTGCTGGCCCTGCTGCACAATCTTCAATGAAAGTACGCCCATTCACGCATGTCTCCACACAGAAGATGTTCTAGCTGAGAATCGAACAGGACAACGTCTTACTGTGAGGCGACAATGCTACCGCAACACCACCACCGCAGATAAGGGAAGAAAATGCAACTGAGATACCTGACAATGTGTTAAAGCAGCACAGTGGCAGTGTGCGAAGAGCAAACAAGTGAAACACCCTGCAAACACAGGATTTAGATACCAGAAAAGATGGAAGAATCTAGAAGCTCAAATTACTACCCAATCCTGCTAGCCCCTGCACTTTCAACCAGTAGTGCTAGAGAAGGTCAGGCAGCCCTGTTATTCTGAAAAGACAAGCCCCTACCAGCATAAGATGGCTGCCAGAAACACAGGAAACTCAACAAGCAAAACAACCAGGCCTGGATACAGCAGGCCTCTATCCAGCCTATGCTACCTGACTAGAACACAGAAACCTCACAGAAAATACACAAAAAAAGCACAGAGAGCACTCACAAACAGAAAGTACAACTCTCAGTATGAAAAAGTTTACAGTTAAGTGATTCAATAAAAATGCAGTTACAGCAATGAAACATATGAACAGAAATAGATATTTTTCCCTCCTTTTCCTAGTGTATATACCTCATTTATTAGCTGGTACAATACTTTATCTGTCCTTAATTGTAATGTTTCTCTAACAGTTCATCTGAATTTGATAATGCCAAGGCCTCCAGTTTTTATATTTATCATTTTGTTCCCATATAATACCACAATTCCTTCTACATATTGTTCCTCCAATCTTCTACCTCCAAACCAATTATACACGTTTACTATAAAATGTAATTGCCATGCATCCTCCTTTGAATTATATCAGTACTTTATCCCATCTAATCCTGGAACACTTACCAGACTATATTGCTTTAATGCATCTCTTCCAGTGTGGTATACGTTATTATACAACGACCCCCCATTAATATTCCAAAATGTGCACGCTGATTGGTCAGCATGCACGCTGTAAATCAAACTTGTACTAATGGAAAAAGGTCCAGTCACCCAGACTTTTTCCATTAGTATAAGTGTTTTTTTATAGCAATGGAGAATGAAAGATCTCTGTTGCTTTTTAGACACTGTCTCGCTATGTTAAAGGAGTTTAACATAGCGAGACAGCTTTAAAAAAAGCAACGGAGAAAGGAAGATCTCCATTACGTTTTTTTAAGCTGTCTTTGTACACTTTGTAAAAAGCAACAGAGATCTTGCTTTTTCCGTTGCTTCCACCCACAGCTCTGATGTACTGTGTAAGCATACGCATGCGCAGTACATCAGAACTGCCGCAGAATACCAGACAGTTGCGGAAGGGCAGCAAGGAGGCATTATACAGTGCCATTATTTAAGAAAAGTAAGTATTTTTTTTCTTAAATAATGTCATTGTATAATAGCAATAACCCACTTCTAGGTGTGGGTAATGCCGGATTTACCCACGGTTGTCTTTGTTTGGCCACTCTGGCTTCGCCCTCATGACCAAACCACACCAACCATGGGTAAATCCAGTATTACCTACACCCAGGTGTGGGTTATTGCTATATTAATTTCTGCAGCTATTTTTTCTCTTAATTTGTTCACTTTCTACATTGAGATGGACTGTTTCCCTTGTGGGCTTTTTACTACAATACTTTCAGAAATCTCTCATTCACACCTTGTATTCATGCATTATGACGTACTGCTTTCCTTGTTTCATATTCAGACTTGTTTGATCATTTACTGTTTAACTGCCTTTCCTAATAATGGTGGTTCCTCTTTTCATGTCTTTCTGCAAGAAACTTTGAATTCTTACGTCTCTTCTCATTCTCTTCATTGCCTCCCTAGTCACAGTGCACATCCTTTCTTGTTCTGCCTTAACCCCTGCCCTCCCCTCCACTGTAGTTGTATGCACTTTCTCTACCTCTTGTTTATAATCATTTGCTTGTTGCTTGTATTCTATTTCTCACATAAATCCTCTGTCTTAGCCTTTTCATTAAAAACTTCTAACCAGGTACCATAACATTATTTTATATGGTCTTTCCAGAATATGTCAAAAGCCTCTCTCTTTCCCCCCCAAAACAGTTTTGTCTATTAATATTGTATTTTACTCTTATATTTCATTTATCTGCGTTAACATAACTGCCTTGTGATCTACAAACTGCCTTTTTCATAAACCTGATTATCTTTCTAAAAACGTAGTGATTACAAAAATCAGCAATTATCTGTATATGTCCTGTTTTGTGTGTGTAAGTAGTGTTTTAAGCTATATATTAATCTATCCTTCTTATTGTTTCTTTCAGTATCCTTGTGTTTATCTTCTAGTTCCCTCCAAATCGGCATTAAAATCTCCTATCCAACATACAAGATCTGCAGTCATCCAATGTTTTATTTTCCTAAATGTCTATCTGCTTTGTTTTACTGAAGGACACCCACAAGGATTTAGCCTCAAATGAGATTCTTCTACTTACAAACTCATATGATACATTCCTCCTGGATATGTATTGCTATAGTATCTGTTGAACAAATACTCTCTAGTCTATAACATTCTTAGAAAAGACAGATCACCCACAAGAAATGGAAGCATCATAACACTTTTTAAAAACAGTTTGGAAGTCACTACATTTGATAAATCCATGCTATGTGTTCCTTCTGGTTATTCCTGCTATTATGAGCCTAGACAATTTCTCTTTCAAAGGTGAGACTCAAACTCTGTACCTTGACACTGTGATAAACACCTTAACCATTACACTAACCCCCCTTTCAGTACTTCCAATCATATCTCCAGGCCTTGCCAAATTATTAATCCCTTCAACTCATATGGCTTACTTCCTCAAAGTTGCATCTCCCCCCCAAGCATTTCTACTCTACTTTTTATGCTTAAAATTCCCTTGTCAGCAAATCTCCTTCACCCTCTTCATCTCAGACATCTTGTCTGTTAAAGTAGTTAACATCCCAACACCACATCCCTTTGTCTTATTCTGTAATCCACTGCCCCAGTCTCCTATCTATATACACACACACACACACACACACACACACACACACACACACACACACACACACATATATATATATATATATATGGATTCACTTTATAACCTCAAAATGCTGAAATATCGAATTTCAGTATCTTGAGACTATAAAACCGAATCCACAAAACACCGACAAACAAAAACTGCGAAACCACATAACCGAAAACACCGCACACACTGCACTAAACATACAACACAACACCCACATCACAACATAAACAAAAAAACAACACACACACCCCCCTACTTATATATACTAACTCCGAGATCGCACAAACACAACACAAAAGCTCACTCACACACGCACATTCTCCAATCCCTCACACACACACTCTAACTCCCACTCAAAACCCTTACAAAACACTCACTTACCTGATATAACATCTACATCCAAACACGGCACCGCGCACCAACAAAACACAAACCCGGACATTACGTAGCGCAACTTCATAACCGCGAATTCGACATTTTTGAAATGTCAAATTCGCGATTATGAACGTTCGCTATTTTTAACATTCGACTTTATAGCTTCGAGATACTGAAATTCGACATTTCAGTATTTCGATGTTATAAAGTGAACCTATATATATATATATATATATATATATATATATATATATATATATATATATGTGTGTGTGTGTGTGTTATACTTTATAATATATACTATACATATTTATAATTTATATTTTATAATATAATATATATTCTCCACCTCCTGGTAATTATATATACATATGAGACTGCATAAAAATGGGGTAAGGACAAATTTCCCAGTCCCTGTATTTGTGTGATCTTGCATACCTGCAACAAACATTGAACCAAGTCAATAGCGCCCATATATAAATTCAGTTGTTGATGTGCAGTAAGCTATACTGTAAACAAATTCACTTTTTCATTTCAGTTCCAAGACCCCCAACACAGTGCTCTTAGTTTTTGTTCAGCATTTTACTCTTCCAGCATGTTCACTCAGAGAATAAAAATCCATTATATTCATAAATTTACAGAATCAAACAAACTCTGCCATGATGTTGTCTTTTTTTCATTAAATCTATCAGTTCAGAGAATATCATCCTTAAATTGTTTGAAAGATGCATCTAAATGCAGTTCTTTACCTGTATCGATCAGAGCTTGTAATAACTCCCATTCCAAAATCACCTTAACGATATTCTGTCTGGAGTTTGATTTTTCTTAAAGCAAAACTGCAAAAAACAAAATCTTCTCTGGCATCTGCATGTTGTTATTGACATTATTTTGATCTCATTTCCTGAACTTGCATCATATGAGGATGGGACCTTTTATAGCATCCAAGTTAATTTTTCACATTCTCAGCCAGTCATGAATATGGAATTTGGGAAAGTTGCTGGATATGTATATTCGCTTCACCCACACTTTCACGGAAGAGCTCCTTTTTCCTTCTCTCCACTATTTCACTCCATGAAGCTGCTGTACTGTGGCTGGTTTCCAGCTTGGTGATCACAATTTGCATCACGTGAACAGCTAGTTGATCTCTTCTCTGCTCAGTAATCATACCAAGTTTCACATTACTCTGCACACACTCCATAGCATGCTGGTCTTTAATGCTTCCCCTTATTCAGTCAACTCCTTACTCTCCATCAAGAAGAGAAGTGAAATTTTCCTACTGTCCTGGCCAAACTACCTAGGGTGTCTCCTGTAAATAAACCTCAAACCTAGTGGGATTAACCCAAGGCAGTAAAAATAAATCCTATATTTTTTAGGGTAGGGCTTGTGTCCAATGAGTCATTTTGCTAGTAAGTACTTTTGGCACTAAACTTACTGAAATAGCTGAAAGACAAGTCCACATCTTATTCCAAAAAAGCTTAATGAATTTGTGCCAATATGGCTGTACTGAGAGAATTTGTCCAACTTAACAATTCTAGACAAAGCCAAAAATAACTGCAGAACAAAGGTGTAACATAAGGGATAGCTTTCAACCTTGCTGTAATCTGGATGAAGCAAAAACATCATAAGACAAAGGCATTACATTAAGGAAACTAACCTGTCAAGATAGCAAAGCAGTCCAGGAGATTTTTGTTCTTCTGAAAGGGAGACCATTTTCAGTTCAGAGCACTACCCTTTAGTCTCACTTGGCCCCCTAAATGTTCACTGAATGCACAGCAATGGTAGCAGCGTCGCTCAGACTGCAGGTGTTCTAGGTGTTTCCATATTTAGATTGTTTCCTCACTGCACCAACCAGGGATCTACTGGTCCAGCACAGGGACTTCTTGTTCAGCCTTCCCTGCAGTTAAGGATTACAGTCAATCCTACCAAGAGTCATCTTATACCAAAGCAACAAATGGAGTTCATTGGATGCCACCTGGATATGAATTGTCAGATAGTCAAACTACCACATTCCATCGTATTGTTTCTCAGATTCTGCATCTATTCCCCTGCAAGAATTATTGTCAGGCTGCTGGGCTTAATGGACTCTGATAACTCTGGTCCCTATAGCAAGAAACCACATTAGAATCCGGCAGTGGACTCTTGAGTCAGTGGTCCCTGATGTTTCACCCACTACATGCACAAATTCGTCTCACAACAACTTTGCAGTAAACACATTAATTGGTGGTTGACCTCCCTTGTGGTTATGGGTCAGCTAGTCTCCCCACCAACTCTGATAGCAATGATAAGCATGGATGCTTCTGTTCTGGGGTGGGGGGCATTTCAAAGGGAACAGTTCAAGGTTCTTGGTTGACAACAGAGGTCAGTCTTTACATCAGTGCCTAGAAGATGAGGAAAGTCCTCCTAACACTGCAGGCCTTTCAGGACTTCCTTCCCTAGGGTGCGATATCCATACAGATGGACAAACATGGTGGTAGACTGGTATATCAACAAGCAGGAAGGAACCCAATCATATCCACTTTGCTGGGAAGCCATGAGAGAGTGTAGCAGTGGGTGATGTCTTCCCCTCACAGTCTCATTGCAATACATTCTGGGGACTTTCAAGGTTCTGATGGGCAAATTGAGCAGATCCATTCTCCTGCCTCATAAGTGGTCCCTCAGTCAGACATTGGTGACAAATTTTCAGTCATTGGGGTCAAGCTTGCTGCAATCTTTTTGCTTCATACCTAAACAACAAGTGCATTACTTTACCCTAAACCCTCCACAGGGTCAGAGGGATGCAGTGGTTCACAATTGGCCCACCAGTCTCCTTAGGCCTTTCGTCCCATTACACCAATATTTTTTTCAGAAAGCCAGAAGGTGCAAGACCAAAGTTATCCTCAACACCACCTTCTAGCCTTGGCAAGTTTAGTTTCCCTTCTGGCCTCATCTGGTACGTCCTCCCTGGGTGTTGGATCCTTATCCAGATATGGGTCACCTATTTAGTCAGCCTCAACAGGACCTAAAAAAACCCTGAAATTAACTGCATGGTCTATCCAATTTTAATGGTGTCCAGAGATGCCAGGCTTTCTGCTCTGGTGATCCACATTTTGTCTTCTTCACAAAAAAACAATACTAGAAGGATTTATCTCAGCAAATGGAGGAGACTTTCCATATGAGCTTCTTCCAAAGGGATAAATCCCTTTTCAGCACCTATTTCATCCATTCTGAGTTTCTTGATAGCTTCTGCAAAAAGGATCCAGCTTCTCAACCTTTAAGTAGAGTTAGCAGCCATTTCTAATTTTCATCATATTGGGCAAAACAATCTTCTATTGCTTTTCCAAAGACTTCAGAGGCTTTTCTAAAGGGAATCTTCCATTTAAGACCACCTGTAAGGGATCTGTTTCCTCCCTGGGTATTACTATCATGCTTCAGGCTTTAACTCAAGCTCATCTTCAAACTTGCTGATGCAGTAGATTTAAAATATATTTCTTGGAAAGCTCTCCTTGCCACTGGTCTGTCACAATCTGAGATGTTTTCCACTAAGTTATCATGTGCCTTTGTAAAGGTGCATCTTTCAGCCATTTTTTTCTGCCTACCCTTTGATCCCCCATTGGCATTCAGGCCAGCATTCAAATAATTCCTGAAGGGTATACTGCACTTCAAGCATCTTAGGATAAACCTAGTCCCAGCCTGGAAAAGCCCACCTTTGAACTAACTGCTACAGTATCCTTAATTTTATTAACCTGTAAAACTGCATTACTTAATTCTACTTCAGTTAGGAGAATTTTAGAATGTAAGGTTCTGATGTGCAAAAAGCTATATCTGAAGTTCCATAATGATTAGGTAATGCTACCCAATAATGCCTCTTGCTTGCCACAAGTCATTCAGATGTATCCCTAAATAAAACATTTTAACTGTATTTTTTTCTAGTACTCATAACGATGAAAGAACTTTGTAGTGTTTAGATGTGCATCGACATTTGACATTATATATGTTAGCTGGATACAATTAAGTTGTCAAGATTAGAAGATAGCTTGCTTTTCTTGTTTGATGCAGGAGGCTGAGAATAATGAAGTGCTTAGCATAGACAACTGATGAGTATTGTGATGTCTCCTTCCTTTATGTCCTTCCTCAGGAAACTCCTTTTTTAGATAAACGTTCATACTCCTGGAGTACTACATGGACTGGCCTGTTACCCCATGTATTCTCCCAAGAAACATCTAAATGAGTATGCGAAGAATAGAGAAGGAACCTTGTTGGTCATTCATCCTATACAGCCTATGCTATGGGGTGCTATTTTTGCAACTTGGAGGTATCCAGATGCCACTATGTATGCTCCCAGGAAGGTGGATCCATTCTATCCCCAGCTGAATAGTGTGAGATTTTAAATCTATAGTCATCACTTACATAACCTGTTTGGTTCAACTGAAACACCAACAGAGATACCTTACTAAAAGGATACAATGCCTAAACAGTATGCTCCACATAGACCACCTCAAAGTCCTGTCATTATATTCTGTCTTACAGATTGCTAAGATGTGACCTGTGTCTGGGATACAAGGTATCCTTCAACCTAATACTTGTGGACCTGCTGCACATCAGCAAGTTAAATGGTATTGAGATACGTGGCTCATGTATGTAAAACTCTTCTGCAAAATTAACAGAATGGTTTGGAGGGGAAGGTATATCTCAGTCTGTACACTCCTTTGGAACAGACTTTCCATTAACTTAAAACAAAGCTCATCCCTGATGATATTCAAGCGCAGCTTAGATCTGTGTATGGATAATAGAACATTTTCCCCAGGACTGCCACCCTGAGCTATTAATGGATACAGGCAGCTGCTAAATGCTTTATCCCAGGTGTGGATCCCCTCCAATTATGTATGGTAGGATCCCATTTATTCTCATGAGAGGTAATACAGAGTTATCAAGTATGGGATGTGTAAGGACAATCTAATATCAAATGGGATAGGGTAATATAAGCACCAAAAATGAAACTGGCTAGGCTTAAAATGGCCCACAAGGTCAGCTAGCCTAGTACTTACCTAGGAGCCCATATAGTTCTTGAATCCTTTGTATTCAGCTCTCGGTAACCATTTGTAGTATAGATAGATCTTTACAGGTTTTGAACCGTTTATTGCTTCTTTATCGAAATATTGTGAACACTTGAATTGGGACAAGTGAGTAAATGTCTTAATCAGGCAGCGCATTAGATTATAATGAATGTTTTGACTTTCAGAGTTTGTCATTGACATTTATTTATTCAGCTTGCACAAACACTGTTGTCTAGTTATATTTCTCCACTACTGCTGAAATGTGCATTTGGAAAGTAAAATTACAAAACTAACAATTCACAAGGAGATTGTATATTGTAGCTCACAGCATAAAGGTTGACACCTAATAAATGAATGACAGATTGGGGACAAGCAGTTGATTAAGAACTCAGAGGTACAGCAGAGAAAAAAACATAACAGAATGACTACAAAATCCTTTGACTTCTAGGACTATTTTCCCTCCATAACTGCAAAACACCAACATTTTCAACTCACTAAAAGCTGTTCAAAGCTACAGGTTCTTTGTACTGCTGATTTATAAGGGCAGGTGGCGGTAATAAGAAATACCTTACAGGTAGCGAGTAGGGTCTGTCTCACATATTAAGCATCGCAACACCCTGAGTTGTCCATTATTGATTTGCTCTGTAATATCTACCTGGTCATTGCTGTTATACATTTGCATGCACAGATAGAGTAACTGTCTCATTTTGTATAGCATGCATACTTAGAAATGAAGTGGGAATCTAGCCAACAGAAAATAACACAGAAAATCACATCACTATGACAAAATAAAGCTAAAAATCAGACGGAGAAGTAAAGTTTTGATAAAAATATTTATCTGAGATTTTATGATTATATAGATGTAGTCTTAGTGTGGATCTACATATGTTGTCTTAAAATAAATCCTAGGAATAAATGAGAGTTGTTTGGGATCTATGATTCATACGGAGGTGACAAATGGTTTGTCTGTGATGAGCCATGTAGATCAAATAAGAACTAGACTCACAGGGAATAAACCAGTCTATAAATATATAAAAGTAAAATAAAATAGTCATTGGGCAGTACAGAGGTTTCCATATGTTTATCATTGAGCTGTGACGTGTGGACATTGCAGTCTTAGCACCCAGACTGTAACTGTTCTGAGAGAATGTATTTATTTATTTCACTTGTTTGCATTTGTTAACCAAGAAATGTTTGGTTGGGTTTGTTGACCAGGAAATGTATGGTTGGGTTTCCATTTTAAGGGGATGCCTGGACAGAAAAGTTGATCACTGACAGCATACAGTCTGGTAGAATAATGCAGCCAAACTGTATTTTGAAATAGTCGACGTTAAATAGAATCATATTTGGCTGTTGTGGTTCATGTAGAAAAGTGGCTAGAGAATATTCAAAACATTATAAACATAATGGCAGTTGCAGAATTGTAGACACAATATTTATAGCTGGTTTTGAATGCACATAGATTTTCTGTGTTGAAAACAGCTGTACACAAACAGATAAAAATCTTGCTTGGAGATAGATCGGGGTGGGTAATGATGTAGTGTAACCAAATAACAGTAGAGGCATAGTGTGTCAAAAATAGTTTGTGCAATGTATACAATTAAAACACTTATCTTCATTGTTGCAGAAGTTTGGGAAAAGTTCATGAAGGATAAGGAGGGGAGATCGAAGGAATCAGGACAACAAAAACATACTGACACAAGAAGAAAAAACAAGAAATTTCAGAAAAGAAGGAATATGGTAAGAACTGAGAAACAACACTAGTATGACTTTTGATTCATATCAGAACCTTCCAGATAAATAAAATATGAGAGGCAATGAATGTTATGACAAAACTGTTCTTTCCTGAAGCAACTCCTGGGATGGTAAGAGAAATAACTATGAATGCAACTCTAACTTTGATATTGAGTCTCAAATGAGAGCTTACCTGTTAAGCAAACCATTATGCTGAGAAGAAAACACCAGCTAAAATCACCGCAGGAAAAACTCTTAACAAGCTTTCATGACAATGCTTATTTAAAGTTAAAAAAAAAAAAAAAACACACAGCCTCCAGCTGGTTTATATAACCTTCAAAATCGCATGACCTCAAGCACCATTACTTATTGCTCACCTTAATTTCATCTGCCTCAACTTCAAAACAGGTTGAGTGCTATTAAGCCCACTGAAAGCTTGGCTTGAATCTGATACTAGTTTATTAACCCTCATATACTCTTCATTCTCTGTTTGAACTATGTACCCACCTCTGTTATACTCATGCAATCTCTGTATAACCAAAAATTAAAAACAATGAGCTTGAGATGTATTTTTATATGCTTAAATAAGGCATTGGTTTCAACGCTTCTTATTTCAGACATATGATCACATATTCTCTCCCATAGTTTTCTATTTAACTTGCCAATATAAAATGTTGAACATTGTCTGCATTTGGCTAAACATATTAGGCCTTTAGTGTCACAGGTGCCATAGGTGTCCAATTAAAGCTTCTTTTGTGTAACTGGATGTGTGAATAAATTATCCGTTGAAATGAATTTGCAGAAAGTGCATCTATGAGATGGATGTGTCCTCTTTTTTGAGTAAGTATAGTATAAACACTTGTGTTGCTCTTTGTACAGAATGAATATGGTAACAAAAGTGTTAAAAAAATTATGTCAACAGAAATAGATGTCCACAACTTTTATAAACACATTGAGACTTACTAACACTAGTTTTAGAGAATAACTTTTGTTGCAAAAGAAGGGGGTGATGATGGATGTTGCTAATACATATGCTAACTTGGCATTGCCTTCATAGCAGATGGACTGTGGTTAAGAACACACCTACCTATTTTTAATGAATGTTTTGTTTTATAGAAGATTTGTGGATAATACTTTTACTGTGGGACAGTATAGAACATGATTTGGATAATTTTATAAAACTGTTTCCTAAAATTTAAGAAAACAATTTTAACAGTTAGTATTAACTTTCTGGACATTAGTATTACGTGTCAAGATAAAGAATTACACACTATCATTTATTCTAAGGAGATATAGAGAAATATGTACCTACCTGCACAGAATGAGTATACACCCCCCACATATGTTCAGTGATATTGTTAAGGGACAGGTGCCACTGTTGGCTAGGGTAAACACAGATAAAACAAATATGGAGAGGCAGATGATGGGTCTGATGAGAGATTTGCTTATAGAGGTTATTCTGATAAGTGGTTATTAAATTAAGAAATGAAGGGCTGCTGAAACATCTGGGACAAAACTGGGGATGTAAGGCCTACAATGGATCCAGCACTAATGGACCTTGTTGCACATCCACAAGGTGAACAGCATAGGAACCACTAGATCAAAAGACATGGTGACATAGATAAGACATGTTGGTGAGACAGAGATGTGTCTCAGAGACTCCCCATGCTCTGAAACAGATTCCCCATCCATGTGAAGCAGGGTCCATCCATAATCCTTTTTAAGCAGAACCTTGACCAATGGATGGGAAATCAGAAATTCACAATGTGTCTGGCCCTTATGTCTCTGATAGTTTGGGCAGTGCTGTCTGCCTCTGTCTAATGTACCCCCACCCCATAACCTCTAGAAACTTCCTTCCTAACATTGCATGACTCAGCTTAATATTGATTGTACTGATATTGCTTGCACTGATTTTTGTACTAATTAGTGATTTTTTGTTACTATAATTAGTTTACTAGTTCTTGCTGATGGCAGAAGAAGGTTATCAGGCTAGAGCCTGATACTGAACTTTAAATACTCTGCTGCAAGTCCACCTAAACATTATCCTAAAACTAAAACTTCAAACAGTTATAGTTATCTCTGCTCCCAATGTTATTCCTGTTGGTGTCATGGACCAACACTTCCCCACAACTTCTGTAGCCAGCCTGATTGAAATAGGTATCTTGAGACAACATAAGAATTGTCTTACTGTGTGAGAGATGTACATATATAATATCCTGGGAGGCAAAACCTTGATGCACAATAAACTCAGAACACCAATATAGTCAGCAGTGCACCACACATCACACCTCTCCAAGACCATCAAAATACACATAATCTATCATATGCTGAGGATCTAAAGATTAACTTGCCTAAACCTCAAAGATCTCCAAAACACAACTCGGACACAAAGCACACTCAGCAAGTTAAGCCTACTTTCTCACAAAGTACAAGGAGTCCCAAAGTCATAGATTCTGAGCTCATAAGGCAGGCATCGACCCAACCAATAAGTTGCTCTATTGTAAGACATATAGATGTGTCTCTTACTGCGCTGAGCAAGAAAGAGTGCTGGTTAGTTCCTTGCCCAGTCCTAGGATGAGTCAGATCATGTATGCATTCAGGTCCATGAACAACATGTGCCAGTATAACTTGAGGTGTATCCCCTGGACTATATGAAGAGAGACATGATGGAGCTCTCAGACTGTGTGTCCAATGAAGGTATGAGCCTAGCATTGAGCAGTGTATTCTACCTTCCAGAAGGATGATGCTACGATATGAGCAAAAAATAATTGACTTCAATATTTGGACTAGTTTTTGGTGTTATTCAAAGGGGGTCCAGTATTTGTCAGCCTGGGAGGATATGATTGACAGACCTCGCTGCTTTGCCAGGGATGGACTGCCTTTGTCCCCTCTCTGGTTTCCATTATTAGCAAAGATATTCCCACCCCATAGTGATTTTTTTTAGAAAATGCCAACCTGATAATTTTACAAACATAAAGAAGTGAGCAAAGGAAAATATGAAGGTATTTACTGATCAATGCTAGGAGCCTAAACAAGAAACGTCACTCCCTACAAGTCCTTCTCACACTGAAGGACATTGACCTCTGTGTAGTGACTGAGACATGGCTTATAACAGAGGAGAGCACTCCAGCTTCTAGGGGTATAATGCCTTCTACACGTTTAGACCAGCTGCTGTGCAGGTGTGTGTGTGTTGGGGGTGGGGGGGGGGTAGACGTGTCCAAATTTACATCCAGAAGAGACTCACATCAGGGCTGTTAAAGCAGCATGGTACGCTGGAGCTTCTTCATGTCCAAATAACCTTCAGAAAGGTCCGGTATCACATATTAGCTAGCTATAGAACTCCATCTACAACACAAGAAAGCTACAACCCCTATCTACAGGAACTAGAATCACTCAGTATTAAACCTGATACCATTTTCCTAGGTGAACCAAACTATCCATCTATAGACCGGGACACCTACACCCCCACTAGTGCACAAGCACAGGGATTCCTGGACTTTGTCAATAAAATACCCTCGGCAATTAGTCAGAGTACCCACTAGGAGGAATAACATCTTGGATTTTGTCCTTACTAATATGTGAGCATCTTGCACCATCCCTTGCATATCTTCACTTGTTAGGTATGACTGGAAAGCAGTCTCCTTCAAAATAAAATTGAAACCAGAGATCCCTTCCACACAAGGTGCCTTTAGACATTTCTTTAAGACAAACTACCTTCTCCTAAGTGATACATTGGCAATCTTCAAATCCCAACCAAACTTAGTTAACTACATTGAATATGCAGAAACATGCATCACCACAGTATACCAGCATATAAACAGCTGCATCCTGTAGGAGGGCAATCCCCAGAAACAAACCCATATGGTGGAACCATAATATCAACAAGCTTTATAATAAAAGGAAAACAATTTTGACTAAAGGTAAGAAGAGTAATTCTTAATAAGTTAGAGCCCTTATCACTGAAATAAACAATCAGGAGCTTAATAAAATCCAGTAATGCCAAGTTTGAAGCTAAAATAGCCTCCCAAGCCAGAGACAGTCACAAGGCATTTTTAGTAATGTTTGCAGTCTCAAGAACACAATACAACAATGCACTGAGCTGATTGTGAACCATGTTGCTTACACTGAGGCTGAAGATATAGCGAACCTCCTGGCCAATACATTTTGCTCTAACATTACCACCCCCTCCTTCATCTGTCCCTCTAGATATACCTGAAACTGGATCACCTTCTGCTATCACACAAGACCAATTCCTATCAAAAGCTAAAAATATTGCATTGATGGGTCCTGACAATATTCCTAGATATATCTTAAATAAGATAAAGCAAGATTTAGCCACACTCCTAACAACATTGTTCAATCTCAACCTCCATACTGGTTTTGTATCAATTGAATGGAGAACAGCTATAGTCATTCCCCTGCATAAGGGAGGAGCTTCCACAGACCCAGGCAATTACAGACCCATAAGACTGGCCAGCCTTGTATGCAAAGCCATGAAAGACTATCATGGAACAAATCAATCGGGACACAGGAGACCTCCAAACACTGGAACCATCTCTGTTTTGATTCATCAAGGGTAGAACCATGCTTACTCAACCTGGTGGATTTTTTGAAAAGGTCATTCAAAGGAATAGATGAAGGAACCACATACCTTGACCTGGCCAAAGCTTTTGTCACAAGTCCCCACTCAGGCATAGTAGAAAAGTTAAATAAACTGTGAATAAACCCCTTTGTCTACCATTGGATTTCCAACTAGTTCACAGATATGATGCAGGAAATCAAAACAGGGGAAATTACCTCCACAAAGTGACCAATAACCATCTGAGTCCCCAAGGGTTTGGTACTGGGACCTCTCTTGTTTGGCAGTGACTTTTCTAAAGTAAAAACAAATACCAAATAGCTCTTTCTGACTAAGTTTGCCGATGACTGAAAGCCAGAAACAGTCACTAAATCCTCAAATTACTTTGCTGTCCTGCAAGAAAACTAAATGATGCCAAAATCATAGGCTAAAACTAAATGCCAGAAAATGCAATATTGGTTCCTTTTGGAAGTCATCTACCCAAGGGCACTGCCACATTAACAATATGCCCCACAGAGTTGATCCAGTTGTTTGGGATTTGGGAACTTGTGGGCAGTGACCTAAATTTTTGGTCATCTCCATTTTTGTAAGAATATCCTTCTGTGTTGCACAGTCTATAAACAAAGGGATTGTGTCTCGATCTAGGGAAGTCATTGTCCAGCCTTACTCAGCTCTTATTAGGCCAGTCATTGAATATACTGACCTCCTTTGGCTTGTATCTGCCAGACACATGCAACAACTGGGATACCCACAGAGATACCTTACTAAAAGGATACAAGGCCTAAATAGCATGTCTTACATGGATGAACTCAAAGCCTGTCACCGTGTTCGGTTTCCCACAGACTGCTAGGAGTTGACCTGTGTCTGGCATACAAGGCATCCTCTGACCCAATATTGATGGATTTACTGTGCATCAAGTCAAATGGCATCACAAATGCTCTGTCTAGGGATCTAAACTTCTTCTGCCATATTAACAGAACAGCTTGGAGGGATGGGTATACCTCAAAGAGAATACCACTGCTCTGTAACAGACTCCCCATCCACATAAAACAAAGCTCATCTCAATCCATATTCAAGTGCAACTTGGATCTGTGAATGGAAAAAAGAAAATTTACCCCAGGACTGCCCCCTGTACTGCAAATGGACAGAGGCAGCTCTTAAATGTGCCCCCTTAAATTATCTATAGTCTCTTCCCAGTTATTCTTATTAAAGGTAATATATTATTATTGACCATGGGATGGGTAAGGCCAATCTCTAACCAAATGGGATAGGTTAATTGTAGCACAAAAAGTGAAGTTGGCAAGGCTTAAAATGACCCTCAGCTAGCCGAGTACTGACCTATGAACCTTCTTTTTGATGCACTGCTGTCCATGTGCTTGTGTGGTATACCTGCGCTGTTGTCCATGTGTGGCATGCAAGCCTTGATCATAATGTGGATCAGTCCATGGCCAATAAAAACCTCAGGGAAATGGGCTATTTTGTACAATGCCTCATGGTTTTGTTTCTCTTCTCTGTTGTCCTTGGAGACCACATATGCTGTCCTATATAGTACAGCATCACATCGAGGTGTGATATTAGAAAGGCAGATGCCTGGGATACCCCCACTGAGTTCACTGATGGTCACTAGAAGGTTCCAATAGCAAGAGTAGACAGGGAAACAAATACCTTGGTATCCTCTGGGATCAGTAGTTCATGAATCTCACAGGATTCCAAGTGAGGATGGCATATGTGTACCAGCTGCTACATGGTGTCACTTGTCCACATAATAGTGATCTACTTTGTCCCTATTATGTAGGTGATGGTGCTTTAGATGTGGTCAAATCCTTCCATGATGAAGATATTGATGACATGCCTGTCTTAGGCACTGGCTCTGATAATGGCTGCTAACATATGCTGCTCAGCTATGATAGCTGCTAGACCTAGCATTGTAGTGTTTTCTCTCTAGATATTCTCAAAGAAATCTTAGTGGTGGCTGCTATAACTGAATGCTTGCAGTTTTTATGTTTCTAAATTACTCTGCCATACTGCTTACCCATGTCTATATTCACAATAGGGTTCAATATGACTTAGAAATTTAGGTCTAGACACCTTGATATGTCCACAAAATGCACTTTCACATATACGCACACAGGCACAAATACACACACAAACATACACGCACACATACACAATCTCACACACATTCTGTGAGACAGACTGCATTACCTAATCATCTAAACCATTTGTTTTTATAACAAAACAATGCTCCCAACCTTATTCCAAATTTTAGTTAGTATAAGAAGAAGAGAGTACAGACAGGATTGAGTGGGTGGAGATCAGTGTCGAGTGATTTGTGACAGATGAGTACCAGTAAGAGTGAAAGGGAAGGTCTACAAAAGGGTAGTGAGACCAGCTATGTTATATGGGTTGGAGACAGTGGCATTGACAAAAAGGCAGGAGTCAGAGCTTGACGTGGCAGAGTTGAAAATGTTAAGACTTGCACTGGGTGTGACGAGGATGGACAGGATTAGGAATAAGTATATTAGAGGCAGCCCAGGTTGGACAGTTTGGAGACAAACCCAGAGAGGCAAGATTAAGTTGGTTTGGACATGTGCTGAGGAGGGATGCAGAGTATATTGGGAAAAAGATTCTAAGGATGAAGCTGCCAGGTAACAGGAAAAGAGGAAGGCCTAAGATAAGGTTTATGGATGTGGTGAGAGAGGACATGCAGGTGGTTGGTGTGACAGAGCAAGATGCAGAGGACAGGAAGAAATGGAAACAGGTGATCAGCTGTGGCGACCCCTAACGGGAACAGCCGAAAGAAGAAGAAGAAGATACATTTTCATTCCTTAACATTTCAGCAGTCCTTTGATCGGTCTAGTTTCTTTGGTGGTCTTCCATAGTTGTAGATTGTAACAGGACTGCTCTCTCTAAACCTCTGATTTTCCTTTTGGAACAATTCTTGGTGCACTTTTATAAACTGAAATCGAGAAGACTGTCCCTGCAACTCTTAACTATTGCAGTTCTCACCAGAGGTATTATGCCTCCAATGATCATTGTTGTGTTTTTTGTTTTTTTTAATTTAATTTTTCTTGAAGGTAAACTGATGTACTTTTTTATTAAAACAGTGTCTGAGGCTCTTTGTTGTACACACTGCAATATATATATACATACACACACACACACACACACACACACACACACACACACACAGGATCACTACGGAATACAGAAATTCCACAATCCCGAAATTCTGAATCCCGAGGACCAGAATCTCGAGATTGAGGAATCTCAAAAGTAGTGAATGGGGATTGCCGTACAGTGTGGAATAGGATGGTGCAATATCGGAATTGGTATATTTAAGTTGCAGGTGGTGTGGGGGGTGCAGGGGGATCACCCCCCCCTGCATACACGTTAGAATACTTCGTTGTATGTTTTACTTTTTTTTTTTTTTAAGTTTCGAGATTCTGGTCCTCGGGATTCAGAGTCTCGGGATTGTGGAATTTTGGTGTTCCGTAGTGATTCCATATATATATATATATATATATATATATATATATATATATATATATATATTACACACAAGTAAAATGACAGTAGGAAGTACTTTAAATCATGCCTAAAGAGCAATGGTTTTCAACCCTCCTTTTTATTAAACTAGTGCCCTAGACACTTTTTTATTTTATTTATTTGACATTTGTTTACTGGAAAGTTCAACTCAGATAGTATCCCGTTTTCAGTGGTGCCCTTGGAAGAACAGCTCCACATTAACATAGTATGTTTACAATTAAATACAGTTATTACAAAGCATAATATAGAAGAATGACATATTAACTAAGCAGAAAATTCAGCTTCAGCTCATACAGTGTGAATCTATGCATACACAGTGCAAATATTAGACAGTTACACCAAGCTGAAAAAGAACATTTGTCAATAGATAAACTATTCACAAGTTGCAGTTCACAGAGATGACATTAAATGCACTCTTTGGTACAGAGATGATTAGATAATATAGCTTTGGCAAATATATATTGATTTTTGTCTAAGAAATAGAATTTCCCAATTCCTTCTCTCTGAGCATACTCAAAGTATGCTCGTGGTGGAAGGAGGGAGGGACTAGTTCAACCTGGGGTGGTGCAGGAGCAGAGCCTGGTTTTATTTAGGTTATGACTTTTTGACTGGATTGGATATTAGATTACTTTTCGAATTTATGGGCTTAGTGCTAGACAACAATGTTTTATACTTCTAGGGGGAGTATTATGAGCAGGTGCATACAGTAGAGATGGGTGCAACAATGTATCCGCACCTGCATGAACCTGGTTCTGTACAACTGGGAGCTGAATTATGTGTTTAACAATATCTACACACTACCTTGTGTGTTATAGTTAAGTTACCTTCATTTCATGGAAGGGTGGTAATGAACTTGCCAATGATTTTATGGCCTATTTAAACAGCACTACTGATTTCCTTAAATGTACCTATTCTTTTAACAGGCCATCTGTTAACTATTTGGATACAACAACTAATATAAAGGACTCGAGTCATTACAAGCAGGAAGTGGGTATTGTTAAGGGACAGTTTATCAGACTAGCCTGTATGATTTCTGATGATGATTTATATGTATCTGAATGTGACAACTTGAGAAGGAAGCTTTTGGAAAAGAGGTTACCCAGGACCTTTGGTTAATATGATCATTAGTGAAGTTAGTCAACACAGACAGGATAAGATTAAACCCCTTTTAGGTAACACCGCTGTTCTTAATGAAACTTCTAACAACAATGCCACGAACATTCTTAGTGTAGAGCATTTACCCATAAATGCCATAATGAATCTTGGTTAGTGTCTAAAGTAATCATGAATAATCTGAATATTTTTGACTAATGAAGATGTTTTTAAGAAACTGGGGGAAGAACCAATTTTTGCATATAAACTGCTAGAAATTTGAAGTCAGTTTTTCAGAGACCTCCAGTTTCCCCGATATTTATAAAAACAATGGCAGGACTAGGAAGTGTGGAGCTTACCCACAATGCCCACGTATTTTTACTAATGCCCGTTTACTTTTAGACAACAGCATGTCAACCAAGATTTTGTTTTGCAAGGGGACATGCAATTCCAAATGGGTTGTGTACCTAGCTAAATGTGACACCTGTTCAGCTTTCTATGTAGGGAAAATAGAGCATGGTTTCTCCAAAAAAGGATATATGAACACATGTATGACAATAGAAGAGCAAACACCAATAATGCCTTATATAAACATTCATTACAGTATACAGATTTTAGAAAGTTTTCTTTTGGCATTTTGGATCTGGTTGATGTAAATCTAAGGGGAGGCTCATGGGGAGACCCATTTAGAATACAGAGAACTGTTTTGGCAGCTAAAACTGGATGCCACCCGTGCTCTAGGTATTAAGGACAATATTTCAGCACACCCTGTTCTTAAGCTAAGAGCAGCAACATTTTAGAGTTGCTTTATTTTAACCTTAAACTTCTTGTCTTAGTTAATATTTTGTTTACTATCTAATATACATTTTATGGTTATTCCACCAGGGGGTGTAGCCAGCAAATTCCATTTTGTATTCGCAAGCTTTTGGTGCCCTCTTCCTCGATCACCTATCATTTAAGAATGGACACATCTCTCAAAAGGCTACCCCCCCCCCAAGCATTTAATAAATGTAACACTTTTAGTTGTTTCTCCTAAAACTATTGAAGATATTGTTTATAGATTGGCAATATAACACTTGTTGGAGGAGTTCATTTGGACAGTTGTAGATATAGTATGACCTGAAAAAAAAAGCTATAGTGATGTGATGCTGGGATAGATGTGTGCTCAGTGGAGTGCAGGGAGTATGCCTGGCTACACCATTGCTTCCTCCTACAGGGCTTTTAAGTATATGAGACTTTTATTCCACTTTGAATTTATAGATTTGTATAATGTTTACATGCACTGTTTTGCTTTTTTAATGCAACATTTATTGATTTTATTCAACAAGTTGAATAAATATATTTGCTTATGCTAAAGTATTTACTCATGCTATCAGGGCTTGATTAGTTGTATAACATGCATTCTTTTTTGTTACAATCCTACCTTTAAGACTTGAATTGCTTAAAGTGAACAAGGATATTTAAACTGGATTAAGGACTTTGCATGCAGTTCTGATGAAGTCCCCTTTGGAATGATGGACAAAAGTGCTTAACTTTGTTTCTTAATTTGTTTATAATTTGTATTAAATGTTGTTTTTAACTTTCATTCTGACTGTTTTTTTTTTTTATCACAGCCTTACTGCAGTTTTGGTTTATTTTACTTTTTCTGGTGCCCTGTATGACTAGCTATTTTCCACAAGTAGAGTCCATTCCTTCCTATTCACCCAGACTACGCAGGTTTTTTTGGTTTATTTATGTAGTCTTTTAGTAAGTAGTTTGAAGATGGAGAGGTTACAGATTGATCTAATTTGCAGAGGGATAGAATTCCATTTTTCAGTGAAAGACTGAGTGGAGAGTTTGGCCAGAGTATTTGTGGGGTTTATATATGCTGAGAAGTTGTTGCTCATTAGATTGTAGTCTGTTAGTGAGATAGGAGTGGAGAATATGAGGAAAAGCAGGACAGTCATCAGCTTTGTGAATATATTGTTTGTGGAGATAAGCTGTACATAATCTAAGTGATGAGGCAGTTTGAGCCTATTCAAAGCCTTAAGGGGAAATAGTGTGGTTGGAGTATTGTTTGTCGCTGATAAGGTTTGCAACCTTATTATTGCATGCCTCCAACTTATTTTTAACTGTACCTGAAGGATGGTTAGGATGGATGCATATCACAACAAAATGTGGGCAAGAAATAGTGTGAATAGTGATTCTTAATGAAGCACAAAATCAGAAAAACAGTTACCATAAACTCAGCATTCACTGGCTGCCAGAAGTTGCACTGTATCAGTAACATCAATACAGATGTTACTGACATTAACCTATAATTAAATATATTGTTTTCTAAAATGTTTTAGCTGGACTTAAATCTATTTGGAAAAACCAGTTGGAAGAAGACAATAAGTGGTATGCTGTAAGTAGAAGTGGGTATGGATGAAAGCAGTCTATTTATTTTTTTATTGGTTGCTGTTAAAATGATCATTTATGGTGCTTGTTAGCAGGGGAGAGTATCAGTCTGTTAGCATCAACTTTAAGCAATGTTTTCACAGTTTTATTTGGCTTGGCAGATCTAGCGTATATTTAAGTGATTCAAGTTGAAATATATTACTGAGACCATTATTTATTTATTTCTATGACAATCAAACATCTGAAGTATACACAGTAAATAAAATTGGTATACGTATTGAGTATGAAAGTGATTGGCCTCTGCTGTCAATTCTTGCATGGTAGGGTTAGTGACTGAAGCAAGATGAAAATACATTATTTACTTATTTACTTGTATTTAATCACAGTCAGACATCTGAGTTGCATTCAGACAATAAAGTGGCTATAACTAGAGGGAGCAGGTCTAGTTTGTGGATGAAAATGACTGACCCCTCATGTAACTTCATGACAGTTAAACATGGATTGAACTGGCTGAAAAAGTATGTTTATGTGAAATGTGTTAAACTGTATTACTATGGCCATTATTGTTTTTTTAATTGTACCTTAGCCAGATATATGAAAGGTACATAGTGAATAAAGTTGATATAGTGCCAGCTTGTGGCTGAACGTGATTTACTCTGCTCTTGTTTAATCACAATTATTTAGTCATTGATTATTTTGGCAGGGTTACTGTGAGTTTAAGTAAAACAAGTTAATACACATTAATGTAGCTATTGTTCTTAATCACAATCAGACATCTTACATGTTTACAGTCACTATAATTAATGAAAATGAAGGTAGTGTATACCCTGCTGTTGTTTGATCACATTTAAACAGCCATTGACTGACTTGAAAAGGCTAGTGTGTGTGTCTGAGTGAAGCAAGATGAACTGCATTATCATGGCCATTAGTTTTACATTATTACTATCAGACATTTGATATGTGCAGAGTCCATAACAGGTAGGGAAAGACACTGTCTGTTAATGAAATTAACTGACTTCCATGGTAATTTTGTCACTGTTAAACAGTAATTGAGCTGACTTGGCAAGTGGTGTGTGTGCGCCTATTATATATGACTTAAATTTCTTTGATCAGAATGTACCATTTTACCTTAGTTTAAAAAATCTTTCAAAGAGAACATGCCGTAGATCTCTATAGCATTTTGGGGATACTATCACACATTGTGTTTCTAATTGTATGACACCTCTGGCTCTCACTGACAATTTTCTTTCAACAGTAAAGACTGTAACATTTCTGAGTACTCTTTGACCTGGAAGTGTAAGATATAGATATTTGTCTTGCACAGCAGTCTGATTCCCCCTTAATTTCTTTCCGTCTTCTCCACAGAATTTCCAAACCATTTTATTGTTCTTGTCTGTAACCTGAAAATCTGATAACTTTGTGGAGTTGTTATATCAGCAGTATTTTTACCAATACTGATTTTTTTCCAGCATTTTTTTTTTATTATTTGTTGACTTCAGGACTTCAGGCATCAGTAATGTGACTGAAGTGAGTAATTTGCTTTTCTACCTTCATCCCCTTGTACCACCTTACTCATGGGTTGTTAATTTAACCCTGCCACTACCCTAACCCCAACCCTACATGTCACCTTATGAAAAAATTTTACCCTAACAGTGTCCGTGCACAAGGCGCACATATACACGCTTCACAAAAACACATGAATACATCACTACAGCTATCTACTTATCTAGTCCTTACTCTAACTTTAACCCACAGATACTTGTACACAAACTCCTACCTCTGTTCCTGAAACTTTCTGAATATCAACATTTCCAGCAGTCAAAAAGTAGTTAGCTGTTGACTAAATCACAGTTGACAAATTAAGTGCAACTGTAATCTGAACTACTTGAGGGCTTTAGTCAAACTGAATACTCTAGAAGAACATGTACCATATAACAATCTGCTTCTTACATATGGTTTATTACTATGTAAAGCTATAATCCCCAGGTATAACAGAGATATAATGCAAAATACAAGAATGCAGTACAATATTGAGCACAGGAATAATGAAGTAACTATCATTACATTAACAGCATGGTAGCAGCATGGTAGCAGATATAGACTGCATGTGTATTGGAATTGTATCTTTTAACTGTAAATTTATAAGCATTTCTGTGTTGATATAAAGTGACTAAAAAAGCCACATGATTTACTTGAGTATATTACACATTTGGACATTTACACTTAGTTGGCTTTTCAGCTTAATATTCCTTCATTTACAATTGTGTTATATTTGCAAGAAGCCACTGAAGATAAAGCCCCACTTGAGTAATGCACTTTTTCAGCTACTTTTCACTTGTCATTTGGCGTCATGCAGTAGCAGACTCCCAAGACATGGCTCTGATTCTTATAATGTGTGGTATGTAGAGGCCTACTGCATACTTGAAAGCACTCTGATAATGATATGTCTGTCTAATGGGGAGGGAGATTAGAGTCACAGAGCTCTACATCAAGGACGTGATGTCACAACTAGTGACTGGCTGATGCAAAGAAAGTTCACACCCAGTTACAATGTCACCTTCCAGGCCTGTAAATTTATGATGCATCATAAACTTTTCATATTACCACAAATGTATTTACTAGCATATATAAACCCTCCAACCCAGGAATCACAGGTTCAATTAATAATCCCAGTCCCTGAGTAGTCAGACATGGAGACAGATATTTAGTGGCATATTTGACAACTCAGTTGTCTCAGAACAGGCCTGAGCTTTCCAGCCAAAGTTCTTAGTGGAGACTGGGAACTCTAGCCCAGTAATGATGTAATGCACACTGGGTATTGGGCAAGATCATAGGTAGGGCATAACAAAGGGCCCCGTGTAGCCATCAGGCTGGCACCACACTGGATCATCTTGAACTTCTCTTTGTCAGCTCCCTAATGGCTAACACACACATTTCTCCATTTGCAGGGTCTTAGTCCATGGGGACAAGTTGGACATTTGGGGATACTGGAGTGGAAAATCACAAAGGGACTCTGAGGCATTGCTGATGGCAGACAGCCATAGCCAGAACTAAAATATGTATTTACTAGCCATCTTCACTGCATGCATACCATGAAAATGACTTAGACAACTTTTTTTGCATTAACACCTTGGCATGCAGACAACAACATTATACTATTTCATAATGCCAGAAGACATTTTTTTTTAAGACAGTCTCCCCTGATTAATTTGTGTTGTAGCATCTCTAATATGGACCTTGTTAAGTGAATATGAAAACGGAAAGATCACATAGTATAATCTATGGTATCATATAAGCTACTTTTATGTGTGGATTAACTGCAATCCCCTGAAATCTGAACTCCCTGTAAAGCCATACTGTAAACCAGATGTTGTAACTAGATCTTTTATTTTAAAACCAAATGTATGAGATGTTCTTGTACTATTGAAACCACAACATAAATACTTGTTCTTCTGAAGAAATATTTTTACTCATAATGCTTTAAACAAAATGAGTGAACAAGAAAAAATAAATCATCGATACGAATACATACGTACATATAGATAGATATATATATATATATATATATATAGATATATAGATATATATATATATATATATATATAGATAGATATAGATATGGGGGAATTAAATATGGCCAAGTCTAATTTTGCTTGACATCTGTTTAGTCAACACCATAATTTGGTTGACTAAGCAGATGGTCAACAGTTATGCAAGATCACACAATTCTCACTATTAGGGTATATGCCCTTCCCCTGATATTGTGCAGTATCAGAGTTAGTATATTTGCAATTGCACATTTTTTTTAAATGTGTTTTACTTTAATTTTGCATGCATCGAGGTCAGTGCTTGGCATGTGTGCTAATATTTTGAAATTAGCTTTGTCTCCATTTTATTGTCTGCATTAAGCACAGTGACATTTGGTCTGTCAATTATTTTCATTAGACCTATCTATATAAATAAATATATATATATATATATATATATATATATATATATATATATATATGTGTGTGTGTATATACATAGTAATGAAGTGTAAGATTAAATAAGGATGTTTGAAATGTTTAATATACTTTAAGATGTCTTTAGGTCTGAATGCTTCCTTTGTTGCATTCATTTGCATGTTAAAGCATATATTCACAGGAATATTGAACCTGCTCTCATTATTATAATGGAAACCCCTTTACTTGCACCTAAATTACATTACCTTTTACCTTAGCTTCTGTGAGAAATACTGAACAGTTATTCATATTTATAAATTTATTAGCCACAATTGAATAATTGACACAGGAACACAATATATACTGCAGTATAACCTTTAATTACAATCAGTATCTACCAGCAAAAGCAAGATATTAGAACAAGAAATGTAATATAAACAGTAGGGCTGCATAAATATGAATTGCTTGAAAAAAGTATATGAACCACAAAAAATGGTATACTCGTCCCTTTTTCTGTTACTGTGCTTCTGTTCGTGCTATGACAGGATGACTTGCTACTGAAAGGATATGTTTGGGATTGCAGGGTTTATCATATATCATACTGGTGCTCTCAGAATGCAACTTCTGCTTGCTACACAATGTCTTTGACACCGTCTGTTGTTTAATCTTTCTTTGCAAATCTAGAACTGGGGCAGTAATTCAAAACTGGGTGGACCTAACCTTTAATACCCGAATACTTATACCTGCTGGAATGATAATGTGCAGACCATTTACTGCAGCAGGAATTGGCAACAACCCCCTTTTTCTCATTTTATACATGAGGTCAGGGTGTCACAGCAACAGTGACCATTACCTACAGCCAGTGTTCACACTGCCGAGTGACTGTATGAAATATTAAATCATTGTATTACTGACCAAATACACTATTACCTATTCTAGGCACATATGCTATATGAGATGCCTCTAAGAACTAATTTCAGCAAATAAATTGTACTACAACTGAAACAAAAATAAAATATTTACTAATGGCCATATTTATGAGAAAATAATACATAACGTATAGAAGTACAACAAGCAATGAATAATGCATGAGTGTGTGTCTGTGTATTATTGTGTAAATAATGCCTACCCAGGGGTGCTCTGAGGCCCAACACCTTTTTGATGTAAAATAGTTCCTTCTCCTAATGTTTCAAACTTACTGAAGTATAGTATAGTTAACTGTTGGTGGAGGAATTATTTTACATCCAAAATAAAAGTCTGGTAAATATTTAATGTCTACATACATTCCCTCTCTCTGTCTCAGGCACACTAACACACACACATGCACACACACATATATACAGACGTACCTTGTAAAACGCACATGATTGCATTCAGTTAATAATGGCAGCCATAAGAAGTTTCATACCTCCTTACCTGTCAACTGTCCAGATATTTCCATAATGTGCAGATTTTTTGGCATGTTCCTCATAAAATTTGTGTTTTGCTGGCAAATCATTGGGGGTTAAAGTCACTAAATGACTTATATTTGAGTTTCAGACTTCCATATCCTTCAGAAAAAGGCATATTAACATAAATCCTATTATAGCAACTTTCTAATTTTATAAGAGCAATATTAAAAATGTGTCCCTATTTCTGAGCCTTTATCCCACATTAGTTTAGGCTTTATCTGGATATCTTGAGCTAAAAGGTTGAGAAGTATGCATACCTCTTAATTATGAATTACTTGCATCCACTGCTCAATCGATCCCTCTCTCTCTCTCTCTCTCACACACACACACACACGCACACGCACACGCACACGCACACACACACACGCACACGCACACGCACACGCACACTTCCATTTCATGCATGCAAGCCTCCATACACTCACACATGCAAGCAGAAACAAACACACTTATGCATACACTTTTATATTTTTTAATTATCCATGTGTTTAAATTTTGCACTCACTAAACAGCAAAAATGCTGCTAGTGTAAAATAATGACCATCAATCTCACTCTCACTTCCATTCACGCATATACTCATACACACAGACATAAACACACACACTTTTTTGCATTTTTAAAATGTATTTATTTTATTTATTTATTTACATTTGCTTACCGGGAAATTCCGACTGGACACAGGTCCTTTTTCAGCAAATGCCCGGGGAGAAAAGCTCCACATTATGTACTTGATAGAGATACATTACAGGTTGTTGGCTTTAATAGAATAACAAGATATTGATTAACAGTATATACAGAAATGTTGCAAGTTAAGATAGTTTCTTGTCATTTATAATATTAGTAACAAAGTTGTCAGACAAGATGTTAAAGTATGTAAAGACAACTAGCTATTTCTGACTGTGGTTAGTAGTGGCGGTAGTCTAGGTGGGGGGTATTTTTTTTGTTTCAATTTTACACTCACTAAACAGCAAAAGCAGTGCTTAGCGAGAGTGCAAAACAATGGCAGCCATTAGCATTGCTTCAATCTGAGCTCCACAGCTGCTTAATATGCTGCCATGAAGCGGCAGACTTGTTTTTCAGTGGCATTACCTGTACATTAACACCCTGCTGGAGAACATTCGTTCTCCAATCAGCATGGTAAGGTACAGGTTGCCCATTTTCTAACTCTAAATAAAAAGAAGTTATGTACTCACCATAACGTTCCATCTGAGTAGTTATACTTCATTTTCTGCAACCTGTGGGTAATTGGATCCATATCGGATCCGAACCGGCAACATTTTTTCAAGCATCTGCTCTAAGCTCTAAGCTCCTCCCCTTACCCATAATCCCTTACATCTCCTACCTTCCCTCAGATCGAGTTTGCCATTAATCAAACTATTAGCAACTCAATAACAACACTAACCTAGAACACGTTCGGGGGAAGGAGGGCGGGACGGTTGCAGAAAATGAAGTATAACTATTCAGATGGAACGTTATGGTGAGTACATAACTTCTTTATCTGACGTAGTTAACTTCATTTATCTGCAACCTGTGGGACAGAGTCCCCAGCTACCAAAACTCCTGGGAGGCCCTCATGGAAGGATATTCCTGAGCACCAGAGAGCCAAAGGATGCTCTCCCTCTAGAGATCAAATCCAACTTATAATGAGAAATAAATGTATGTGACCTTGCCCAGGTCGCTGCTGCACAGATATCATCCAGAGAAACCCTAGACCAAAAGGCAGCAGAAGTTGCCATAGATCTGGTAGAATGAGCTTTAATAGGACCAGGTGGGGGCAGGCCTTTATCCTTATAGACTTGCAGTATACATTGTGTAATCCACCTATCCAAGGAGACCTTGGAAATGGCCTTGCCCAAAAAGGGTCTGGAAAAGGACATGAATAATTGGTCAGACTTATGGAATTTAGTCTTGTGTAAACAGAAATGAAGCTGTCTATGAACATCTAAAAAATGCAGCTTATATTCACCCTTGTTCTGGAAATTTGGAAAGAACACAGGCAGATTAATCATCTGGTTAATATTAAATTCAGAAGCAACTTTTGGTAAGAAAGAAGGGTTCATGCGAAGCGAAACCCTGTCTTTATGAAAGATCAAGTAAGGGGACACAGCAGACAAAGCCTGGATCTCAGAAACCCTTCTAGCTGAAGTAATGGCCACTAGAAAAGCGGTCTTCCAGGACAGGAATTTCAACTCTAATGATGCTGCTGGTTTGAATGGGGGTGCCACCAATGCCTGTAGAACTAGTGTAAGGTCCCAAGGAGGGATGGAATCCTTAACCGGGGGATGCAAAAGAAAAGTACCTTTCAGAAAAGCCTTGCACAATCTCAGAGAGGCCAGAGCATTCAGATTTTTGCTGACATGAAAATTCGATACATCTGCCAGTTGTACTTTCACCGTAGAGGAATTAGCCCCTTGTTGGAAAATATAGGACAAAAACTCCAACACTGCAGGAACCGGGGCTGTAAATGGATCTAGGTGTCTCTGAGAAGCCCAAATAGAGAAGCGTTTCCATTTGCTGAGATTAACTTTCCTAGTGGAAGCTTAATGGGATGCCACCAAAATACTCTTTACTGAAGATGACTGACCGGGAGTCCTAGCGATCAAGGGAACTGGAGTCAGCTTGAGGCTGCCCAGATTGGACGGACTGATGCCCGAGGGATGAGAGATGAGATCCGGGCAGGGATCCAGAATCCATGGAGGAGTTAGAGCATGAGATCAGAGGAAGGGGAACCACACTTGAGGCCAGAACGGGACAATGAGGATCACTTTGCACCCCAGTTGGCAAGCTTTCTGAAGAAACTTCGGAATGAGAGGTAGTGGGGGATAGGCATACAGTAACCCGTGAGGCCAAGCATGGATGAGAGCATCTCTGGGTGAGCCCTCTGGTGAGAGGATCAGAGCGAAGAACTCGCTGCACTTTGCGTTGGAAGGAGATTCTAAGAGATCGCAGCAAGGGTGACCCCACGCAAGGAAGATCTCCTCCACTACTGACTGTTTCAGAGACCACTTGCATGGCATTAGAATAGCCCGACTCAGTCTCTCTGCTAAAATGTTGTAACGTCCCGGGATGTGCATTGCAATCAGAAACCGATTGGTGGAGATCGCCCACTCCCACACTCTCATGGCCTCGCGGCAGAGTAAACAACTACACTCACACATTAAATATAAACCAAAAAGTACCACTTACTATACCCAACTTGGAGCTATAGAGACCATGATGCGTACACATGAAGCGGCAAATGAGATCTGAGGGAAGGTAGGAGATGTGAGGGATTATGGGTAAGGGGAGGAGCTTGGTGCAGATGCTTGAAAAAATGTTGCCGGCTTGGATCCAATTACCCACAGGTTGCAGATAAATGAAGTTAACTACTTCTGATCACAAGATAAAAATTCCAGTTGTAAAAGGATGTACCAGAACTGTAGAAATAAGCAATTTCACTCTTTATTTTAAATTAACTTCCTCATGTTTTTGTTGCATCCTTTTACAACTGGAGATTTTATCTAATATTTCTGATAAACATCCTGCTGAGTTTCACAGCTCCTACACCCTCTTCTTACATTGAATATGGCACTGATGAAGTCACTATAGCATACCTCTCAACTGTCCAGATTTTCACAGAATGTGTAGATTTTGACTCATTTTTTGGTCTGTTCCTTAAATTTGTAGTTTTCTGGATTTTTGTGGAAATCAGTGAGGAATGAATTCACTAAATGATGACAGGCATTTGCATTTCAGACTTCATATCCTTCAGAAAATGCATGGTAACACAAAACCTTTTATTCTAGCAACTTTATAAGTTTGTAAGAGCAATATTTAAATTTTGTCCCCATTTCTGGGGATTTGCCCTCCCCATTATCGTTGGCTTTGTCCAGATTGTTTGTGCCAAGAGGTTGAGAGCTACGAGCCACTTATTTACTGAGTCCTTCTGTGTCACCATTACAAACAGGCTCTTCAGCTAAGTGTCTTATCTGGCTGTACAACTCTGTACTTAAAAAAGAGAAACACATTTTTTCATGAAGTAGTCAACTTCAGCTATGTTAAAACATTGTTTTTGTATGCCTGTCACCTTAAGGGTTCTGTTTATGAACAAGTGCTTAACATTTTTATTACTTTTCTTCAGAAAATAAGCTGCCACTGCTTTAAAACAAAATGAATCCTTAATACCTCTGTAAATAATGAACAAGTATTCTGTCCTATATCCTTAAAATCTATGGATCTAATCTCTTTCTTCACGGACTGCGTATTTTCTGATGAGATTTTGCCTGTTCTGAGTTGATAGCACAGATATGGGTTTCTATACTTTAAACAGCTGTGACCGTATCTAGCAGTTATAAATCAAACTAACCTGATGATGCTAAAATATGGCATGGAGCTTACGTTTCTACTATTGACAAAAGTATGTCTGTTTCCTGTGAATGACTGAAGGAGAATTATGCCCTCTACCTAACCTCCAGTCTTTCATTTTCTTGTTCTCTCTGCAGATAGTAGTATGGATTTTGCAGATTGTTTCAGGATGTAGTATTTGAGTCTGATATTAAAATACAGAGAAGATGTTCAAGTCTGTAGTCTTCCTGCCTTGGTCCTTTTGATGTTATGTCAAAGCATTCTCTACATGACACCCACTATCTGCTCAGCTTAGAAATAACACACAAAACCATAACAATCATTTCACTGTAATCTCTGCACTACTTTGCAAAGTTGACTTGCCAATTGACATCAGGAGTTTCTTTTTGACTAAAGCAGTCAGACATGAAAAAAAGAGAGAATATAAGTGCTGTTGGAAAGCAAGAGATGAGATTCCCTTAGTGAAACAAGCATCCACCAGTTAATTACCACCAGTTATTATATGTTGCATACTTATAAACTAGCATGCTGCTGAAAGGCTAATAACTACTTTTCAGAAACAACTATGTACTTTTTCAATTTGAACATTATTTTGTTTTACATTCTCTTTATTTTGTTTTGCATGTTTTCTAACACTGTGCACACCACTTTTCAGAAAAGTGTGCAAATATTCACACATGCACACAAAAACTTTCAGGACCACAGGACAACAGCTGTTCTGTGGTTCAGTCAGAGTGCGTTGTTTTTCCTGGGGTTTTACATACATGCAGATAAGTATCAGCAATAGGATAAAGCGAACAAATCTTCCTACATTATGTTTTTGCAACACTAAAAGGGCAGGCAACAGTATTTGTAAAACACAGCTACAGTACACATATTCTCATAATGTGTATTCGGCTCTCAGATTAACACAAAATGAGACACACATCCACCCACGCATGCATGCACGGACACATACACAATTTTCAGGAATCAAGCCCACCTGCATCCCTGCTGCTAAAGATTTTGTACCTGCAACCCCTTGACTTCATTTTTCTCATTTTAATATGTCACTGCACCTCAGAGACAGAGATCACTGACGAGAAATATAAAGCCTTTTCATTCTTTTTTTTCAAAAGAGTGTGAAATCAGAGTGACGCTAAACTGTATCACATGACCACAGTCATTCTGCCGCTATATAAACTGTGCATACACCTCTTAACTTTTTTTACTCAAGAATTCTGGACAAAGCTAAAACTATTGGGGGGCAAGGACCCAAAAGTGGGGCAATTTTTAAATCTTATTCTATTTCACTTAAAAAGTCAATAGAACAGCAGTTTTTCACCAGCATGCATTTTCTGAACAATAAGTATACAGCTCTAATGACTGACATTGACTGACTATAGTCCTCGGTGATTTATCAGAAATTATACAATGACCCCCCATTAATATTCTAAAACTTGCACGCTGATTGGTCAGCATGCTCGTTGTAAATCCAACTTATACTAATGGGAAAAGGTCCGGTCGCCTGGACTTTTTCCATTAGTATAAGTCTTTACTTTTTTTTTGTGTTAGGCAGCAACAGAGAACGGAAGAGCTCCATTGCTGTAATCTCGCTATGTTAAACTCGTTTAACATAGCAAGATATCTTAAAAAAAAAAAAAAAAAAGCAATGGACATCTTCCTTTCTCCGTTGCTTCCTCTACACACAGCTCTGATGTGCTGCATAAGCAAATGCATGCACAGTACATCAGAACTGCCCCAGGATACCATACAGCTGTGGAAGGGCAGCACGGAGACATTATACAATGCCATTATTTAAGAAAAGTAAGTATTTTTTTTCTTAAATAATGTCATTGTATAATAGCAATAACCCACTTCTGGGTGTGGGTAATGCTGGATTTACCCATGGTTGTCTTTGTTTGGTCACTTGGGCTTCGCTCTCATGACCAAACCACACCAACCATGGGTAAATCCAGTATTACCCACACCCAGGCGTGGGTTATTGCTTAAATAAAAAATTTTATGAGGTGCAGAGTAAAATATGAGGCAAAATCACACAAAGATCACAGGTACATAACTGTGCAAAATCACACAAATGACAACTCCCTTTAGCTATTTCATGTGATATTTTGTAGGTCAGGATTGGGTGATCTGAGAAAGTGTACGCTAGGAAGAAAGATATGAAAGGTGCAGTCCTGATCTACAGTGCAGTGATGGAAAGGAGGAAGCAGCTTGTCTCCTATCTTGTCCATGTATGATGCTCAGCAGTCCTGTAAAGAACAATGTTATTGCCAATATTTTCAGCAAGAGTTCCATGAACACAGTGCATTCCAAATGATGCCCGAGCCACTTTTCCAGTCATACCAATTCCAAATGATGCCCAAGCCACTTTTCCAGTCATACCAATTCCAAATGATGCCCGAGCCACTTTTCCAGTCATACCAATTCCAAATGATGACCAAGTCACTTTTCCAGTTATACCAATCATACATACCCTTATTCAGAAACTGTGTAATGGGAGAATAACCAATCCCCCACTTTTAATTCTTAACATTAGAACAATGGTAGTTTACAGTAGTCTCCCTCATTTAAAATATAACAGTGCTGTCTGTTAAACAAGAAGAACATTGCTGAAAACACTAAAAAATTTTACACTGTTAATAATGGTTAATGTATCATTTGGCATTTATAGAAGCATAGCTAGGGTGGGGTGTAGGAGGTAGCCATCCTGGGTGCTAGTGGTAGAGATGGCACAATTGGCAGTATGCAGTATTAGCATTTATTTCCATACCTGCATTTCTGAATACCAGTACAGAAATTAATTTGCAGACAGGACCAAAGTGCTTGCTTCAGTGTTTTGTGCATAGTATAAGTTGTAGCAAGCTGCTTGCTAGAAAAGTAGCAAGTGGCTTGTTACAGTTTTTAAAAGGAGAAAAGATCTTTTTTTCATTTTTTTTTATTTTGCTCACAGTTAAGGGGTACCATAATCATTGAGTGGCATTGGGCCAGCCATGGCTCTGGGGGTTTATATTACAAATTAAAGCTAAGAATGTGAAAATTATTGGGGTTCATGCTCCAAAGTACCATTCCCTACCGCCTGCCAAAAATCCTATGCCTACCTCTTCCAGCAGCACTTAGCTGTTCTCGTTAGGTTAGCCCTGATCTCATGAATGAATCATAACTCTTTACCACTTTGACAATAATTATTTCTATGTCACAGCACACTACCTTTTAAGCACAGTGACCACCATGCATTAGAAACATCGAAACATAACAGTGCTAGGCAACTGATTACATGGACCATAAGCTGCCATATACACTTAAACGTTCGTGTCAACATTTATGAGCACTTAATAGTGTTCACCTCCCAAATGAAACAGAATCGTACATGACAAATCTGGCGTGCATTTGTGTCAACCCATCAAGTCATCAAGAGTATAGCCTTATTTCATTAGCTGAGGATATGTTCAAATAAGACATTCTTCTAGAGAGTCTAGTTTATTTATGGGTGCGAATTTAGGTTGGTCCTTAGAATGAGTGTTTGTAGAGCCACTGGTTTTGTGAAAAAAGAGAGGTCACATAGGGTTGGTCTTTCATGTCTCAAAAAGCAAAACATATATCATCTCTGAATAGCAGGTAAGCTAATGAATAAAAATAAAAGTTGTGCTAATTTGTTGGACTAGTTGAAAGGGGTCTATATTACAACATCGAACTCACAGAAGTTCGAATGTTGCAATATCAAACCATAAACTTCGAAATCCAATCATAACAAAAACCCAGAAGCACGATCCCCCCCCCCCCAGGGGGAAAAAAAATCACTGTTCTGTGACAAAAAAAAATTGCACTTTAAAACTTAAACTAAAGTGGGGGGGGGGGCTTTGCCCCCCTACTTAAATATACCAACTCCGAGATCGCTCCACAGTGGAGGAAATAGCAAAGCCCTGAAAATGGCCCACCGTTTTTTTTCCCTGGGAAAAAAATTGGTGTGCCATGGCTTTGCTATTTTCGTATTTCGAACATTTGGGTTCAGTATTACAATGTTCGAACTCCTGCGAGTTTGACCTAGTAATATAGACCTGTAATATAGACCCGTTGAAAAACTTAAGGGCATTCATTTTTTTTTTCTGTTAAAAATGTTTGGGGCCTTTCCAGATGAACGATATGCTTGTTTTGTTACATAACATATGGGGCATTGTATTCAATAAATTGTCTGATAAAGGAAGAGTACAGAGGCAATATCACTTCTTTGGATCTTGAAGATATACTCCTGAAAATTAAGTGGGACAGGCAGAAAGATTTACTGACTGTGGTGGAAACATAATGACTGAAAGAGTTGCCAGCATAAGTACCCATGTCTATTATGACTATGTCTGTTTGAAGAGGAGTACCATTTATAACATATGACATGGGAATGGCTTTTTTTCTTGTTGAGTGATACTATGCTGCACTTTTCTGCAATTAGCTTTGGACTACCATCAATTCTTCAGGTATGTGCATATTTTAGCCATTGCTGAAGCACTTTACTATTAGTAGATGTGCAGATAATAGTGCACAGCTTGTAGTCATCAGCAAACATAGTCAACCACACTTTAGGAGTATTGTCTTGGTTGTCTGCAAAATAAGTGCCAAAAGGGAGAAGGTTCCTTGCTAGTTATAATTTGCATTTAGGAAAGGCACCAGCAACTTTCACTACTTGGGATCGGTTAGGTAGCCAATTTGTAATCCAGTGGACAATGTAGTTGTTTACATTAAGTTTGTCTAATTTTTCAATGATACCAAGTGTAGTAGCTAGTGTAAAAAGACTAGGCCAGGTTAAGATGACTTGAATGCACAGAATGATCACTGTCCACAGCCTTTAAACCTTTTCAAAGATGTTTACCAGGTTCAGCAGATAGGATCTGCACTTCACAAAACCAAAGTGAATGGGGTTTATTTATTTTTTATTTATTTATTGACATTTGTTAACCTGGTTAGTCCAGCTGAGCTTTTGGCCCATTTTCAGTGGAGACCCGAGGAGGAAAGCTCCAAGAAATACAGTAACAAAATACAATCAGCTACTGTGTTATACATCGTTGATTAAAAAACATAGTAATAAAACATTCAAGTAATTGAGTTATACAGACATTACAATATTTAAGGCATGAATAATAGGACGGAACTCCATCCAAGCTACTGAAAGAAGGCAGTGAATGATGCCGGACTCGAATAGGATATAAAAAACAAATTTACTGCACAAAAATGCTCGAAAAGCTCATACACTTCAATAAAATCACGTAATTCTTAAACAGTTATACGGTCCGCACAAGAGAGTTTAGTTTTAGGCATTGTTGAGTATGTTGCAATTTATTTTTTATATGAAGTTATTTTACACACATAATGCATTCACATCAAAGTTTGATGAGATATTGTCACAGTGATATGACTTTGTCGTGTGCTATGTGGTTTAAACAATTGATGGATTGGCTCTTTAAATGTATGCAGAGCATTTTCATATGTAAATGCAAGGGTTAAATGTATTTTTGCAGTTTGAAAGTTGGCGCCAAAAAGTACTTAAAAACAGCAGTATTGATTGTGTCACCTGGTCTGATGAAGTCTGCATGTAGCTGATGAAAGCGCTTACCACTGTTTTTTAAGAATTACGTGATTTTATTGAAGTGTATGAGCTTTTCGAGCATTTTTGTGCATTAAATTTGTTTTTTTACATCCTATTCGAGTCCGGTATCACTCACAGCCTTCTTTCAGTAGCTTGGACGGAGTTCCGTCCTATTATTCGTTTCTTCAGGTGTTGTATCCAGCGTTTTGGTGGAATATTGAAGGCATACATGGTAGCACACAGTTATCTTATCTGGTATAGATAAGGTATAGATGGTATAGATATAGAGGAGGAGAAATAAAAAAAAAAAATAACAAGGAGGAGTTATTTGCATATATACAGTTAGTAAGACTAGAGCTATTTTTAAGGTACCTAAAAGTATAGAGAGGTATTTAGGAGTAGAGGAATTTCTGATAAGTAAGGGTTTTGATAAGTTAAGTTGCCTACGCCTGCATAAATGAGTCCTGCTATGATATGTCCCATGGCTTTGTATGTAAGGCTGGTAGGCTTACAGTTACCTTGGTCTGTAGAGAGGCCACACTAGGGGAAGGGTTTTCCAGGCATCTGGTACATACCATGTTGATAGGCTGTGGCTGAACATTATAAGCAGAGGCTCAGATAGTGCATGCTTATCACTAATGAGATGCAGCCTGGTATGTTGTCTGATTCCATTAAAACATTCATTTTAGCATTTGACAGGGATAATGAGACATATGCCAAACTGATCACAGGGGAACTAACTTTTTATGGGTACTGGGTGCAATAATGTGGTAAGTGAGGTGCAGTTAGCTCTAAATTTGTTTGCTAATACATTGGCTATAACCTTCAGAATAGAATACATGATATTATCAATGGTGTACAGTGCATTGTGGAATATTATTCTTTAATTTCCTGACACAACTCAAGGAGGATTTGTAGCTTCCTTTGTAACTCATATTCAGTAAAGCAGAATACAAACTTAAGTTTGTATTATGCTTTATACTTGGAAATAGTGCACTTAAGCTCCTTTTTGGCACATTTCAGTGTAGTCTTGAGGTACAGGGATGGAGATTTCATTAAACAGTTCATTATTTTCTACAGTTTATTAATACAAGATTTCCACTGGAGAGTTTTAGAAGATAGGTAGAGATTTTTCTATGCAACTGTTTAGATCCTGGTAAAAAATGGGAGGTAAATATGGCTGCCTTCGCAGATGGGTCTATTTAAAGGAGATTGCTGGGAATTTTGCAAATCTTCTAGTAGGTTGGTAAATACTAGTTCAAAGATTAAAAGCCCTAAGGGCTAGTTATACAATTTGCTTCAGTGATTTTGTGTTATGAGCACATCCAGTTCAGAGGTGTGTGTGCACCATTTGATGTTTGGGTAATTGTAGAAGCCTAGCAAGAAATTATTTGGTTTGATATTTAACCCCAAAATGTTATTAAGGCCATGTCCATGATCTCTGGGGTAATTATAGCTAGCAATGAATAAATACTTGAATTTAAGGGTGATTTAGAATTCCAAATGCTCTAAGTTAAGGTTGTGGATGATCAGATGTGAAGTGATATTTCTCATAGTTACCCAAAGACCGTAAGCCATAACAGCTAGTATAGCTAGTAAACCCTGGTATAAAGCGAGTGCTGTCATAGTACTGAAAACACCTCTCTATAAATACATAAATATGAATGTGTCCCTGGTATAAAGTGAGTGCTGTCATAGTACTGAAAAGCCCTCTCTATAAATACATAAATATGAATGTGTCCCTGGTATAAAGTGAGTGCTGTCATAGTACTGAAAAGCCCTCTCTATAAATACATAAATATGAATGTGTTTGAGTTGCAGTAGAGTCTCAAGTTCTACAATCTTTCTGTTAAGATTCTTAGTGGCAGGTATTGGCAACTTGATTTTTTCTGAATTGGGACTTGAGTTTGCTGTATAGGAATGTCCAATACAGAGGCTTTACCTAAAACAACAACATGATGGGAGGAGCAAATGCTTTAGCTGGAACACTGAATTACTGTTATGAGAGGTGCAAGAAATTTGTTATCTTATCTAACACCTTCTACCAGGCTGATACATACTACATCAACTTAGAATTACACCAACTCCTTAGCCAATTGGTAAAGCAAATTATCTTGGCTTGATATCTAGTCGTCATCCTTGGTGAGCAAGATACTACATAAGACCAGGGTCTTTCCTGCCTCTGACACATGCATAGTTAATTCCATCATGTCTTTCTGAATGTCCCTCAGGGTGAAATGCCTGAGAACATTCAATCTCTCACATACATACATAAGACCAGGGTCTTTCCTGCCTCTGACACATGCATAGCAAGTTCCATCATGTCTTTGAGTGTCCCTTAGGGTGGCGTGCGTGAGAACAACTCACTCCCACGCATGGGTCACCTCTAGGTTGTAGTCATCTTTGTCTGATTTATATTACTTCAGGGTCCTTGCAGCATCATGGATCTTTGGACCAGATAAGAAGTTTATAGTCATTCTGCTCTGTTCATGTCCATTTATATATTTGGTCAAAAGCAGGACAAGATCACACGCATGCACAGGAAGGCACTATATAATTATAGATAAGGGGCAGTAAATTTATTGGTATCCTATCATATTTTTGACTTTGTAAATAAGTAACTGTCTTATATTGAGTATTTGTAGATAGATACCATAGTCGACATTACTTGATTAGTATAAGATATAAACTAATACAGATAGGACTGCATAATCTCAAGGGCTCTTGTCCTACATCACACTGCCTTACCTATAAATGTGTAAGTTTTACATCGTATCATTTTGTCAGCCTGCTTCTACATAGTACTCACATTAGGCTACAAAGACGGTCTCACACAGCACACACACTAATTATGTAGGTATCATGGAAGGCAGAGGCATGCAACCATGCAGTAACATCTTAGCATAAAGTTTGTTCAAACAGCTGAATGATAGGGACAGGCAAGCTTATGTATTTATTTATTCCATCATTCTTCTTCCATTGTTGGCACATACCTATCCAGTTTTGTTACCAGCTTATTTACATACAGATGCAATAAACAGGTGGAAATGACCACATCTATGGAGTAGTGTGTGTGTGTGTGTGTGTGTGTGTGTGTGTGTTGGGTATTTCACCTATTCCTTTAATCTCTTCTGGCAGGACTGTATGTTCCATATGGAACTATTTAAACTCCTCTATAAACACTCTGTGTCCTTTGCGTAGAATAGGCTACCACCTCACATTCGTAGCATCACTAGTTCCAGCTGTTTTAAAACTGAAGTCAAGTACTATTTTTTAACTCAAAAGCCTGTCCTTGCCAAAAATCCTCTGTAGTCTGCAATTTTCTACTCTCTCTTTCTCTTCCTGTCTACATCTCATAAATCAATGACTAATCTGCAACCTAGTCACTACTACAATATGTTACTTGGGAAAGATATGTCAATATTGTCACAGTTTACTTGTACTACTTGTATTTACCTCATTATTGTTTTTTCATGACATTTATTTCACCTGATTACTGCATATGTAATTTTTGATATCCTTACATTCACCGCTGCAGTATTCCTTAAAAATGGGATTCCCTGCCATGAAGCCCACCATACGGCCAGTTTACCAAAGTCTACATTTGCTTTAAGGTACGCTGAATGTCACCTGTACACTCCTTGGTAGGGTAGAGCATAAAGGTGACATTCAAGCCTACCATCCTCAGAACATCTTTGCCACCAGTCTGAACGCTGTTTTAACCATCGGTCTGTTACCTCTGTCCATTTATTTTTTTTTACTGTTTTTTTCTGTTTGCTGGTCTTCCTGTGCTTACTCCTGTTTGCTGGAGTCCTCACAGTTGCAGATAAGTACTGTTTTTTTCTGTTTGCTGGTCTTCCTGTGCTTACTCCTGTTTGCTGGAGTCCTCACAGTTGCAGATAAGTACCCAATTGGGTTTTTGGTTACTTTTTCTGTTTGTGCTGTTTGGGGTTAATGTCATCCAGGAAGGGTAAATGCCAGTGTGGGAGACTGATTCCCCATAAAGACTACCAAGATAAGTGTCTTTTATGCCTAGGTGCTGCTCTCAACCATACGTCTTGTTCAATTTGTCAGGCGTTTGTCCATAAAACTCTTCATAGTAGGCTTTCTTCCCTTTCCTTGTATCTAGAGAACCAGTGTCTTAAGCGTCTTGCTGCAGATACTGTGGATGAACTTCCTGCCTTGAGTGTCAGCCATCAGGGAAGAAGAAGGTGCATATAAGGTAAGACTGGAATCTTCCACTGTCCAGCCTCTGCCAGGAGTTTCTCCTGAAGTTATTATGAACCTGGAGGCTCACCCAGTTATTTTGTCAGATTCTTCTACCACATCTGAGTTGGAGGCCCGGTGAAGATCTGGCAGGTAGCATGTCCAATGAGGCTTTGCAGGCGTCCATTTTGGGCATTCAGAGGGAATCACGGTTGACCATTTCCAAGAGGTCTAGAGGGGTTCCACAGCTCCTCTTTAGGAAAGAGGTTCCTACTGCAGTTGTGGAATGCTGTCCTGAGTCTGGGCCTTCTCAGGTTTCTAGGACGGATGTCTCCTTAAAAAAGAAATGGAAAACTAATTGTTTCTTCTTTCCCTAGTGATCCACAAAGTGAGTGGCAGGCCTTTACTCAGGGGTTATTTAATTCTTTACTGCCTTTGAGGCCTCCTCAAATGGTTTTAGTTCCTGCTCCTCCTTGGTCCTCCTCTGCCTCTAAAAGGCCTAGAGAATTGCATTCTTCTGAGGTGGATTCTGATGATGACTCCCTTGCTTATTCTACCCAGATTCCTTCTCCTTTAGACTACGGGTCTGAGGAGGAGGATTATCATACTCTAGATAATCCTTCTGAGGAAATTTCCTTTGGGGGCATGATCTCTAGGATGATGGAATTTTCTAAGTGGGATTGTGCCCAGGTTTTGGATATCCTTAAGAGGTACTATGAGTTACTGCAGATGGAATCTCCTAAACCTGTGACCATTCCTCCTTGTCTTGCCTGCTTTATTGGATGTTTTCTCCACTGCCTCTAAAGTGCCAGATTCTCTGCCCCTTGCTCCCAGGAAGTCTGTTTTATAGGGTGCCTGAAGATTGTTCCTTTTTGTTTACATGTTCTGCTGCTGATCCCTCTGTGGTGTCTGTAGCCTCTGATAAGTCATCTCAATTGCTTCCTTCATCCAAGTTACTGCCGTCTGACAAGGATAGTAGAACCATGGATAGACCGGGTAAGAAGGTTTATACTTCAGCTACCCTAGCTTTTAAGGCTATTAATTATCAGACCCATATTTCTAGATATGTCTTGGCTCTTCTTTCTCAGGCTTGACAGATTATTTCTGATCTTCCAGAATCTGAGGGCAAGTTGTCTTCTCTTTCCTTGCTGGGGACTTCCTCTCAGGTAGTTCATCATTCTATCAAATGTAGTTATGATGCTGCAGATGCCTCTTCAAGGGCTGCTGCTTCTGGTTCGGTTCTGAGGATATATTCATGGCTTAGGCTTCAACCTTTGCCCGATGATATTAAGGCTAAGTTGATGGATGCTTCTGTTGATAATACTCTTTTGTTTGGTGAAGGGGCTGTTGGTTTATTCAAGTCTGTTCAGGACAAGGGGAACGCTTTACAGGAGCTTAAGCATGTCTTTGTTTCTCCTGTGCCTAAATTTCAGCAAACCTACCCTTCTAAGTCAGCCTTTGTTCATAGGCAGTCTTGCCCTCCTTTTAAAGGTAAATAGGGTAGTAAATGGACTCCTGCTAAGGCCACTCAGACTGCAGGGATTCTTAATCCTTCCTTTCCTGACAAGCCAAGTGCTGTCTGACTATCCACCCGTTCCCAGCCGCATTCCTCTTTCTCTTCACCTTTCTCTTTGGCTCTGAATCACTCAGGATTCCTGGGATCTGTCAATCATTTGGCATGGGTACTTTATGGTCTGGCTTCCCCCCCCCTTTTATGGGCATTCCTCAGCAACAGCTTCCTTTTTTCCCCAGAGGCTCTTCGAGACCTCTTGTCTCAGGGTACTATTCAAGAAGTGCCTGTGTCCCAAAGGGTGAAAGGGTATTACTCAAGAATGTTTCTAGTGCCCAGAAAAGAAGATACTTTGAGACCTATTCTAGACCTCTCCCATCTAAACACCTTTCTGATGTGGTCTATTCAGTCCCTTTTTCCTCTAGTGCTCTGTCAGACCTTTCTGGTATCTCTGGACCTCAAGGATGCTTATCTCCATTTTCCGATCTATTCTCTTTTCAGGAGATTTTTTTGCACGTCTCTGTTGCTTCCTGACATTTCCAGTTCTGTGCTTTACCCTTTGGCCTTTCTACTGCCCCAAGGGTGTTCACCAAATGCCTCACTCCTGTGATTACCTTTTGCAGGCTTCAAGGGATCCAAATCTTTCCTTATTTAGATGACCTGCTGATTCAGGCATATTCTTCAGAGGTCCTTTTGCAAAAATATTCATTTTACCATTTCTCTTCTTCAGAGCCTGGGGCTTACAATAAACTTCAAAAAGTCTTCCCTGACTCCTCCTCAGGATCATGTCTTTCTGGGTTGCAGGTTTCAAACAGTGCCATTGCTGGCAAGCCTGCGTCCCTGCCTCCTCCAAAGGCATTAACTCTCATTTCTTTCTTTTAAGCCTCCATTACAGCCAGGGAGTTTTTGAGAGCTCTGGGGATCATAGCTTCCACCATTCCAATGCTCCCTCTGGCCAAACTCCACATGAGGAAGTTCCAGTGGTCTCTGAAGTTGGTGTGGCTTCAGCATGTGCATCCTCTAGACTTTCCTGTTCCTCTTCTCCTGTGTCTCAAGAAAGAACTTCTGTGGTGGATTCAGCAGTTGTCTCTGAATCCAGGGCTCCCTTTTCAGCTTCCTCTTCCCTCTCAGGAACTGTTCACAGATGCTTCAGATGTGGGATGGGGAGCATCATTTGTCTTCTTGAGGGTTCAAGGAGCATGGTTGCCTCATCAGCGGAAGGAGCACATCAACATCAAGCAGTTGAGGGCTGTTATGCTGGCTGTTCAGGCCTTTTATCTTCTCTTCTCTGCAGAGCCTCTGAAGGTATTCACAGACAATACCACAGTTGTGTGGTATATCAACAAATGGGGGGGGGTACACGATCTTACCATCTTTGCTTGCTGGCACTTCTGGTATGGGATCTGGCTATCCAATATTGAGTGACTCTTTAGGCAGTTTACATTCTTTCAGATCAGAACATTGTAGCAGACAATCTGAGCAGGTCCCTCACTCAATCCCATAAATGGATGCTTCACAGGGATGTTTCTGGACATTGTTCACCCATGGGGTACTCCTCAAATAGACTTCTTTGAGTCCCCTCTGAATAGACAGCTTCCTTTGTTTTGTGCCAGAGTCCCAGGTCCTCTGGTATGGAAGGTGGATGCCTGCTCATTTTCCTGGAAGGGGAGGTTTCTTTATGCATTCCCTTCCCTTCCTCTCATTTCAAGAGTCCTGTTCAAGATTCAGCAGGATGCTCCAAAAATCTTGTTGGTGACTCCCTTTTGGCCACAACAGCACTAGCTCCCTCAACTTCTGCATCAAGCCAGGGGCAGTCATCACAAGTTACCTCACAGGGTGGATCTCCTCACACAAGACGAGGGGTGTCTCATCCATCCCCACCTGTCCACATTTCAACTGACACTGTGGTGATAGAGTTTTGATTCCTCATAGACACCTTTTTTCTGAGGACGTGCTGCAGGTCCTGCAGGAGGCCAGAAAACCAACTACTAGGAAATCCTGCTTATCGAAATGGAAGAGGTTTTCTATTTGGTGTCTTTCTCGTGACCTGGACCCACTTTCTGTGGATGTTTCTTTGGTTATCTCTTATTTGTGTGAGTTGCTCAATGCTGGTTTGACCTGTTCTTCTATTAAGGCCAACTTATCAGCTCTTTCTGCTTGACTGCCTTTAACTCCCCCATTAGCTTCTAGATTTGAGGCTAAGCAATTTCTTAAAGGCGTCCTTAATATTAGACATCCCAGGAAGCCTGTTTCTCCTCCCTGGGATCTTAATTTTGTTCAGGAAAAATTGACTCGGGCTCCTTTTGAGCCTGCTGTTTCAGTTTACTTCTGCCAGACGGGTGTCTGATTTGCATGCCCTTATGGCTTGTCCACCTGTTTTAAATTTCATGAGGACAGGGTATCCTTGCGTACTAATCCTTCTTTCATGCCCAACATGGTTAATGAGTTGTCACTTTATCAGTCTATTAATTTGCCTACTTTTTTCCCCTTTCCACAATCTGACAGTCAGAGGGTGCTGCATACCATAGGTGTGCGTAGACAGCTGAGATTTTATTTGGCTAAAACTAAAGCTATCAGAAAATCTGACCAGTTATTTGTTTCCTTTCAGGTTAGGTCTTTAGGTTTGGCTGTTTTCCAAGCAAACTATTTCCACTTGGATTTCAAAGGCTATTTCCTTTTTATTTTACACTTTTCATGGCGAGAGCCTTCCTTCTGATGTGAAGGTTCATTCCACTAGCTGTGGCTTCTTCTGGTGCTTTTTTCAAAGGCTTAGGGGCTAATTCTATTCTTGAAGCTGCTACCTGGACTTCTCTGCACATCTTTCACAAACATTACCAGTTGGATGGTATCTCCAGAGCTAGAGCTGGTTTTGCTGCTGTTAAACTTCATGGCTTCTTGGAGGGCTCTGCTGCTTCCTCCTCCCAGGTTTCTTCTTGGGCTTTTGCACTCTCCTATTTGTAAGGAATACTGCAGCAGTAATGTAAGGACATAGTACAGTTGTGTAAAATCTTACCATAACAGTAGATGTCCTTGCCTTTACCACTGCAGTATTCACTCCCTCCCTGCATCCCTCTGTTTTTTTTTCCTTCCTGGAAGTGCAGGTTCTCCTTGGTTTTCCTTGGACTGTTGTTCCTACTGGGGCAATCAGTTCTGAGGATGGTATGCCTGAATGTCACCTTTATGCCCTACCCTACACAAGGAGTGTGCAGGTGACATTCAGTGTACCTTAAAACAATGGTAGACTTTGGTAAACTGGCCGGAAGGTGGGCTTCACAGCACAGAATCCCATTTGTAAGGAATACTACAGTGGTGAAGGCAAGGACATCTACCGTTATGGTAAGATTTTACACAACTGTACTTTCTTGTTGTATTGCTGCACTGTTTTTCTTGGTATTTGTATATTCCCTGCTATGTTATATTTTTGTGTTTATAATTCTAGACCTTTTCTCCTCGGGTCTCCACTAAAAATGGGCCATTGGCTCAGACGGACTAACCTGGTTAACAAATGTGAAATAAATAAATAATATGGACTTTATGTTCACAGATGGGAATATATTTGTGTTTTAAAGACAATTTTAGGACACAAGGGGACATTCAAACTGGTAGTTTACACCATCCCTTGAACATGGATGAGAAACCAAACTACAGGTTAGTTTTATCACTACTTTTTCTGTAGACCACAACTACATCAAGTGGGTCTTAAATAAAAACTGGAGTATTTTAAATGAAAATAAAGATATCAAGGAAAAACTCGGCAACAGCTGCTTAGTTATTTACAAAAAGGGTATTTGCGAATTCGCCATCAAGGAAAACAATGAAATTTGGAGGAACACACCAAAAATATGAGGCAAAATCTAGACGTTCTGTGAAAATCTGTGCAGTTGAGAGGGGTATGTTTAAATGTGGTAGATGAACAAACTGCAGAAACATTTATTGTGGTAGCACCTTTGTAGTAAAGGGGGACACCTTAAAGTCAAGGGTAGGTACAACTGTATGTCAAAAGGGGTCATTTATTTAGCCCCATGTCAAAACTGCAAAAGTTTCTTTGTTTTGGGATTAGGCAGTTTTAGTTTCTTTTGTAACATTAGTCAAATGGCACATTGTAACTTTAAGAAAACAACTATTGGTCATGTGACTTCATAGAGTATATTTTAAATACTCTGTTCTTGTGTGCATTTTTTTTTAACCTGAAGAAGTATTTTTATTGTGTAAAGATGAAAGTGCTTATCTGTTTATACTTTATATTAACATTGTTGTCTTGCAGTGGCTTTGTGCCACCTTGGATTTTAAAAGTTTGTTTTTTCTTCCTTTTACATATTTGTGCAGTTTTTGTGTTTGAGATGGTTGCAGGTGGTCCTAGTAATTTACAGTTGCTGTTTACTGACCCAGATGTTGAAGAACTAAACTGCTCAGTGGGTAATTTAACTTTACTGGTACAGCAATTATCTCAAAGACTTGATTCTTTGTGATTTCTGAATGTTTGTGAGAATATGAATGGGAGAGGGCCATTTGGAGTCTATCATCACTGTGAGATCGAAAACAACACCGGCTCCTGCTATAAATAGAGGTCATGACAATGAAAATGGTAATGTACCGCTTGTTTTTCATCGTGATGGCAACCAAGCAGTACCTAGAATTGAAGAATGGCTTCATGAGACGCTAGACTTTTCAGCACATAATACACAGAGTGACAGTAGCAGCCTTTTGGAATCGTTGGATGCCTTTGAGCATAGGCTGCTAAAAATTTGGAAGCTGCAGTTAGAAAATCCATATTTAGCAGAATCCATCAAAACTAATAGAGTCCCAAAAGGACTGAGGATCTGGAAATGCCCAACTGGCCTAGTAAGCAACTCACTACTGCATAAAGAACTCCTTAAGTTCTTTGATAGTCATGGGTATGAAATTATGGAACTTATTGTTAAACATAATACTAAATTTATTGAGGAACTGATAGAAGAGATCATTTTGTGGATAGAAAAATCACTGATATTAACTATGAACACTACAAGGTACAGCATTCTTGTATTCTTCACACCACTGATGTACAAATAAAGAAACTCAAAGAATGAAAATTTAAAAAACTTGACAGGGAGGGTAGGGTATATGCATAATAATGATTGGTCTATCCCATCCCATTCCCCTTCTCAAGAGTGGGGCAACAACATATAGCCCACAATAATGGTCAATAAAATGTAGGGAAACAACATTTTGGCTTTAACAACATGGAGCAGCAGCAGGAAGAGCTGATTCTGGGGGGACTCCCATTTGGATTTTCCCCCATTACGATGTTCTAATAGGTTGAAGGAGAAGCAACAAGCCCAGAGGGGACAATGGCCATGACAATACCCCCCTCCCTACAGCACTCGGGGCCAAGATGGGAAAACAATGGCCAGAAGAGGCCGAACTGGAAACTATGAATTGTGCTACGACTTTTTTGGACATTATGGAACTTTGTCAGATTGTTACTAATCAAACAGGTAAATTTCATATTTTTAATCTCTGTTCCTGCCCTATAGTACAAGCACATGTGGACTTGATTCCAAAAGATTTTATTTTTGTAATGGCTAAAAGGGACAAATATAGTTGAAGTGCTAATAGACTTGAAAATGTCTGTGTGTAAATTAAACCTCGCTGTCTTGTTTGACAATAATGATGTACAAAATCCAGGTTTAAAACTTTTCTAGCATATGTTACCCACCCACCTCCATCCTTTGTGTGTTTGAAAAAATGTGTGAGTTGGATCTGAAAGCTTGTCTCAATGAGAGAACAGCTTTTTGTACGTTCTAATATTACAAGGAAGGAACTAGCTTTGTTTGACTTCTTGAAATCCTCTCACATTAGGATTATGAAACCAGACAAGGGAGGAGGACTTGTACTTATGGTCAATATTGTATGTTGACAAGATGTCAAACATTTTGTTTGAAGACGCTTGTAGACAAGTTTCACAAAATGAGTGAAATGTTGCATATGCTAAAATATATGCAGCATTGTACGACATGTTGACACAAGGACAGAGCACTATTCAAGAATACAGTTTTTTGTATTTGAAAGACCCCAAGGTACCTACGATATTTGGGGTACCAAAAATTCATAAAGACAAGGAAAATCCACTAATGCATCCTACTGTGGATGGTAGATGTCCCATTGCTTCACCTTTCGCAAAATACTTTGACTTTTATTGTAAATGCACAGTGCAAAATATTCCATATGTGTATAAGGATACTTGGAATTTCTTGAGCAGCTGTAATAATCTTGAGCTCAATGAAGGTGTTATGTTTTTAACCATTGATGTGAAAGATTTATTTACTGCGATTCTCTACACCACTGGGGTCCAGTTGTTTACAGAATTTTTTTTGCAATAGTGTTTCATCCCAAGATAAGATTAACCTGCTGGTTGGGCTTTTAGAATTGGTACTACACAGCAACTGCATTTACTTTGAAAATTGATTTCCTTCAGGAGAAAGGAGTGGCAAAGGCATCTGTGTGTGGGTCCCTATATGCCAATGTGGTTATAATAGAATGGAAAAATAAGTTTCTCCTGAACCGTTTCTATAGGGAATCAAAGTGCCTCTATACAAGGTAACTGGATGATATCCTTATTGATGGAAGGATGACATTAATATCCCCCCCCATTCCTAGAATATTTTAATAAAACCAGTGAAATCCTGAAGTTTACTCATGACATAGGTGTTGATGAAATATCTTACTGGATGTAAAACTGGTAAAGGGTTGTAACAGCTAGAAAATAATTTCCAAAATTTATAGAAAACCAATTTAATCTAAATCTTTTTTGCATTATTCCAGCACATATCCTGTAGCACAGAAAAAAGCTGTAGTAAAAGTTCAATTTGTTAGAGCAGCACTTATGGTTTCATTTTTATCAGAGACACACTTATGGTATGTTTAAATGTGGTAGTTGTACGTACTGCAGAAACATTTATTGTGGTACTACCTTAGTAGTAAAGGGGGGAATGCCTTAAAGTCAAAGGTAGGTACAACTGTATGACAAAAGGGGTCATTTATTTAGCCCTATGTCAAAGCTGCAAAGGCTTATTGGTTGGAAAGACTGAATGTGTGTTAAAAGACAAAATTTATGAACATGTATATGCAATACTGAGCAAAAGCAAAACTAATGCATTGTCTAAGCACCTTATGTCTTGCCTGGAACATGAATTTAAATTTACAGTGCTTGAATATGTAGAACTGAATCACAGGGTGGACTTTGAGGGTTGCTGCTGGAAAAAGAGTTAATGTGGTAGCTTTGTTTTAATGCAAGCAGCAGTCCGGGTCTGAATGAACTTTCTTCTATTACTTGTTTGCTTAAACTTAAAGCCAATCAAAATAAATGTGTGTGTTTGAAATGTATTGACAGTTTTAGTAACGACTGTTAAAAAAAACTGCTTTAATCTGGATACTTTTTATTTTTTTTCTGAAGAAGTCTTTTTATTGTGTAAAGATGAAAATGCTTATCTGTTTATACTCTGTATATCTTGCAGTGGCTTCCGTGCCTTCTTGGATTCTGTTTGTTTTTTGTTCCTTTTATAATTCTATGGTTTTAACTGGCTTTGTGCTCTCTGATTGCACACCCGAGGGCCATGCTTAATACATTTAAGTTACTTTTGTACTCTCGAAAGGGATTTTTTTTTTTCGCTATAGAGTTTGATTTATATGGGGTGCCATCGTACTGGCTTATTTCTGAATGTTACTTGTTCTTGTGGCAGATGGAAACAGCATCTCTTTTTTATAAAGAACACAGTGAAGTATGTCAAGACAAGGGTGGTATCATGAATGGGCTTGTTCAAAAGAATATTCCAGTTGTGCTTGTGTAAGATATCAATAAACAATAATAATTAAGCTTTAGAATAATCACCACAGGGGTTTATGGGTGAGGGGGCATGTACTGAGAATGTCGACAATACATATGTGATAAGAATCATCAGGAAGTAGAGAAGACAAGTGGAGTGGAAAAGGAGGAGTTTGTAGACACAGTCAAGGCGAAAACTCCCTGCTGGTGGTGGTGGAACAGAGATCATTTGTACTATGGAGATGATATTCATGAACTCAAGGAATCTTTGTGCATATTTATTAATGCCTATAATTTTTTTATTTTGATAGAAGTGTAATTAACTTCTCTCACATTAATTGTATTTTGCATGATAGGTAGCTTACTAAGTTGGTTTAGGTAATGAGCATGCTCCAAATGGGATGTGGAAAGGGAACTGTAATTAGGAATGATGTGGTAGTTATTTTGAAATATACCAGAACCTCTAAAAGTTCTAGGATAGTATTACACAAAATGTTCCATATGGCAGTGGGGTGTCTTAACTATGAATACGCCTCTGCAGTTTCTGGCAGTCTTGTGTGTATGGCAGGTGAAATACCCTGGTAAGGAGTGTGTGCTGTTGGTCTGAAATCAAATCTCATTAATTATATAAATAAAAATGCCTTCAAGGGTGATGTAAGCCTGAAGCTCTGACATTTTGCTATTTAAACTTTTAGCACTGAGCAGAGCAATCTAGTTCTTGTTCAGTTTAAAATTTCCTTCAATTTTGCCTAAACAAGACACTGTGTGAAAAACAAAGGCTCTAGAATGTGAAAGCCATGAGTTGAGAGTTGCAGGCTGTCTTTGGCAAAATAGGAAGGTTTGTTTGCCATCTGGCCCCAGAAGAGAGACACTGGATCTCCCTAGAATGACAGCAGTTAACTAGCCAATTTCTGTATCAAACTAATTAAATTTATCTTTGAATTTAGGTATCATTTGCTCATCACTAGTGGTTTACCCTCCTTAGAGATGGAGCTGGTGAGATCAGTTGTATCTTGTTGCATCTTCCTTAGGGTAGACAGCTTCAGGGCATTCACTCTCATATAGGTGAAAGAAAGGTCATACTCTTAACTCAGATGGTGAAGGGTCCTGAGGGGCCTTGCTCTGTCCCTGATCTTCGTGCTAGATAGAGAACTGACTGTAACTGTTTCTCCTTATTCAGTTTGGTAAATGCCGTATCTCAGTTTTACATTAGAATCACTTATAACAAGGACATTAGGATTAGAAGCAGACTTATGTGAACTTAGGATCTCAGGCTTGCAGCCATGGTGATTCCCTGTAGTATGTGGGGTTGTAGGTATAAGTGTGCCTTTACATGGTTGAGGTCTTCTGCAAGGGTGCCTGGCATAGCTTAGACTAGGATGTTGTGGCTACCTCAATATAAACCTATGCTACCTCAGAATGCATAGAGCTAACAGACTGCTCAGGTGAGAGGTATAGCCTCCTACAAGCTCTATGGGGAAAAGCATGTTGTAGTTTTACTTAAACCGGTATCCTGGTAAGTGTGAAGGTGATACAGATAGGTTACATTTATATGACTATTGATAGAAGTTTACAGGATTACCTTGGAAGAAAAATGGGGTTCGAAAATAAGTTGATTGGGTTAGTTAAGTACTAAAAGTAAGTGCTAAGTTTGGTGCAGTGATTCTTAATGGAAAGGGCTAAGTTAGAAGTAAGTGACATTAATGGGAGAGCTGGGGATAGATTTGGTAAAGTAGGGTAGCAAAAATATGGAAACAACTGAGAAGAGGTGAGTTAGATGTTAATGCTGCAGGGTAGAATTTTAGCTTCGAAATTGTTTGGGAGAAGGTTGTAGAGGAATGGTGCAAAGGGATAAAGCTGCAACTCTGATCAAAGTGACGAGTCTGGTACTTGTTGGAGCTAGCAGGGGTGGGGAAGGAATGACAGGGCAGAACCTGCTTGTCTTTTCCAGGGGTGAGGGATTGGGATGATGTGGGCACGGAAGAACAGGTTCATGATCTGATAGATGCTGGAGCCAACAGCGGAAACCAGGTTGGGCTATGGGGGGGGGGGCTGAGTGAGGTCCTGTCCATGGGCCTTGGATGGACAACCTCCACATAACATTGCCTCAAAGCAGTCCCAGCCTTGGGAGGATGCCCACGTGCAAGTGAGTTAAGCCATGTCCAGTATGAGCAGCGCCGACAGTTGTCCAGGTCTACTCTGCTCCCGTGAAACTTGTTTACCAATCAAGGTAAAGAGTGGTACCCATGGTCTAGAAGGGTATGAAATGATCAGCTAATTTCAAAATTAGTATGGACTAGATGAGGAGAGACTTAGAGGGGTAAGCTGTGCTGCCCCAGCAGGTAATGAAAACATCTCACAGCATGAAAAAAAAAAAGGAAGGAGATGCTGAGTGCACTGCAGGATGGAGGAATTACAGACGACAATCTGGAAGATAGAGAGAGGGGCAGCAGTGGGTCAGGAAAGGAAGGATAGAAACTCTGACAGGTAGGATAGAGGATGTGGGTAGGGAAGGAAGAGACAACAGTGAATGGTTGAAAACAGTAGGACTTAAGCAAAGTTAATCAGGGGCCAGTCACAAAGGTGTAGGACCAGACAAAAAAGAGAAGAGGAGACAGCAGTGGGATATGGGTGTTAGTCATGCAGGAAGCATGGAAACAATGGCAGGCAGAAGTAGGGGAACTTAAGGGGTTAACCTTATAACATAACATAACACAACACTTAACACAAGTGAGATAGATGAGGAGGCAGTAGGAGGGAGGTGGAGTAGTAGGCAGAGCTACAAAAGGAGTCAAGGCAGGAGAGTTTACAGGTGATAGAAAGGAATCACTAGAGAGAAGTCAGCAGGGAAGATGGCTGAAGGAGAGGAGACTGTCATTACATTACATTTGCTTGACATTAGACAGACAAAATACTTGTCTAGTTTACCCTTTAAGTGCATTTAATATTCAGCCTATACTCTATCCCTGCCTTCCCAATCACTTTTTTCTACAACTGTCCCAAATCTTAAATGTTTCTTTGAATTCCCTCACCCCCTTCATTCCTATAAGTCTGTGGGTCTGCAGTTTTTTCCTGTGAAGAAGTGGTAGTACTTGAGCACCTTCCATGGGGAGGACAAAACAGATGAATGAGGGGAAAGGGAGAGAGAGAGAATGAGACTAATTAAATATGGATGATTGCAAAACTAACTTAACACAATAAAACAAGTGAAATTAAATACCAAGACCCATCTGAACATGTCATTTGGAAATGCTGAATTTCTGAAAACAGGCAATATAATTCTGTCTTCCAAACCATGCTGCAGTGACTGGCAGTTGGTGCAGAGTTAAAGTTGCAAGCTGGAATTCCTGTGGTTACAGCGTTTGATTCTCTTAGTCCTTGTTTGCCTACTGTGTGACTTTGAGCAAGTCAGTTAACCAGACATTGCAACAGGGTTGTCCCTAAAAATGGGTCCGTTTCCACTGGGCCTACCTGTGTAACAAATGGGTATCACTACGTTACATATTCTTAATGGTAGGAGGAGACCAAATGCTTAATCCGGTTGTCTTTTAAGATTTAACATTCTAACTACCTCTTATCTTACCTTCACCATTTTTCCACCTGTCTCATGTACTGTTGAATGCGTAAGTGGATTCCATTCCACTGGTCCACAGCTTTCACTTTGAAGAAGTACTTTTGATGACCTGATCAATAGCTCATCCCTAGAGTTGGCCTGTGCCCACCCCGACTCCTCCCTGTCTATCCTAGTCTGGGTGACCTCTTTCCATCTTCTTAACATGATCCTGTGTGCCTATATCACATTACTCCTCTTTTCTGGTCTCAAGTGAAGACGACTCTAATTATTGGTGATGGCCTTTTTTTCTTCCATCCTCTGAAGCCACCTTGTGGCTTTCTCTTGGCTCCTTCAAACAGCCTAATGCCCCTTTCCTTGGGTGGCCTCCAGTACTGCACTCGATGAGTGTCCTCAGTATGGCCTTTGCTTCTGGCATCTATTGCTGTAAGGACACACCTAAAATTCTGTTTGTTGATGCCACTACCTTACCACTTTGCTCTTGCTGGCACTGTATGCACATTCTGTACCCCAAAGACCCTCTTTGCTCTAATTAGTTATACTCTCCCAGATAATGCATCACATCAGGTTCGCTGTGGCTTGGGTATAGTTATTTGCATGTGTGGGCAATGAACCTCACCTGCCACCTTTGACCCACTAGATCATTATTTCCATATCCTTCCTTTGAGTTGTACCTCATCCTACACTTTTGTACCGGACTTAGCGTAATCAGTGAAGATCTAAACCTTTTTCCTTCATCTAGGTCTTAAATGAACAAAATGAAGTGCTGCGCCCATGGCCAAATCTTGAGATAATATATTTTTTCAATTTATTAATTTTTAACTGAATAGACCCACTACACTCAGCCTGTTTCATGAGTGGTCTAGGTGCGCTGTCTGGTTAAGTGACTTGCTTACAGTCATACAGTAAGCAAATAGAGGCCAAGGGAATCAAACACAGGACATACTGGCCCGAGTTCTCATAAATTTGGCCTGTGTGCCTAAGACTGCCAGACTGAGGTTTTCAATGGATGAATGTCTACTATGCAAGTACCTGAGGATTGTAAAGCAGTAACTGTAGATAGTGCAAGAGGTTAAGGATATAAGCTGCTGACAAGCTTCTTTATGTAGTTCTGTGTTAGATTGGCCACATGGTGGTCGAAGGTAAGGCTACTGTCTGTGTACACAGATCCCTGACCACTGGGCCAACTCTTAGGGATGTATTATCAGCATGGTAAATAGCCAGGATGGTTGCCTTCCCAAAGAGCATGGCTTTGGCATAATTTATTAGTCAGGGATAGATCTTCTTGAATGCTAATGTCTGCAGGGAGTCAGTGATAACTCTCAGCTTGCAATCATCTGCAAACTTAGTCAGCCATAAACTTTCAATATTTCCTTCCATTTCAGAGAAATAGATGCAAAAAGAAGGCCCAGTACTGAGCCCTGGGGGACTCTGCTAGTGACTGGTCTCTTGGTGGAGGTGGCCTCACCTATTTTGACCTCCTGGATCCTATCAGTGAGCCAGTTTGCTATCCAGTGGCTTGCTTATAATGCCTGAGTGGGGTATTGTATCAAAAGTCTTGGCTAGGTTGAGGTAAGCTCTGCTCGGTCTTACCTTCATCCAGTGCTCTGGTGATGCTTGCAAAGAAGTCCACCAGATTTAATAGGCATGACCTTCCTTTAACAAAGCAAAGGTGTGATAGGTAACCTGCCACCGCTGGACCCATGTCATCCTTTATCATGTCCACTATGATTCTTTCCACGTGCTTGCATATGAGGCTGGTAAGACTTATGGGCCTGTAATTACCCAGATTAGTGGTTGGACTGCCTTTGTGCAGGGGAAAGATTGTAGCCATCTTCCATTCCTTGGGCACAACCTGACTGAAGGCTCCTGTTAAAAAGTGATTCAAGTTGACCAGAGAAGTCATGTTTCGTGCTATTTATTACACATCCCGGGATGTTGTTGGGCCCATTGATAGTGTTTTTAGCCTTGGAAAGTGCATTGATGACCTGTTCCCTATTAATGGATTGAGGGATTGTGGTATGCGCTATTTCTTTTGGACTACTGTGGGGAATGGGGGAAGAAATTTGAGCTGAACCTGTCAGCCAAAAGGTTGGCAAATGGCCTCCAGTTCAGTGTGGGTGATGCCATTTACATTAAGTTCTGTGCATTGTTGTGTATTTCCCTTGAGGTTACTGGCATAGCTGTAGAAAGCTTTGTGGTTGTCCTTTGCCTAAGAAGCTATATGTTTCCTCAGATTTAGCATTTGAAGTAGTAGCTAACCCTCTTAGCTGCCCATTTAGACTGGTCAGGGGGCTTTTAGTATGTATGGCTCTCTTCCTCCTATGCTTGGCCAGGATTTTTTTTTGTCATATATTCGATTGATATTGTGATTCCACCAGGGTCACTTGCCTTTTGAGTTTGTCTTATTCTTAATATGAGTGAGCACAGCTTGCCCTATACAGCTATCAATATGGCTGTACAGAGATTCTGTAAATAGCTGTATATTCTGTGGTGTTTACTGGAGTTGGGGAGTGCTTGGAATTTAACCGAGGTGTTGCTTAGAGCGAGATTGGCCTTGGAATAGTTCCTAAAGGTTTTTGGTTTCCGTGGATCCCTGCATTTAATTTTTATTTCAAGTAATACTGCCCTATGGTCAGATCTGATGAGTGAAGACATCAACCCCCCACCCCACTCAAGAGTATGAGGTCAAGGATGGTTGTAGCCCTGGTAGAAGAATGGACCAAATGTTACCAAATGTTGGTGTTAACAAAATTTAGGAATTGCTGGGCTTGTGTATTAGAAGTGGTATTGGATTCCCAAGCTAAAGAAAGGTAGTTGAGATCCCCCATGAATATCATATTGGGTTGAACAGTAAGGAACTCTAGTACATTGATATTAGTATGGGTTACGTGGGACATTGTGGGGAGCCTATAGGTTGCAAGGATATGGTACAACACCCTGTTTATGGTGAGTTGCACATGTATGATTTCCACTGGATCATACACTTTTAACTTGTCTGGATGTATCATCTGGGAGTCAATACACTATAGCATTGCATCAGCATTCCACCCTTCTGTCTTCTCCACCAGGGCATATACCCTAGGTTTTGTCCCTGTCCCCTTTCTTATTCTCTTTGAGTTGGTGTTCTCCTCCTCTATGATTTGGCTTTTGTTGCTTATGCAGATTGCACCAAATCAAGCCCTCCCACTATTCAAAAGGGAGACAAAAGCATTAATCATGGGAAACTGGTAGTTAATGTTTAGAGATTTACTTTTATTATCTAGTTAGAGTCTAAGGATTAAATAAATGGTCCAGATTTTTCCTCATCAAGACTTAAATTCATATTTTGCTTACAATTATCATTATAGATAAGTATCTGAACAAAGAAAATTAAAACAAAATGACTAAGCAAGCATTACACAAGTGATGCATACCTAGGGAATTCATTTTGACAGATGTGCTTCTGTTATTAACTGCAGCTTTTGAGAACAGTGTTTCCATCACAAAGCTATTCAGCAGTTCTGTCTGGCTTAAGGTGGCGGATGTTACACTATTCATCATCTTTTAGTTCGGTCAACTATGATGTCACTGTCTGTAGGTCATAACAAGGTGAAGCACACAGAAAGAACTGAATGATAAGTTTGCTTACTTGAATGATTGTTTTTACGTAAAGCTTGCATAATGCTATCATATCAGAATGTTTTTAATCAACATCTTTTTATTATTTCTGAAGTTTTGCTATTAGAATTGTTTCTCTGAACTCATGCACATTAAGCATTGGTACTTTCCTGTATGCATGTCAGTTAAAGTAGTGGAATCACTAAAGATGTAACATATTAAAATCCTCCTTTTATTAGCATCTCTTCCTCATTGAAAGTAAGTGCTGTGCACCTTGCATAGTCCATAAAGCTTGGTTTTGGGTACAAAGTTTCTATTTCCACATATGGAATTGGTAATACATGAGACGATGTACGACACTTGCATGTAAGACCACCAGTGAGTGTAACAAGCTCTAATAATGGAAACAAAGGACTTTACAGCATTTCTAAACTCTGCTACAGCATATAATTTAAGGGGTATGTAAACAATATTGAAATGTATTATTCAGAGTTGGAACAGTCACATTGTGACAACCACATAGCATGGATGGGGTTAGAATACCATCACGACCGACCAGTTCTGAAGGAATGATAAGTCGCACCTGAGAGATGCTCTCTTAAGTCAGAGTACTGCTGCTACCCAGCCGGTTAAAGTAAAAATGGGAAAATATGCATAAGCCTGATTCAATAATCAATTCAGAGAATGTGATCTGGTCCCATGAGACTTAAAAGAATGTGTAGTGCTGTCCAGAGTATTAGCTCACAACATCCCTACACGGACTAGGGTAGACTGTATAGGGGTCACTTATAGAGTTGAGTCTTTGGCCTAGCACAACAGAGTCCTTTCTTACCTCTTACATCTCTCATTTAACTACAGTGTCTTCCAGTGCACCTTACGCAAGGCAACCACTTTCCAAGCAAGTCATTTTCGGGCTGGCTGACATAAAATAAGACATAAGAACTAAGACCAGTTTCAAATATTTAAGCATTTGAATTTATCATGTCAGTTCAGAAAGCCCATGGATAATCAGAGTGCATAATTTTCTTTATACATAAAGGCATCAGTTTGTATTGCTTGCTTGCTTTCTGACAGCAAAACTAACTAAAGCAGTTTTTCCATATGTAGTGGAAATATTTCTTGGGGACAAAGGTTACATATATTATATTAGATTACCTCAGGTTCAAATGCTTATCTATTAACTATTTACATATTTATGACGGCTTCCTTTCTGCAGTTCCAGGCACCTGCTTCTGTGAAGTGAATTGCAATTGCATTTTATGACACTTAACTTTCCTGTCTCTAAAGCCTTGTGTGACTTAATTGCATCCGCATCATTATGTCTTTTCTGAGTTGCAGTATACATTTCAAATATATTTCTTACCCTATCGTGTCCTTTTTCATTTAAAAGCGAAAAAGTCACATATTCCCAGGAACAGGAGACATACACTGCAGATTTACATACAATTTGAATACAGGTTACAAAGATGCCAATACTCTGGAATATTTATTATGCATTTTATTTTGTTAAATCAGTTTTCTTTAACTAGGCACCCCTGCCCCCCCAACACTACCAGCATTACACTAAAAATTTGGTTCTACAACAATTAAAACAAGGCAAAGTCACACTGAGCCATTAATTATAAGTTACTTCAGATTTAAAGCATCCTTTTACTGAGAATAAGTTAACTTTTTGGGGGACAATATACACAGTACTGTTCCAAAGACCTCAAGCTAGATTAAAAAAAAATCACTTGCGTGGATACATAAAGGCCAAATAGCACAGACACAGTAGTGCAGCGTAACACAAAGCTGATTGCCAATACTGTAGGAAAGATGAACAAATGAATCCAAGTAAGCCAGCAAAATTACTCCTGAAACACGAATCCAAGTGTAAGAAAACAGGGGATAATATAATGGCAAAGCGTATTTATTAAAATTCCAACGCACTTGTAAAGGCAATAAAAACAAGAGATGAGCGCTTTCGGCTTTTTGCCGCCTTCAGATCTGCATTTACAAATCTAATGCTCAGTTAAATACTAAAAAAATTCAAAATGCATCATCACTAATATTTTCTATGGAAGTTACATCATCACTGACATAATTTCCTGTGCAGATTTCACTTCTGTTAATCACATAGGCAAAAAGAGAGACATGCCAAATCAGTGTCATCATCTAGGCCAATGCCTTCTCAGAATAGGTTTCATAGGTAACACTTCATTAGGCATGCCTTGTGAAAAGCCGAAAGCGCTCATATCTTGTTTTTATTGCCTTTACAAGTGCGTTGGAATTTTAATAAATACGTTTTGCTGTGGTATTATCTCCTGTTTTCTTACACTGTAGGAAAGATGTTGTGTAATGGGGGGGGGGGTCAGAAAAATTATGGAATTTACTGGTGAAAGTACTGTACGTCACACAATGTCCACAGCTAAGCAACAGCGGTCGTGTGTGAATATATGAGCCCAGTTACTTGCATATAATGCACTTGGGATGGTACATGTTTGCACATATGGTGATGCACCACTATGAAAATAGCTGAGAAGATCAGATAAGGGTTACCCAGCAAAGTCCCTGCTATTTCTTCAACCTTAAATGGGAGCAAAATACTAACACAGGCTAAACGGACTCCACATCCTAATCTAACTACCATGCAATCACTTTATCTTTGTATTCTTAATCTGGCAATCTTTAACATATTTCCTTCTTCTCTGTCTTTCCTACAACTCTTAACTTGGCTAAACATACCCCCCCCTTAAGCTAATTACCTTACAATTCCTTTTTACCTCTGTTTTCAAAATCAGCCATTCTTTACTCAGCTTCCCTTTTCCCTATCTACTCTCTCCTGTATGCTCTTTTTACTGTTTTGATATCTCTATCAATCACACTTCTCTATAACTGGTACTATTTATGTTACCTAACTGGTTTTTAGGATTCTTTAATGGTGTAAATATTGTACTGTTCCTATTTAGCATTGTTCTTGTTTTTAAACTGTTTGATCAATACTATAGTTTTTAATGAAGTAAATATTGTACTGTATTACTGTTATGTTGTTTGCAATGTACTTAAAGAAAGTTTTGTCTGTTCATAATTGCATGATATTCAGTGGAGCTTTTCTACCCAGGCCTCCACTGAAAATGGGCCAACAGCCCAGAAGAACTTCTCTCGGTAAACAAATGTAAAATAGATAAATAAAATCAGTATACAGGACAGATTAGCAAAGCCACGGTGGTACAGCTGTATTTTTGTTGCCTCACAGCAAGAGGTTCTCCTATTTGATTCTCGGCTGGGAGTGCCTTCTGTGTGGAGTCTGCATGTCCTCCCTGCGGTCGAGTGGCCTCCAAAAGACCTGCATGAATGGGCGTGCCTTTGCTGAAGGTTGGGCGTCGAGCTGGCAACTCGGCACCATAAAAAAAAAATCTACTGCCAATCAATAGCGGGCTGGAGTTCCTCTGTGGCGACCCCTAACCGGGAAAAGCCAAAAAGAAGGTATACAGGACAGATTGATTATTGAGTTAGATGTTTATACACTTTGTTTCATTATCTTTAATTTACTAGGTAACACTGGTGTGACACAAGGCAGAAAGGGGGACTAGCAAGAAGGGGAGCATGAAGAGAAAAAGAAATGAAGACTAGTATGGAGGTGGGGGGAGCAGACACTTTTGTAACAGATGCTCATTTTTCCATATTTCCAGTAAGAGTAGAAGAGGAAGGTAACAATGGGAATGTGACATCCCTTTAGCTGCTAAAAAACAGAACAAAAAGAAACATGTCCATGAACCCCAAGAGCTTTATATAGCTGAACAAGAAAGCCTACCTGGTAGCAACTATCAGTCACTACTGCTTATTGCTTTTTATTCATTTATTTTACAAGTTTGTATCACACTTCATGTTTATCATTATGGTCACTGATGCAGTAGCACGAGTTATATGGATTATATCCTGCATAGGACATAACATCCAGCTTCCAAAGCTTCAGGCTGCCTTGCATGTACTCAAAGTGATAGCTTGAGCTGAGCTGCCTAAAGGTCAGGTTTGGGATTCAATCCCCTCAGACTTTTCTGCCACTGAAAAGAGCAGTACTTTGTGGTACTCTGTGGGCTTTTGAGGATCAATGGTCCACTAATGGTGTTCCATTGCTGGACAGACTATTTTTTTTTATTTATCCTTTGACTGGGTTAGTCCCACCAGGCTAGTAGCCTCGTTTAAGGGTGGCATTTATACTACCAGAAGCATCAGGGAACTTTCTCTACTTGTCATTGTTGTGAGTGGGACTCATTTTGGAGAAGCACTTCCTGTTTCATTCCAGATGCAGAGGTAGCCCAGATAAAGAGGGAGGCAGATGGAGACAGATAATGGAGTAATGAAAGAAATGAAGGAAAAGGCAAATATCGAGACAGGAGTATTTGTGCATGATTCTGAGAAAATGTGGCAAAGAAACCTGTTTGGAGATGCGTCAGCAAATGATGGATGTATAATTACAACCCTCCATTCGGGAGTGTTGTGGGATGAGTTACATAAAGAAATGGTGATGCAGACTGAGCCAGAAAATAAAGGAGATGTTTCCTTACAGGACATTATGGAGAAAATACAAAAGAAGGATGCACAAACAATACAGAAGAATAATGGTGAGATGGAAAAGAAAACATATATGCAGAGAAAGTAAAAAAAAAAAAAAAAAAGGCAAAGTGGAATAGCAGGAAGGAATGCATAAGATAAGGAAAAACAGAAGTACATGGTAAGGATTTAAAGTAAGGAACACAGGGAAATGGACAGGTATAAAGTGTAGGATAATTTTAATAGTGCCTTTGAGTATAAAAGCACATGAGCTAAGAGCATTTATTCTCAACAGAGACATTTTGTGGCTGTTTTTTTCAATGGAATATTTTCTTGGAAAATTTGAAAAAAGAAAGACTAACAAATGGAATTATGTAAGACACCTGAATGGGGTGGGGCCAACTATAAAGGGGTGGGGTTAAATTCACAGGGAGGAGCTATGAATACAGCAGGATCAACACCTGATCATGCTTACCATTTTACATAAATAAAATAACTGCTCAATCACTATTGCACATGCTGAATAGTCTGCCAAATACAAGACTAAATTGCATTTCAGAGCTAATGGGTTGTTTAGGTTATGCTATAACATCACAAGCCTAAACATCTCTAAACAGTAAAAAAAGTGGTTGGTCTTGACTCCATGAAATTGATTACATATGATGTAGTACTGTATCAGGTAAATCTGTATTTTCTACAATGCAAGTGGAAAGTGCGGAGATTTAGAAATCCCACTGTAATATCTTAATTTATTATTCACAATTCAAGGTCACTCCAATGCCTAATGTGCCAGTGATTCTGAGACAGATACTGACACAGGCTTGTATGACAGCTGACTTTACCAAAATACACACTAATTTTGCAAAGCCAGAATTAAAACAATAAGCAGCAGGGATAGTCAACTAATTTCATTCACAGCCACTCTCCCCATTACTGAACAAACATATCTGTTTTGACCCTGCCAGGATTAAATTAACATACTTGCATTAATTTAATTTAGTCGATAGAAACATTAGTTATAACTTGTGTGCCAGTTCCCCTTACACAAATACACAATTCATTTTAGTTATTTTACTTTTGTTTACCCAGGTTTGTTCAGCTGTCTTCAGTAAAAAAACAACTTTTCAGCATATGTCTGGGGAGAAAAGCTCTAATATATTACAAACATTTTTAAACAGACAGGATATACATGAAGACATATGAAATAACACACATTAAGAATGAGTCATACAATTTATAATTAAATTACATTCATCTGAAAGTACAGACAGCTATTACAGTCTTGCAAAGCCCAAATTACAACAGTAGCAGTAAACAGCAGGGCCAGTTGCTTCATTCACACAACCCCAATCCCTATTACCCACCCCACCCACAGTATCTGATTTGAACTTGCAAGGTTAAAAGACAAAAAAAAGATAAAATACGACAGTGTTAATATGTATTTTTTTCACATAACCGTGAGTTCATTATTTGTGGTCAATCTTATTTCACTAAGATGTACATTACTCTTGCAAAGCAAGTCAGAAGTACAAAAGCAGGGCCAGTCATTTCATTCACACATACCAAACAAAGCCCCCAGTCAGATTGCCTACCCACAATATCTGCTTTGAGCCTACAAAGTTTAAAACAATGAAGAGAGAAAACAATGGGTACAGTACTGTATCTCTTTAGCATCACAAAGTTAATAGCTTGCAGGTGATCTTACGTCAGTTCACTCACACAATTTAATCATGCAAGGCTAGAGTTTCAACAACAAAACATTCACACAGCATCCTAATTCATCTTGATTGAGCCTGCAAAAAGATTAGGTTAAAAAAAATGCATGCACAAGTAGCTTCCAAAACACACTGCATACCTAGTATCTGTTTGACCATTGCCAGGATATTTTATTAGGAAAAAAAAACAGTCAAGCAGCCTCCAAAGCACACTGCCTCCTTAGTATGTGGTTAACCCTGCCATGATATATGAAGAAAAAAAAAAAAAAATATATATATATATATATATATATATATATATATATATATATATATATATATATATATATATATATATCTCCACAAACAGTCTCCAAAATACACTGCCACCTTAGTATCTCATTGAATCTGCCAGGATATTGCATTAAAAAAGCCATCATCAGCCCCAAAACACATTGCCACCTTAGTATCTGGGTAACCCTGCCAGGATATTATATTAAGTATCCAACACCCCCCCCCCCAAACATGCTTCCAACCTGCTAGTATCTGGTTGACCCTGCCAGGAAAAAGTATATAAGTTTCATCTGACTGATAATTATCAAGTCGGTCAATTCACAATTAAGTGCAAGCATTTTTCACTCACCTTATCCAAAAATAAATCTCCCTCTTGGTCCAGTGATAACCCAATTCTAAATGCTCAGTGCACTAAAAGTGAGGGAAGGGAACTTCAATGGGTTACCTTCTTTATACACTTACATCAGCAGCTGCGTCATGTACGCAGATTACGTGACAGGCTGCTGACCCTAACAGTCCTTTTTCAGCAATATTCCTACAGTTAAAACCACAGTGATTTCTGGGCATCTTCTTTGATGCCCATCTACTTTCTAATAGAGACTGTTTTCAAAGCAGTCCAACCCAGCCACAAGACAGAAGTTTTTTTTTAATCTGAACTCAGGCATGCATGCTTACAAATCCAAGTTCCACAAATGGTCACACCCACATTTTTGCACTAGCTATCTGCTGCTAGTGTTATATATAAACGAACACTTTTTAATTTTTTTTTTTTACTTTCCAAAAATGGGGGTACTGCAGCCCCAGCCCAAAACATGTTTTTTTTGTGTGGAAAAGAACATTTGGTAAGTAACTGTGACAAATGAAAATGTTATATTTGGGGGGGGGTGGGGATGGGACATGATGCAAAAAAAAGTAAATTGAAATGTTATAAATGTAACAAAATTGGACATTTATGGATGGATTGCAAAAATGAAAATAACAGGAAAAAAGAGAAGAAAATGAACAGAGTAGAAATTTTGGTAGTGGAAATAGAAGGAAGATTAGATTAGAAGAAAATGGAGAACATAGAAGGTTCTGGAAAAGTGATGAAGACAAACTTAGAGGTAGTAAAAGGGGAAAAAGGAATTCTATTGCTTAGAGACAGAAAAATACATTTTTAAAGGGATACGTACAAAATAAAAAAGAAAAGAAATGGAAGAAAAAGAATATATGCAGCTAAAGATTGGGGCTCGGTATAATAGTTAAGGTGCTTGAGTCACACAGATGAGGTACAGCGTTTGATTTTCACTTTTGGGATGGAAATTGGTTAGACTTACAATGGCCTATTAAGAAAGCTAGCCTAGTAATTGGCTATGAACTTATGAAAGCATGAATCATAGAAAATGAAAATTTTAGAGTGCTTTCTGTAAATGTGAATAGTATTAAGAATATAGTTAAGAATAGGAATTTGAGTGGTGTAATGCATGTAATGTAGATGTAATTATATTAGAAGACAAAAGATTTTTAACAAATGAAAGATTACAAAGAGAGAAACTTGGAGGAGGAAAGATAATGTGGAATTTGGGAAAAAGAGATCTACTGGAATAACCATATTCTGTGGAAATACAGTAAACATATTAAATGTAGCTAGCAAAAATGGGAGGATTAACCATTGTAGACTTAAAATGGAAAGATCAAGTATACAGAATTATAACATTATGTGCTTATACTAACTGTAAAGAAAGGGAAAGTTTATTTCATCAGATTTTAGACTATGTAGTGATAGTTTCCTGTTATAATATTATTCATATTTAACTGTTATTTAAAAGGCAGGCATAAAAAGAAAGCAAATCATTTAAGAAAAATGTTAGCAGTTATAAGATGTGGTAAGTTAAAAGTTTGGTCCAAAAATTCATGGACTTACAAATGGGCTATGTATAGAAATGAAATGGATTATTTTATACTATTAACGTGTCTAGTTATAGTAGAAGCTGATGTAGTTGAAGCAGGATTTTCTGATCATCTTGCAATATGGCTAGAGTTGAAAGAAAACAAGGAATATATAAACATCAGCAAAAGAATAAAAAGGATAAATGAGAAAGCATGGAATGAAGAAGGAAAGAGATTAGTAATACAGTTATGGAAAGATCATATTACTATGTGAACATTTTATAAAAACTGGTCTGAATGGTCGGTGATATTTAAGAAAAAATATAAAAAAAATGTTTTTACAGTGGTGATATGATGTGACAAAAGTATAGAAAGAAAAATATAAAAGAACATATAATGCATTGGAAGATTTAGAGCACAATGATAGAAAGTACATTGACAAACAAAAAGAATTATATGAAAGAAATCAAGAAACATGCAATAATTGTTATATAAGCAAAGACATTTTTTACAAGGAAAAAGAGAAGCATCGAGTTACTTAATTAGTAAAGGAAGATGGTAATGTAATGAGAGGAATAAAAAAATTGTAAAAGGAGAAATAGAAAAAAGGAAAAGATTATGAATAGTGTAGTACAATATGTATAAGAAATGTTTAAAGAAAAAATAAGGTAGTGATAAAACATGGAAGGTAAAAATGTCAACAGAAAAAGAGAATAAAGAGTTAGAAAGGAGATTTCTTTAAATGAGCTAGATAAAGTATTAGAAAAAGAAAATAGAGTCTGCTGCAGGCCCATACGGAATAGGGTATGAAATGTATAAAAATTTAAGGAATTGGCAAAAAATATTTATTTTTAGAAAACTCCACTGCCAATCATGAGTGGATAGGTGATCCGCTGTGGCGACCCCTAACTGGGAAAAACTGAAAGAAGAAGTTTAAATGAAGGTTTTATGTATGAATAATTATGTGGTGGAACACTTAATTTCATATGGAGGAAGGAAAATAGAAAATAAAAAATGGAGGCCAATAGTATTGAATAATGATTATAATCTCTTTATGAAAATAACAGAGATTTGAAACTAAAATTAAAAATATTATGGAAGATGGCATATATAGCATAAAGGGGAAGGGTTGTCAAAAAGTATTAACGATAGTTACAGAAACTGTGGATGATATTATGAACAGAAAAGACACAAAAATCATGATAGACCTCAATAAGGCAACTGACCCAATTAGTCTTGAAATCTTATGGGTAGTAATGAAATAATATAAGTGAGAAAATTAGAAAATTATATATGTCTGTGATAAAGTAAAACTACTTGTAAACTGCAGGTTAGGCTAAGAGGTACATATGAAGAATGATGCAAGACAAGTATGTCCAATGTCTTTTATACTCTTTGCATTAGTTATGAATGTGATAGTAATTGCAAAATGAAGGAGGTAGGGTATATAACACCTGAAGGGTTAAAAATTCCAATTCTGTTAACATGCAGATGACATAATAATTGCAAAAAACATTTGGATAAAAGAAGCAATAATTTGCACAAATGAGTGTCTAGAGATGGTAGGGATAGCTTTAAATAAAGTGAAAAGTAAAGGTTTAGGTGATATAGTAAAGAGCAGGGTATATATTTCAGTATGGATACAATTTTTGAATAACGATGCAAGTAGAATTCAATGGGAAAAAGTAATGGAAGAAATAGCAAACATTTATTTTATGGAGAACATATAAATTATCATTCAGAAAAAAGGCTCATTTGCTAAACTAAGTACTCATGGGAAAAATAGCGTACTTAGCAAGTGTGTTTATTGCCAACAGTATTTGAAAAGGAATTATTGCAGATATTTTCATTTATAATGGGGTTCTAGATTAAATTCAGTAAAAAAGGAGTTTTGTATGTGAAATAAAGGAGGAGATTTGGGGTTAAGTCAGTGCTATACGCTGCTTCATTAAATTTGTGTAAAGTGTTAAAGTGGATAAATGAAAGCAATGAGAGATTAGTAGTAAAACTGTGTGTGATCATTTTTATGATATGGCAGACAGGCTGTATACATGAAAAAATAAAATGTTACCAAGAAAAATATTTTTGTGGAAAATAAAAACTGATGATATAGAAAAAGATATCACTACATTCTTATACTATACTTTTCTATGTAAAACCATGGAAAAATCTAATGGATGAAAAATTTAAAGGTATATAAATGAGAAATAAATGGTGTAATCAGAAAGTAGAATGGCAAAATTTTTTTGTGGAGACTGGTAATAGATAAATTGCCAGTGAATGAAATTATGCCATATAAAATGAAAAGTAATAGAATGTTTACATTGTCAAGAAGAAACTACTGAACGTGTATTTTGAAAATGTAAGAGAGTAAAAAAAGTTATGGGGAAAACAATGTAAAGAAGATTTTTTGAAGTTATAAAAGAAGTGTATAAAAATAAACATGGATATTATAGCAACAGAAGTAAAGAATAGGTCAAAAAATAAGTTATTTTATGTTATGTGGAATGAAAGAATAAATGACATTATGTTTAATGGTAAATGGATTTTAGCAACAATATTAAGTAACATCAGTCGGTGATTATGGAAAAAAGGAGTGGGGGTCTAATAGGGATGAAAATTTAGCATGATTGTAAAGGAAATTATGAATACGTATAAACAGATTTGTATATTTATATATTTGTACATATGTAAATATTTATAAATATTTTGTATGAGTTTTTTTGTATGTAAATAAAGGACCCCTACTCTTTTTGACAGATGCCATGGGATATTTTACATCCACCTGATTTACCACCAACTCAAGCAGATAAGGCCCTCTGTTTAACATCTCATCCAAAGGATAGCAGACTTAGGAATTCAGTACCCCCTTTATGCTGTACTTCAGTGTCAACAATCAATCTACCTAGTGTAGGAACAGAACCCACCACCTTCTGCACCAAAGGCAAGTGTGTTACCTGTTGTACCACTGACAATAAAATAATTTCCCTTCAGGGAAAAACTTCCACTTTACTTTTTATCACATAAAAGTTAATTTTTCTGTAAAAGATGTACTTTTAAACTGAAAAAATGTTTTTGACGGTCTAAACTTGAATTTTATGTGCTTTTAAATGGGAATACACTTTTGACTTCAGTGGTTAAAAGGTGTTTAAAACTACTTTTTTTCTGTGGAGAAAATGGTATTTTAATTTTTGGTGCTGGGATAAGTGTTTAAAGTGATTACTGTGTTTTTATTTCTGGGAAGAAGTTACGTTTTTCCTACTTATCTGCTTTAATGACTATTGCTGCTAAGTTTCCCCATGAATCGGACACCATTTTTGGCTTGACCATGGAACAACATACTGGTTCTTTGGCCAAACCTTCTTCCAGCCCCAAAAAGATTAAGCAGCAGCCTTTGCCACCACAGCAGGCTGATATTTTGCCTCTGCCCCCAGTGGGAGAGACTGCTGTGGCCAAAGCTGATTCCTCAGCTCACTCATCTTTTTCTGCAGATCCCCTTGGTATAATCTCTGCAGTCACCATGGATCGAGGGTTAGACAGATCCTCTGCAGCTACTGGAATCCCCCATCAGGCAAGGGAAAGAGACTCTTATTGGTCTTGAGAGAATGGGTAGAAAAAGTGCCTCTGATTGGCAAAGAATATGGCGTCCATCCCTAGGGAAGTTGTTTGTCAGTTCTGAGTATCTTTCTTCAGAGATTCCAGTCAAAACGAGACAGTAATGTAAATATTTCTCTTCTCCTGTATCGGTTAACTCTGGACAGGAGTCACTTATTAGGCTTGGCTCAGGGTCTAGTGCAGGCTCTTGACCCTTCTTATGAGGCTGTTTATGGCTAGAGAGAAAGGGATCCCTTTTCACCCACATAGTTTAAAAAAAAAAAAAACTTGGGTACATTATATAGAGTAAAAATCAAAAACTAGGTACATTATACAGAGTAAAAACCTACCTCAGTGACGTAGCCAAAATACATATAGCTTCTACTTTCTTGCAGCCATCTCTTCTCTCTCCAGCACCAGTCTTCACTATCTTTCAAGTCTCATGACTGTCCGATCTTGACCAATGTTATAATAAAATCAACAAGTAAGACGTAAACTATTGCAATAGATCACAGCCCTACCTAGCTCTCAGAGTTACGCTGGTTAGAACTATCCCATAACCTTGCTCTTTCTCAGCTAACTGCAATACACTTTCTCAGCTAACTGCAATACACAGACTTCTCTTTAAGCCAGAAAATTGATCAGCCCTTAACAACTTAATACAACAGTACTCCAACAGAATTTTATGCTGTAGAGGAAAAATCACTACTCACTATAACTAAATCTAATACTGTAGGTGACTGTTGGCATTCAAGCAGCACAGCTAAACTATAAAACCACATCCTACTGTCAGTGAAATTCATTTAGAATGCATACTCATTTAAAACACAACTAAACTTCACCTATCAAATCAGTGGGCCTATTACTGCATGTTTCCAGGGTGAATACCACTGTTGTCTTCAGCTCACCATCTGGTCAAACCATTTCTCTTCATACAGAATCTCATGGCCCATAATTTGTATTCCCCAAATACTGAATAGTTTTACTAGCATCTCCCTGCTGTAGACATAGTTTTGTGACGCTGCTCACCCCCACCTCTATATTTCTAATATAAACCTTATGATAGCCATATATTATCAATGAACCTGCTTTATACCCCAAATCTTGACTCCAATGTTAACATTTTCTGCCTTACCTATCTTTTCCACTTCCATTTCTTTGAATTTGAGTACTAATCACATGTTCTTTTAATTATTTGAAAAGCCCACTAATACACCTCGTCATAGTTCAACATCTACTAATACATTAATTATCCTTCAGACTGTAATAGTTGCCTTTATTTCATATGCATGTAATATAATTAGCAAATGAGTGTGTAATTGTTAATGTCTATTCAGGTATATTACTGACTGCCTATTTTAAAATATTTGTGATATGTTAGAACTTTTCTCCAGGAGCCTCTGCTGAAAAGGTGTGTGTTTGCTTTTTGCTTAAGAAAAAAAAAAACAAAAAAAAAACTAAAGCATCCCAACAGATTGCTGGTAAGCAGACATTTAAAATGCAAGGCAAGGAAGTTCCAAAAGAAACACTCCTCAGAACAAAGAACAGTCCAATAAGTCAGAATGACTATGAGGGACCTTATCCCCACTCCTCCTCTGGCTGTCCTTTAAACCTCACCAAATATCTGAATCTTCATTGCTCTTTGTCAACAGATTATTTCAGACAGATGCTTCTTGAATGTGATCTATAAAGGCTACATATTGCACTCAAACTCTTCTATTTCCTCCTGTCTTACAATGCATGCCGTTGCAGGGTGAAATAGAAGCTGTTCCACTAAAGGATTTTATTCAAAAATATTTCTGGTTCCAATGAAAGATTTGTGGAGACCAGTTGTGGATGTTTCTTTCCTGAACCAGTCTGACACAGTGCCCAAGATCAAAATGCTTTCACTTCATAACTTGTTGCCCCTTCTTTCTCATTTGAGTTTCTTACTGACTTAGATTTAAAAGATGCTTATGACATTCCTAGTCATGTAGATTTCAGGTGGTTCTTATGGTTTTGTGTGTCTGTGTCTCATGATCAGTTTTGTACCTTATTCTTTAGGCTAGCCATTACTCCAAGAGTGTTCACAAAGTGTTTATCTCACTGCATACGGCCTGGTATCCATATTTTATTTAGATGGCTTGCTTATCCTTGCAGAGTTTTTTTCAAAGGGTCAGGTATCTCTCTTGAGCAAGGGATCACCTACACACATTAGGATTCCAAGAGAACGTTCTGAATTTTTTTCTGACTCCTAATAAGATTGTTTTTCTGGTGTGCCAAAGAGCTTTTCTTTCACAGGAAAAAAATGTATCTATATTTAGATCTATTTCTGGGTTTTCCGCTCATACTTCCATCTCCACAAAGGAGTTTCTAAGGACTCTAGGTCTCATGGCATCAATGATTCACATGATGATTCTTAGACTCCATATAAGAAAAATAAAATTTTATCTAACATCTCTATGGTCCCAGCCTCAATGCCCATTGATTTTTCAAATTCCAGTCTTAAGATTTGTAAGAAGGGAGAGCATATGGCGGAGACATCAAATGTCTCGGAATACAGGTTGCCCAGTCTTCCCTCCAGCTCAAGTCACAAAAGCTGCCTCAGACTGATTGGGGAGCAGTGTAAATGGCTATAAAAGTGCAAGGTCTTTGGAACAAAAAAAGGCAGAGCAAAACAGTAACTGTTTAAAATGTAGCGACCTGCTACAGTGATTTAGTGACCTGCTACAGTGATTTAGCGACCTGCTACAGCGATTTTTGAAACAGAGACTAAGTGGATGAAAGATCGAACTTACATGTACAAGATGCCATTTCTCAGAATATTCCCTTTTATTGGAGGTATGATCTTGGAGTTGGTATATGTAAGTTTGGTGGGGGTGTTGCTCCCCACACGGAGGGTGCAGAGTGCCTTGCCCTCTCACATACACAAAAAAGCTTATAGAAGAGCAATTTTCAAAATATGCTCTTCTCTTGAGTTTTTTGTTTTTTCAGCTTGTCTGCACTTGGCATTTCAAGTGCCAATATTTTAATAGGGAGCTGAGAAACACATAAACATAAAGGAGATGCTAGCTATTACAAATGCTTTTGATTATCTGAATCATCTGTGGTTTCTAAGACCTCTTCAAGTGTTTTCAGACAACACCATGGTGATGTGGTACATAAACAAGCAAGGTGGAACTAGGTCTTACCTCCTTTCCAGAGTAGCCATATTAGCATGAGATATAGTTTTACAGCAAAATTTCACCCTACAGGCTTCTTCCATTCTGTCAAAGCAAAACTGTGTGGCAGACAGACTGAGCAGGACCTGAAAGAACTTCACAAATGGAAACTGAATCAGTAGGTCTTTCAAGATTTGATCATTCTGTGGGGAACACCTCAAGTAGGTCTTTTTGCCTCCTCTCTAAACAATCAACTGGTGAGATTCTGTTCTAGCACTCCATGCAAGAAGGCCTGGAAGCAGAGCCAAATCCAACACTAAGTGACCAAGGCAGTCACCTAGAGTCCACTGGCCTGGGGGTGGGGGGCTGCCAAAACTTACATTTTTTTCAAGAATGCACTCTGCATGCATTATATTTCTTCTTTAAGGATGCATGCACATTTAAATTGGAACAAAACAGAGTGCACAGGTTTTTGAAAAAGGCAGCATGGATTTATCAGACATGTTAAGCTGTAGGGGTGGCAATTTAACTAGGCTCAAGCTCAAACCCCTGTACCTTAGTTATAAGAGACAAGAGCCTAAATCCTCTGCACCTACTGCAGTTTTATTGCATTTTCAGGAATTGTGAGTTTCAGTACATTCTAAAGGAATTGTGAGTTTCAATACATTTTCAAGGAATTGTGAGCTTCAAGAAAAGATAAGTTTATGCTTGTGCTAAGTCTGTTTTTGATGTGCAACTGTTTTGTTTAGCAAAATGGTCATTACTGTTTGTGCTCAGGAATCCAAAAGCAGTGTTAGTAGCACAATAGGTAGCTTGCTTGCGTTTGATGCAGCAGGCTGTGGGTTCTATTGTCAGAGCATGTAGATAGATTGCTGACATTGTGGAGTGGGGTTCTGCAGTCCTGAGTGTGTCCTCCTTTGGATGAGATCTCTTGAAATATGATCCTGTTTGTTTGCCACCCGTTCCCTATTGCACTATTAGCAGCTTTCAATTTTTTTAATGTAATATAGACAATGTATTATTTAAGTGCAGCAGGCACTGAATTTGTATATGAAACACTGAAATATAAAGTTTGCTACTAGCGACCTCTTCATTAGTTACAGATCTCTAATATAGAATTATTCAGATGAATTTTACTTCAGAGCTTGTGCATATTGACTGATATTGTGGATAGTAATAGAAATTTAAGGCGTCTCTCACAGTTGAAATGTTCTGAAATGGACAGTTTTATCATTTAGTTCATAAGTTTTGTTTCATTGCTTACTGGAAAAATGTTCAGAACTACAAATTTAAAACACTGAAGAGGTGCTATATTATATAAAGAATATAATTTAATACAGTCAGGAAGACGATTCAAAGAACACATGCATGGTCTTAAATGTGTGCAAGGGGCTTATGGTTTGAAAACAGCCCTAAGGTAAACCTAATCTACCACTGGCCTGATGCATTTTCTTTGAATGTGGGTTTCAATGCCATTTAAATAAATGTGAGTTTAAAGGGCAGAAAAGTATATTGTTAATGCTAAGTCTGTTTTTATTGTGAGACTGTTGTTTTGTTTTGCAAATGCCTAATGGTGTTTGTGCTATAAAATTTGAAATAAAAGTTTTAATCTAAATCTAAATATCTGTAACTGTACAAGTAAAGAAGGAAATAGTATCCGCACTGATAGGTTTGATGTGAACAGTGTTTATGATAACTTGGGAGAAATACCCACGTAATGGGACAATGGAATGGCTGTAAGGGGGCTGCTCCTGCAGGGTGGAGCTTTGTGGGGGGGGGGGGCTGAGCCATTACCCTGCCTAGGGCCCCATTTCACTATGATCTGGCTCTGCCTGGAAGACGGATGCTTTTTCTTTTCCTTGGACAGGAATGTTCCTGTATGTCTTTCCACACTTAACCACAGATTTTTGGGGTACTTCTCAAGATTCAGAAGGAATCTCCAAAGATCATTGTGGTGACTCCATTCTAGCCCATGCAACTGTGGTTCTCTCTTCTGCAAATGGCAAGTGACCATTACCACAAGCTTCTTTGCAGACTGCATTTAATCATGCAAGATCAGGGGTGTTTTATACTTTCTGACATCAAACAACTGTAACTGACTGCCTGGATGATAGGGTTTTAATACCTTTTAAGCACATATTTTCTGGGGACATGCAGCAAGTATTAATGGAAGCAAGAAACCTGTTACTTCCAAATCATTAGCAAATGGAAAAAGTTTTCTAGTTGGTGCCAACAAAAGAACTAGCACCTGATTAGGGCTAGTGTTTGCCTGGTTTTACAGTATTTGACTTACTTTCCTGTGGCATATCTTACTTCTCTGTCAAGGTTCATTTGTGAGCCATTTCAGCATGTCTGCCCATGGATCCTCTTCTTTCAATGCAGTCTCATGTCAAAATGTTTTTAAAAGTGGTTCTTCATAAGTAGTCACCCAGAAAACCAATTGGTTCCACCTTGACATCTTAATTTTGTGTTAGAAAAACTAACACTTGCTCCATTTGAACCTGCTCATCGGGCTGACTTGAGGTTTTTAACATGGAAAACACTCTTACTTTTCTTGCAAAGGACAGAGTAATTAGTATCTGAGTTACAAGCTCTTACCTCATTTTCCACAAAAATAGGGTTTCCTTGAGAACTAATCCTTTTATGCCTAAAGTGGTATCCAATCTATCCATCTGCCTGCATTCTTTCCAGAACCCAAAACTGAGGGGAAAAGGCTTCTCCATGCCTAGAATGTCTACAGACTACTCTGGTATTATCTTGACAGAACAAAATCTTACAGAAATTCTGTTCAGTTCATTTGTTGTGAAGGCAAGAATAAAGCACAAACTGTGTCAAAGCAGACTATTCCCACATGGTTGCCTCAGAGTATTAACGCTTGTTGTTTCCACCATTCCAGGCAGGATCAAGGCTCTACCAGGGTCTTTGCTTCATCTATGGCTTTTTGGAAAGGGTTGGATTCTAGAAGCATTATGTGCATACCTTTACAAAACACTATAAACTAGATTCCTTCTCCAGACCTAGGACAGGCTTTGATAGGACCATTCTCTGGGGGCTCCTGGACCCTTTTTCCTCTTAACAATTCTTCTAAGCTATGGTAATTTAATCACATAGCTTGGGTTACTGCAGCAGTGATCATAATAAGAATATTAGAGTTGTGTATGTAAACTTAACATAACAGTAAATGTTCAGATGATCACTGCTGCAGGAGCTGCTCTTTCCCTCCACCACCCTTATTTTTTGTTGAATTTCTTACCACGCTGAGGGCATCATACCTCTCAATCTCTTGGAGCAAGAAATCTATAAAAGCCATAAAGAATGGGGGGACAAATGCCCAAAATAGACAGACTTTTTAAATATTGGTCTTACAAACTAAGAAAGTTAATAGAATAACAGACTTTGCATTATCATGAATTTTCTAAAGGGTATAAAGTCTGAAACAAATGTTTGTCATTATTTTCTGACATCAACCCTCAATGATTTGCCAGTGATTTGTCAGAAAAACACATTTTTATGAGAAACAGACCAAAAATAGGAGACAACAAGTTGGACAGTCTGTGAAAATCTGTACAGTTGAGAGGTATGGTGGAATGTATTTTTTCTTTTCTTAGCATTGTCCTGAGTGTGGCCCCCTCTCTTTCTGTTGGCACAAAAGCTTTGAAAGACTTGGGGCCCAAACCTGAACTTTAGTCCGTTAAACTCAAGCTGACCAATGGTTTGCACTGAAAGGTGCCCTGAAGCTTTGGAAGGATATAACCCATATAGCATTGGCAACTGCCGCGGTGATCATTCGAACATCTACTGTTATAAATCTCCTTATACAACTGCACTTGTTCTTTTGAGCCTACAGTAGTCATTATACATTACACATTGTTCTGCATGATTTCTTCTTGGAGCTTCAGTATAAATGGGCTCTGACCTGCAGAACTTTAGTAACTGTCAAAATACAATTACTTCTAGTAGTATACAGAAGATGGTGTTAAAAACTAAAACTTTGTATGCAATTTATTTTTGTTAGTGTATTCACCACACACTAGTTTTCACATGGACTAATATTTTTATTGAAGTTCTCTGTTCTTTTAAAATAATTTTTAACTTCATAAGGGGGCCAAGTGATAAAAGCATAGCTATAGTGATGTGTGTGTGTGTACCAAAACAGAGTGTTAATCATATATAAAGTAATTCAATGCTAGTATCAAACAAAATCGACTGTGTTCTGCTGCCTTTTGATGGTAAAAGAAGTTATGATAAAAGTTTTTTATCTTGTCCCTCAGACTGACAGGTTTTTGAAGCTACCAAAAGAATAAAAATGAACCAGTCTGAGATAAGCAAAGGAAGATAAAACAGCAGCAGCAAACAAATGGAGGCGATTGATAAAAGACTGATGTGACAATGACTGTATCATTGTGGGATGCGAGGGATGAGATATTAATCTATTACACGTAAAAAAGAAAAACAAAACTAGTCTAGCTCTGTAGCTAAGAAATGGCAGCACAGAAACATGCCTGGTTGATACCGCATGTGCGGTATTTCGTCTGAAATATCCTTGGTCTTGCTGCTTGCTTCCCCTAAAAGCTTCATGATATGAATAATGAGAATATCATACAACGCATGGAAGCTGAATTAATGCCGGATCAGATATTGTCCATGTAAATAAACATTTCACCATTTATTTGATGAGCTACAACTTTTATTAAATAGTATTTTGTCTGCCAACCCTGAGATGAACTGATCTGATTCTCTTCTGCACTGTATGTTTTGAGTTGCCTCCGTCTTTTAAACATACATTCTTCATTGGAAGTTGGGGTTCATGAAACCACTATCTTCACCATGAATAGCACATGTGCATTTGTAAATGACCCCACCCCGACCTCTCTCTCTCTGTATCTCTCTAAAAATAATCATACACATGCACAGTCTGCCCTTTTATTGCTGTGACATTTTTATTTGAATGTGTCCCTGATGAATTTTGATTCTATCCTCCATCTTGCTACACAAACTTAAACACACACAGACACGCATCTTTCATTTTGTAGAGATAAATGCCTTTGTCTCTTACAGTCATATAATCCTCAAAACTGTGCCTGTCCTATCTTTCAGGAACATTTGCAAAACTGTGATTATGTGGTCACAAGTATCATAAATGAAGAGGCTTATGAAGGCTACAAGGACTCTTACAGACCTGAAGTAGTAAGAATCATTGTTTACAGAGTTACAAAATGGCATTAAGCAATTTGAGGCATGCTTAAGGAGTATTAATTGTCTTTACTGATTAAACACTGTATCTCATAAAATCTAGTGCAGACAGGCATTGATTATACATTATCATAAACTGCACTAGTATTCTCAAACTATGTTTGAGGAAGAGAAGGGTATTTTTTCTCTAGACTACCATTAGCTTTTCCTCTTTTGTCATCTGTATTTGCATACCTCTCAATTTCTTATTGCAAGAAATCTGGACAAAGCCAAAAAATAATGGGAGAAAATGCCCAAAAAACATGACAGAGTTTAGATATTGCTCTTATAAACTTGGAAAATTGCTAGAATAACAGGATTTGGGTTAGTGTGCATTTTCTTGAAGCATATGAAGTCTGAAACTCAAATGTCTATCATTTATTTAATGACTTCAGTCCTCTCTGATTTGCCTAAAACCCACAATATTTTGATGAACCGACTGAAAATCTTCTTCTTCTTCTTTTGGCTTTTTCCCGGTTAGGGGTCGCCACAGCAGATCACCTGTCCGTTCATGATTGGCAGTAGAGTTTTACAGTGTCGAGTTGCCAGCCCAGTGCCCAACCTTCCACGGAAGGCACACACATGCACGCACTCACGCCTAGGGCCAATTTTAGAGTGTCCCATCCACCTACAGCATGTCTTTGGGATGTGGGAGGAAACCGGAGCACCTGGAGGAAACCCACGTGACCACAGGGAGGACATGCAGACTGCGCAGAGAAGGCACCCCAGCCGAGGATCAAAATGGAGAACCTCTTGCTGTGAGGCAACAATGCTAACTGCTGCACCACTGAACAGACTGAAAATAAGACAAAAATCTGGATAGTTGTAAGGTTTGAGCATTTGTTTCTCCTGTCCAGTGGACCATTGCAATCCGTATCACTGTACCTTGCTTTACACTGGATATTTGCTGTTTGGTGCCTATATCCTAATGATGGCCACTGTTGAAAGATGAGAACTTTTTGGAGCAGAGGAGGGTCATCCTGTAGGCAACCATGGAGTTTTGCATTACAGCCCCAGCTTCAGCTCTGTGGCCCTTATTTTGCACTGCCGTTGCAGGACTCACAATACTAGCTCAGTGGTGCATGCCAGCTCTTTACATTTGTCTAAACCAAAGTATAGGGCACAAGTGCTCCTTGCTGAGTCATAGTCCACAGCCTGATCTGTCATGCTGCTGCCTTTCCACAACTTCTGCTTGGGCTCAGTGCGACAGAGGATGAAGACTTCTCTCTCCTCACAAGATGGGAAAACTGATGATAAATGCAGTCATTTATCATTAGCTCTTCCAACAGTTGTGCTTCATTGGTTTATCATGTGCCATCTAGGTCATATTCAGGGTTTACCCTCGTATCTCTCAACTCTCCAGATTTTTGCCTCATATGTTCTGTCTGTTCTTCATAAAATTTGTGGTTTTCTGGCAAATTGAGGATTGAAGTCATAAAATAATGATAGACATCTGAGTTTCAGACATCATACGTTTCAGAAAATCTTTGCTATTGCAAAACCTGTTCTATGAACTTCCTAAGCTTATAAGAGCAATATTTAAAAACTGCCCCCCCCCCCCCCCCAACACACACCTTATTATTTATGGCTTTGTCCAGACCTCTTGCTCTAAGAGTTTGAGAGCTGTGCCTCTACACAGTGGGGGAGGCATGAAAGTTATGGCACCATAGTTATTCTTAATCATTGAGTAATCTCTTCATAAAGATGATTCTTTTGCTGAAACATTACCAGTAAAATATTTACTATCACAGAATACATAATCCTTGATAACAGAGGAGCAGAAATGAGCCTAGGAAAGGTTCCAATTAGTTCTCAAAGCCAGACAAAACTTATTTCATGATTTAGTTAAATAATTAGCATGAATACTACCTTGTATCTGTGCTGAAAATAGGCTGAAATCCTAATGGAGCTAATACAGTTGACAAAACATTCACAAATAAATAAAATAATTAAGGGTTGGCAGTCCTTTATAATTCTCCCTATGATTTAATGTTTTGGATGAGAATTCAGTATAACATTGACCTTACTTGCACTAAAGTATTCTCTGTATCTGTTATTGTGTTTGAATTTTTTATGGTGGTGTATATTATGGCCAAGTGTCAGAAGAAAACCACTATTATTTTAAGAAAGTGATTTATGTTGGCAGTGCAAGAAAATTGTTGCTGCGTGCTGCTACATTTGCATTAGATATTTATTTGGACATGGTTCTCAACTCACTGTGTTTTGTTTTCTTATTCTCAATATATTTTAATAGCATTTTAAATCTAGCTTAAGTGGTGCTGAGTTTTACTGTATTCATTAAATCCTACAGACCAAATGTTGTGGTCTTTGATCCAAAGCAGGCTAAGAAAAGTAAGCAAATTTATTCTTAAATCTATTTGGGATGCTACTTAATGGTATTTGTTTATTATCGTTCATTAAGCAGGTATGTAGACTGACCCAAAAGCATTTTCAGCCACACTCTGGGACAAAGGCATATGTACAGTAGCAGCAATGCATTTAAGTACATCAAAGTTGAACAGTAATATCCACCAATTTTCAATTAAACACCGGAAATTTATAGAATGCACCAATGAGAACACATTACATCAGGAAACAATATGCACTGAAACAAAGTACAGTTGTGCAAATAAAATTACCATGACAGTAGATGTTTGAATGATTCCTGCTGTAGTAGTCTTAGCTGTATGGGTTATATTCTGCCAAGAATATAATGGTTGGACAGTTTCCGAAGCTTCAAGGTACCTTCCACATAGCCAAACTGTCGGACAGCTTGTGCTACATTGATTAAAAATGAGTTTTGGCACCAAACCCTTCAGAAAATTCCTGCCAAAAGAGAAATGGAGGCTGAGCTCTGAAAGAACAATGCCAGGAAGAACAAAAATAAATAACTACACCCTGGCATAAATAACAGACCAAAAAATGAGGATTGATGGAGGGAGGTCGTGATCAATAGGTTCATAGCAGGTTACTAGGCTATTAGCCCTAGGGCCTTTATAAGCCTAGCCATGTTGTACCCTTGTTCTCTTATTGACCAAGTTGTATCGTCTATATTTTCAGCAGATCAGCACCAACTGCCCTTATCCAAGAGAGACATAGGTGACACCCCTGGGGTAACTTTAGTCTCCCATCCAGTTGCTTAAGTTATGCTTAAATAGGGTCATTGAGGAACTCTGTTTTACCTGAACTGGGAGTTTGTTCCAGAGGAGTGGTAATCTCTGGGGGATGTCTCTCTCTCTCTCTGACATGTCCTGTTAATGTTGCAGGCTAGGTTAAGATCCCTAGAGCAAGTGAATCTTGTCCCAGTTGACTTGCATATGTGCAGCAGTTCTATTATGGCAGGGTCCAAGACTGCTCCATAGGCCTGACACAAGTTGCCTCTCAGCAGCCTATAAGATGCAGAGTACAGTGACAGTGCCTTCAGTCTGTCCATGTAAGTCATGCAATGAAGGCCCTGAATTTTCTTAGTGAGAAACCTCTGAGGTTTCTCCAGCTGCTACAGGTGTCTGGTGAGGTACATACAGAAGGGAGCATTGTATGCTATTAGTGGTCTGAGGGATGAGTACAGGGGAGTTATAACATCCTTAGGACTGGATATGATGCCCTTACTTATGCGATGTGCAACATAGAAGGCCTTCATTACCACTGTGGACACGTGGTGATCAAAGTTAAGGTTGCTATCAACCTTCCCAAATCTTTTACCACAGGGTTTTAGCTAAGGGGGGGTACTTTTAATATTGCAATTTGCACCCAGTTTGCAGTCATCAGCAAACTTGTTAGGCCACAGGCCTTCTATTTTCACCTGAACTTCTGAGAAATAGATTCCAAGCAGTAAGGGGCCCAGCACCAATCCCTGGGGTATACTACTGGTAACTGGTCTGCTGGTAGAGGTGGAATCCCCAACTTTGACACTGTGTTCTGTCAGTGAGCCAGTTGGCTACCCATCTAGTGACATATGGGTTAATTCACAATTTTATAATTTCTCCAAATCTTTTGGCTTTCTAATACTCTAACGGGAATGGACCCCATTACTAAGTCAAAGTATGATTAAAGTTCATGAAAGTAGTATTGTTTGTCTTTGATGTTAGCCAAACGTGCTCCTCCCACAATGTGCCCAGCAAGGACGACTCCTACAATTTGTATGGGGTTACATGTATAGGTAACACCTAAATACAACTGAACTGTAGATTTTTTTTTATAAGACCAATTGCTCCTACTACTATTGGAATTGTCTGGGGATTTTTCTTCCACATTGCTTTCATTTCTGCTTGCAGATCCTGATATTTTATGACTTTGTATCTCTGTAAGCAAAACACTGTAGTCACTGGGTGTGCCAATTTCAATGATCAATGTTACTTTTGTCATCTTTTCATGGACCACTATATCCATTTTCTAGCATCTATCTTTTGAACTCTTGGTAATGGGTGATCCCATGTGGTGTAAACTTCATACTTTTCTGATGCTTTGTGGCTCATGTTTCCAGCATTTTTCAGCCACAGCAATACAATAATGTTTACACAATCCCCAGTGCAACAGTCTTGCCACATTATTATTCCTTTCAGTATATAGTCCTTCTGCCATTAGTGTCTCACAGCCAGCAATGAGGTGTGCGACTGTTTCCAAGTCAGTTTTACAAAACCTGCATTTGTCTGTTTCTCACACATGTTCAATGGACTTTGTAAACCAGTGTTTACATAGCCCACTATCTTGGGCCGCCAATATTAACCTTTCATCTCTTGGTTTGAATTTGCCTCTCCTTAACCATTCCTGCATTCGTTCCTGATCAACATGAAGTTCTTCCAGAAGTTTTCAATACTTGCAACTATATTTATGCATTTTCCACATTTCTTACCTTCCCATCTGGTCCTTCACCTTATATTCTTTCTTTTTTTTTGGCACATTCAGTTGCTGCCTGATTTTTATCTACTTCTAGTTTTATTTCCATTCCTGCTTGATGCCGATAAGTTTCTGGTAGATTAGGCAGAGAAGTCATCTTCAATTTATGTTCATGTTTCAAAACTTTCACTACGTTTGGGTTTTGTGAGGTCAGCAGATGTGTGGAGTCCCATGATTGCAGATCTATACATTTAATCAATTTCAAGGAGGCCCATCCCTCCTCCGAAACAGGGAATATATAATCTTGGTATGCACTCATTTTTATAAATTATTTGGTGAGCATGAAGCATCCTTGTTTCCCTATCTAATCAATCCAGCAAGATTTTTGGCCAATCAATCACTCCAATTAATCACTGTAATTTAGGACAGGAAGAGTAAATTGGTTTATAGCTTGGATGTTTATTCCTAGATGTCAGCACTGTTTTCAGGATTAAAAAGTATTCCTTACTAAATTTTATTTGCATCTGTTCATGTTTTATTGTTGATCATTCATCAGTTCCCAGATATGTATACACTCCCTCTTGCTCAAGTTCTTTTAAATAACATTCTTGTCCCAAACGGATGTTTTCCTGGTGCTGCAGTTTTCCAGCTTTAAAGGTTGCTTTTGCACATTTATAAAGACCAAATGACATTCTTATATCATCTGAAAAAGTTTTGACAACTTGCAGTTGTATTTTCAGTTCATCATCTGATGAGCTATACAGTTTTAAATTATCGACAGAGAAGATAAGTCTTTACACTTTGTTTTCTAGAAGCCAAATTATAGCCATGCCCTAAGCTGTTAAGGAGACCGCTTAATGGGTTAAGGGCAAGGCAGAATAACAGTGGTGACAGAGAGTCACCCTAGAATATCCCCCTTTGAATTTGTATCCCTAGGATAATAATTTATTCTTTATCATGACTTAATTGCAAAGTGGTCTGCCACTGTTTCATAGTCACTGTAATGCAGTCGATCAGTGTAGGGTGTATCTTGTACATTAAGCACTCTTTTATCCATGAACATGGGATACTAGCAAATGCTTTTTTTGTAGTCATTCCATGCCATGCGTAGATTCTTCCCCTTTTTACAGTTCTCCACTATGAGTTTATTTAACAATTAATGATCCTTTGTTCCATACAACTTTTTTATTGCTCTTTTGTTCTACTGCCATAATTGGGTTTTCTTCTAAATGACTATAAACTCTGTCTGCATCAATTCCCATGTACAAGTTTGTATGTCATCAGAAGGCAAGTTATTGGCCTGTAATTTTTAGGATAGCTTGCAGGTTTACTCTTAAGTAGGAGCATTGTTTTTTCCTATTGGTAGCCAGGTTGGTGTATGGCTAAATCTTTGTGCAAAGATGTTAATACTTTTAACCAAAAGCTAGTTACTGCATCTGGGGCTGGGGTTTTCAATTAGAACCTTTTTTAACTTTGTTTTAATCTCTCGGGCTGTTACTTCATCCCATTTCATACCCTGTACCTTTAAACTTCTTTCTTTTATTTCTATCCATTTAGCACCTTTGTTCCACATGATCTTCATAGATACTTCTCCAAAATGTATCTATTTCTTATTTTTTTGGTGGTCTTTCAATTCCTTTTACCTTGTTTTCCAATTCTCTAAAATGTTTTTGAGTCCTCTATAAATTGCTTATTTTGTACTTTTTCTTTATATTTATCTGTATATCTAAGTTTTTCTGCCTCTGATGAGATTTTTTAGTTTATTTGTGATAGTGCATGATAGAACCTGGACTGTTCTAATACTGCACATTGCTTTTATCACATCTATCTATCTTAATATTTTTTGTTGATCTGCTCTCTCTTCTATATTTTTCTAACAGTGACACTTGCCTTAATTGCTTTATAGCTTTCTCTTTGATACTTCCATGATGGTATTCAATTTCTCCCTTTCCTTTCCTTCACTACCCTGTGTTCTTGTGGTAGAAATTTATCCATTATTAATTTAGCTGCACAGTAATATATCCTGTTTTACTTCTGTTATATCACATGGATCTCTATGGACAGTCCGAATTACTGTGTTCATTTGTTTCATCAAACTTCTGACTTTGAGTTTTATTGACCTTCTGCAGTCTATTTCTTTGATCTTAATATGTGTATTTCTATTAAATCAAGCAACTCTTCTCTTAGCTCATTTTCTTCTAAACTGAGGGCACTTTTTTTTGTTTTCCATTCCCTGCAGGCATTCTGTAGAAAGTTCTATAACATCTTCCTGTGGAAAATTCTCTTCAGTTTTCATCCAGTGCCATACGTTGCTCTGTCATAGCGGAACTCACTGGCCTATCACTCCTCAACATTTACTGCATCAGAGTTTCCTGTTCCTTCCCTTGCTGTCTAGCTTCAAGTAAATGTTTTATACTAGTTTCCTGTGGAAGGCTCCAAAATATCTTCATATGGTACCTGACCAATTGCTTCCCGTTTCACTGATTTCATGTTTCCAGTGTTTTTCAGCCACTTCATTATCATAATGTTTGCACAATCCCCAGTGCAACAGTCTTGCCACATTATTATGCCTTACAGTATACAGTCCTTCTGCCATTAGTTGCAACCAGCAGCAAGGTGTGACTGTTTCCAATTCAGTTTTACAAAACCTACATTTGTCTGTTTCTCCCACATGTTCAATGGACTTTGTAAACCAGCGTATACGTAGCCCACTGTCTTGGGCTGCCAATATTAACCTTTCATTTCTTGGTTTGAATTCGCCTGTCCTTAACCATTCCTGCATTCATTCCTGATCAACATGAGGTTCTTCCAGAAGTTTGCTATACTTGCAACTATATTTGTTTTTTCCACATTTCTTGCCTTCTCATCTGGTCCTTCATATTATATTCTTTTTGTTTTTTTGGAACATTCAATTGCTACCTGTTTTTTATCTACTTCTGGTTTGATTTCCATTCCCGCTTGACATCAATATGCTTCTGCTAAATTAAGCAAAGAAGTCATTTTAGATTTATTCTCCTCATGTTTCAAAACTTTCACTACATTTGGATCTTGTGAGGTCAGTAGATGTGTGGAGTCCCTCAATTGCAGATCTATACATGTAATCAATTTCAAGGAGGCCCATCTGTCCTTCAGAACGAGGAATATATAATCTTGGTATACACTGATTTTTACAAATCATTTGGTGAGCATGAAGCATCCTTATTGTTTCCCTATCTAATCTAGCCAACCCATTTTGGGGGCAGTCAGTCACTCCAAAACTGTAAGTTAGGACAAGAAGAGCAAATTGATTTATAGCCTGGATCTTGTTCCTAGATGTCAATGTTGTTCTCAGGATTAATTTAAGTCTTCTAAAGTATTCCTTACTGAGTTTTATTCACATTTGTTCATGTTTTATTGCTGATCCTTCATTGGTTCCCAAGTGTATTATACATTCCCTTTGCTCAAGTTCGTTTATATCACATTCTTGTCCCAAACTGATGTTTTCCTGATGCTGCAGTTTTCCTGGTTTAAAGGTTGCTTTTGCACATTTATCAAGACCAAATGACATTCTAATATCTGAAAAAGTTTTTACAACCTGCAGCCGTGCTTTCAGTTCCTCATCTGATGAGCTATACAGTTTTAAATTATCAACAGAGAAGATGAGAAGTAATTAGACTTTGTTGTTTTCTAGGAGCCAAATTATAGCCATGGATAAGCTGTTAAGTAAACAGCTTAATGGGTTAATGGCAATGCAGAATAGCAATGGTGACAATCACCCTGGAATATTCCCCTTTGAATTTTTATCCCTAGGATAATAATCATCTGTCCTTTATCATGGCTTAATTGCAAAGTAGTCTGCCATTGTTTCATGGTTACTGTAATGTAGTCAATCAACGTAGGGTATATGTTATACAATTTAAGCACTCTTTTATCCATAAATGTGGGATATTATCAAATGCTCTTTTGTAGTCATTTCATGCCATACTTAGATTCTTCCCCTTTTTACAGTTCTCCACTATAAATTTGTTGTTAAATAAGGTCTAGGATGATTCTCACCATGGCCTTTCAGATAAGGCTGGTTAGACTTGTCAAACATCTACAGTTATACTAAGTTAGCTGTAGCCTTGGCTATATGGGTGCATTATCATAGCTTACTATGTTTGGGAGATGGAAGGAGAAGGGTCCAGGGGCCCCTGGAGAATGGTCCTTCCAAAGCCCAATCTAGACCCAGAAAAGGAAATACATTTATAGTGTTTTGTAAAAGTATACACAGAGAACCAAGTTGCAGCTTCTAGAATATTTCTAGAATATAGCCCTTTCCAAAAAAAAAAAAAACATAGATGAAGCCAAAGTCCCGATAGAGTGGGCCTTGACCCTGCCTGGAATAATTTTTGTTTTGGTAAGTATAACGAAAGGTAATAGCCTTGGATAACCATTTGGAAATGGTCTGTTTTGACACAGGGTTATCCCTTCTTACCTTTACAAGAAATGAACAATTAATCCAAACTTCTGAAAGATTTAGTTCTGTCTAGATAGCATGTGGCTCTTCCACCCCTCTGTAGTGGCTCCTGTAGCTTTGAAAAATAATGGCCACTCTACTGCACAACATGACACACACACACACACACACACACACACACACACACACACACACACACACACACACACACACACACACACACACCACACACACACCGATGGACTTTAAATATTTCCCTTATAATTGTATACACTTGATAGATTAACAGTTTATGTTGCCATGCATTCCACACACACAGAGCAATCCCCTGGCAGCAGCAGCATCTCCTGAAAAGTTTCCATACCTCTCAAGTCTTACCACAAGAAATCTGGACAGAGCCACAAATAAAGGGGAACAAAAATAGAGATGGACTTTAAATATTGCTCTTATGAACTTTGTTCTTTTATATTTACAATAATATCTGTATATAAAACTTTATACGCTGTGTTATCTTCATTTTAGGGATCAAATAGGTTTTGTGGCTCTCTGTGAATTTTATTTGGTGGAAGAGGTGCCTAAAATGTCTCTCTTGGGTTGCAGACCCCTGGTATAGAGTATCCTTTTCCCTCATTTTAGGTTCTGTACAGAAGTCTGGGATTGGCTTAAAGTAAACTCTGATACCACTTTAGGCATAAAAGAAGGGTTAGTTCTCAAAGAAACCCTGTTCCCATAGAAAAAGGAGATAGGGTTGACTCACCATATAAACTTGCAACTCAGAAGCCCTTCTTGCAAAGGTCAGAGCAGTCAAAACTGTTTTCCATGTTAAGACCCTCAAGTCAACAGGTTAGCTAGTACAAATGGAGCAAGTCTTAGCTTCTCCAACACAAAAATTAAGATCCAAAGTAGGGGCCATCAGTTTCCTTGGAGTCCTCTTATACAAAATCCCTTTCAAGAACGCTGACATAAGAATACATTGAAAGTGGAGGATACAAGGCAGACATGTTGAAATGGTTGATAAATGAAGCTTGATAGAGTTAAGGCCATATAATACTAACTCATACAATACTGTAAAACCAGAGAACAACTAACCCTGAATGGGTGCTGGTAATGTTGTTAGCACCAAATAGAAAACCTTTTCCATTTACTAATGTCCTCAAATGGGTGCCTAAAAGAAAGTAAGACCCTAGCATCCATGTAGTCAATTGAAGTTGATTGGTATTCTTGTGTGAGTAGATCCATTCTATGAGGCAGCTTTTGGTAATTGCCCCTGGCTGTTGTAAAAAGAAAGGAGAACCACTGTTTCCTGGGCCAGAAGCGAGTCACCACAATGATATTGGAGGATTCCTTCTGAAACTTCAAAAGTACCCTGATTATTAGTGGAAAGGGTGGGAAAAATATAGGAACATTCCTGTCCATGGAAAAAAAAGGAACCTGTCTTCCAGGTCCTCTTGCATGGAGTCCTGGAGCAGAATATTGTCAGATGATTGAGATAAGGCAACTAGATCTGCTTGAGGAACTTCTGACAGATGGATTAAATTCCAGAAGACTCCCTGATCTAGTTTCCTTTTGTGAGGGTCTGCCCTTGTCATGCTCAGCTTGTCTACAGCATAATTTACCTCTAACAGAATGTAGAATGCTTGTAGAGTGGGATTATGCTTTCAAGCTAACATGGCTAGTCTGCAGAGGGATTACAACCTGGTTTTCCTTTGCTTGTTGATGTACTGCATGACTGTGGTATTGTCTGTAGCAACTTGAAGAGGTCATGGAGACCATAGATGACTTGGAGTTGACTGCCTTGATAAGGGCAAGAATCCCTTTTTTATTTGAGTGTTCATCTGTCCTAGGCTTTTATCCTACCTGAAACTGCTCTCCAAGCAGGGATATCTGTTGTATCCACCAACTGATTTCTCTTCTGACAAACCCAAGCACTGGGATTTGAAAAGACAAGGGGTGTTGGGACCAAAGAGGTTTTAGATACCACCGTGTCTTTTTCATGTCAAAACAAAATAATGTTATTGCAAGAAATAATCCAAAACTGGTTATTTTATAATAGGTCCTTAAACATCTATTGTGAGGAATACATAATCAGGGTAAAAAAGGATGTCATTATTTCCCAATCAATGTATGATGCTGCAGCACTCAAAATAGACCCTCTCCCATCAACAATGGGTCAGGGTCTGATTTTTGTGATTTTTGACCCTCAAGAATGCTGGCAATTGAGTTTTCAACAATAAGTCATCTAACATGCTTCTAACCTTAGCATAGGCTACATTGATCTCATTAATGCAAATTCCTCTCTCGGTGGGTGATGAGTTAGATCTTTTCTTTACGGATCAATTATCATCCAAGTGTGCTTAAATAAAACTACACAAGCCAAATCAAAGATTTTGAGTTTGTCATGTAAAGGAGGATTAATTTATTATTTAAAAGTGAAGGCACACCTCTCTCAACAAACAACTTAGGTTTAATTTTTTTATGAATAACTTAAAGTCAATGATAGTCTTCACTAGAGATCAAAGTGAGTGTCTGGAAAAAAAGTTAAACCTTTTGAAAAAAGTCACATATACTTTGAACCAATGGTGACAAAGTGCACTACCTCCTCTTCTGATTCCGGCTTGTTCATTGTTATTACTTCTTTCCTTGGTTGAAAAATTGTTTTGTGTGCATTTTGATGGATTATTCACTCCTGGTTTTGTCATAACATCCCTGAAAAATCTTCCTGCTCCAAATACTGAGGTGGATTGGACTGACCAAAGGAATACTAAAAAATCGTGTGTATGAGTATTTATATCTTGGAAAGTCAGGGCTATTCCTAATATCTATTTATTTGTTCCAAAATGCCCAAAATAACTAACACATAAAATCAAAGCCTTGCTTGTCAAATAGTAGTTCAGTTGTGTTTGAAAACTTTGAACCATTGATAAGTCCCACTGGGAATCTCCATTGCCTTAACCCTTTTGCACTATCTTTTTTTATCAAGGCACTCTCGAGATCGCCTCCTCTAACTGGACCATTTCATGAGCCAAGGTGTCAAAAATTTTTGAAAAACCTTCACTAATGTGTGTGAAGGTGAACTTTCCAAGTTCCTCCATTAACAAAAGGATGTAATATTACCTCCCTGCAGCAGCCTCTTTTTTTTGGCTATCAGCCTCAGCTGCGTTGTCGGAGTAATCCCTGTGTTCTGCACAGAATCTCGACTTAGTAGCACTAGGACTCTTCCTGTCCATTAACGTGGTCAAATTGCCTGCCAACCCAAATGACATGACTAAACTGGTAAAGCACAAAAGTGAAGAAAAAGCGAAGCTTCAGTATCCAAAACAAACAAAATGTTATTATTGCATAAAAAAAAAAAAAAAAAAAGAAGAAAAGAAGAAGAAAACTGGTTTATTCCGTATAAAGGTCCTTAACATCTATTGTGAGGAATACATAATCAGGGTTAAAAAGGCTTCTAACCTTAGCATAGGCTACATTGATCTCATTAATGCTGACTTCATGATATGGACCCTTTTCTAGATGGACTAACATTTCATGTCATGTTTTGCTAGGGGTATCATGAAAATCACAGAAACCATGAGACCCAAAATCCTTAGGTATTCCATCACATTGATTAAAGTCTGAGTGGAAAACTCTAGAAATAGATTTCAATATAGATCTATTTTTTCTTTGGAAGAAAAGCTGTTTGAACTATGGTGTCTAGTTGAATCCCAGAAACATAATTTTGTAAGGAGTCAAAAAATGAACTCTTGGAATCCAAGCTTGTGCAAGATCTCTCACCTAAGAAAGAGATTCCTGACACTTTGAAAAATACCCTGCCAAGATAAGCAGGTCATGTGGATAACTTGTAGCTGCAATGAACTATAAATGGAGATAGGCACTTTGGACTATCCACTGCACCAAGAGTGTTCACAAATTGTTAGGCAGAGACCTGATACAATGATCCAGACATACATAACCTTAAGAAATATCTGAAGTCTGGATAAATAGGAATGTGATGATAACTCTATATTTAAAAGATACTTATCAGGCAACTTGAAAGAAGAAGAGGTAGCAAGTTGTGAAGTGACATCGTTTTGAATTTGGACACTACTGCAAATAGGTTTAGAAAAGAAAGAAAGAAGGATCTAGAACTGGTTTTCAAGCATTTTCTTTCTTTCTTTGGCATTAAAAGCATCATTGAATAAAACCCCTTTCCCAATGGGAAGAGGAAGCTGGTTATATCACTCCTTGGAACAGTATGTGATGAAGAACGAATGTAAACGAGTCTGGTCAGGAGGATGAGGAATTACACCCTGGAAAGGAGGGATTTGCTCCCACTGCCATCTGTAACCTTGATGAATGATCTTCAGAACCCATTTGTCTGAAACTCTGTTACCAAAGATAAAAATGGAGTCAGACTTTATGAAAGAAAAAAGGGTGGGATGGAGGAATGGGTCTGTATCATTCGTTCAAATGCACAAATGTCCGAAGGCTGAAACATTGAACTGGGAAGTTCGAAGTGTAAAAATAGCGAAGCCGCGGAACATCAAATTCTTTCCCAGGGAAAGAATTTGGTGGGCCATTTCCGTGGCTTTGCTATTTCCTCCACTGTGTTGCGATCTCGGAGTTGGTATATTTAAATAGAGGGGTGGGGGAGCACAGCCCCCAACATTAGAAACCGTATGTAGTGTTCGTGTGTTTTTACATTTTGTACATTCAGTGATTTTTATTTTCCCTGGGGAAAAAAATCGCTGTTCTGAGTGTTCGAAGTTTTTAGATTTTGAACTTCCAGTTCGATATTTACATAGTCAAACTTATGACAGTTCGACTATGTGATATAGACCCGGGGGAACAAAGTCTCTTTAAATAGTCATTCTTGATTTATTGGACTGTCCTTGGTTTTGGGGGGGGTTTCAGAATTATTCCTGGAACCCCCTTGCCACATCTGTTTACCTGCATTTTGTGTTTATTTCATTTCTTACTAAAACTGGATAAGGAGTTAAAGAACTCCTTAGAAAATTTGGAAAAGGAAGACTGAAATATCTTGAGTCCCTGTATCAGCTAACCTCTTTCAACACACTTTTTGATCACCTCTGTGGCAGAGGGGGCAAAAACTAATCTCTATCCAAAGGAGAATTTTAAAATCTCATCTTTAACATAATCATGGAGGTTTTGAGAATGCAACCATGCAAACCTCTTCAAAATGGTATCAGTGGCAGGGACCCTTGAAGTATTAACGGAGCCATACACACACTGTATACAATGAATAATTAAAGCAGATTTTTCCTCACAAGATGAAATTACAGACAAGTCATTCATCATAATTTTACAATTAGTCATGACAAACCTGACAATTCAAAATTCTGAAAAGCAAAGTTGCGAAAGCATACACTTTTCCCCATACTTATCAATAACCTTCTGATCCTCATCAGAAATAGTAGGATTGGAGCAGAAGGATTAACTAAAGCAATAGCTGCTGGATCAGGTTTGGGAACAGTGCATGAAAACTTAAGACGGAGGAACTTTATACATCCCATCTGCTTTATGGGGCAGCTGGCTGACTGTCAGGAAGATTGCAGGCAGTAACCAACAGATCCACCAAATCTGACATAACTGGAGGAATGGGTGCAGCTTCTGGAAATTCCTTCTGTAACAGCTCATGTTATTTTCTTAGTGTGTGAGAAACCTCACTGTTCTCCCATTGAAAACACTGGCATGTTCTAGAAGTAGTCTCAGAGGAGGAGACCCCCCCCCCCCACAGAGGAGTCAGAGACAAAACCCCATATCTGCCCCTCATCTTCCTATCCAGATTCAGGATCTTGAATCTCTTCAAGAAAGGGGGTATTCCTCTTTTTCACCAGAAACTACTTTACAAGAAGGCTCAGTAGACTGAATTAAACCCTGAGACAGACCTAGTAAACTACTCCAGTCTAAAGAAATTTGAGGAGAAGGTTTTGACAGGAAAATGGGACCAACACTTTTATTAATGGCAGCATCAACATCACCAGGGGTGAATGCAACATTCAGACAAAACAGGGACGACAACCCTGTTCCCTCTGCCAGGAACAATGAGTGGCTCTTCCTTGCCCACTGAGGAGACCCCAACAACCTCATAAGATGTGGGTAACCCCCATTTCAAAATGACTGTAGGCACTACACCAGAGGGATTTGAGGAAAAAGATGTCAGAGTTACAAGAAATGGCCACAGCAGAGTCCTCACCTGCAGCTGAGACAAATTACTAGCCTGCTTTGATGGCAAAGGCTGTTTGCATAACTTTTTCTTTTTGTGGCTGGAAACAAGGACTGTAGTCTTGACAGATCATTAAAATAACTTTTCTGTAGATAAAAATATCAACAATAAACAAAATTATTAAATGGAAGGTTTTTCACCAAAGGACACTTATCTACCAAGCAAAGGAATGACAGAAGCCGACCGTCAATCCTTGAAAGCCCCAGAAGAGGTGTACTGTTTGGTGGCAGTACAGCTTTGAGGGCTTAGAATCCAAATTTGTCTTTTAGTCAGCTCCGCTCAAGCTGCCTGACAGTTTAGGTATGTGGACGGTGCCCTGAAGCTTTGGAAGGTGACAGTCTGTTATATCCTTGTCAGGATATCACCCATATAGCTAAGGCTACTGCAGCAGTGATCAATCAGTATGATGATCATTTACAGTAAGTTTTAGTCTGTAGTTGTTTTTGTTCCCTATTGTTACATCTTTCAAAAGAGTAACTCTGACAGTACTGATGATTTAAGTTGCTCTGGATATGTCCAGAGTGACACACTGGGACATACACTTTGAGTAATCCTATATCTCTGGTGGCATTTTACCTAGTGTTCTAGAAAACAATTGCACCCTACAGGCTGTGCATGGTAATCTGTTGCCATTACAAGTTGTCATGGAAACAATAGCAGATGTATGTAGTTTTAAGGTAGTCTTGGGTGACTGTGATGGTGCAGCGGTTAGCGTTGCCACCTCACAGCAAGAGGTTCTCCTGTTTGATCCTCGGCTAGGGTGCCTTCTGTGCAGAGTCTGCATGTTTTCCCTGTGGTCACGTGGGTTTTCTCTGGGTGCTCCTGTTTCCTCCCTCATCCCAAAGACAATGTTGTAGGTGGATTGGACACTCTAAATTGGCCCTGGGGTGAGTGTGTGCATGTGGCTTCCTTCTGTGGAAGGTTGGGCGCTGGGCTGGCAACTCGACACCATAAAGCTCCACTGCCAATCATGAGCGGACAGGTGATCCGCTGTGGCGACCCCTAACCGGGAAAAAGCTGAAAGAGGAAGTAGTAGTTTTAAGGTAGTTTTGAACTCTTAACCATACAATTTTTTACTTGTTTGACAAATTAGGATTTCTTGTCAGAATTTGATATTAAAGATCATTTCCGTTCTTTATATCCATGTGTATGAGCTAACTGTTGATATTTAACTTATTTTCAAGAAAGGTTTTTGTGTACGTAATAGTGCTGCATGTCACGTTAAAATGTTTTGATGTAAGAAAGTTAACAGTTTAATGCTTGAGAGGCAAGGATTTTCCTGTGCATGATTCCTTATTGAATTACATGCTCCTTACATTTTTACAGAACATTTCTCTTAAGTGATTTTGCCATTCCAAAAGGCTTTGATATCACTAATTGTAGTTTTCCTCAAAATAACAGTATTCAGAGTAAATGTGATTATGATACTCAAGCCAGAATTACACTGCATTTTTGAATTTATCATCAGTATGCAAAGGCATGTTTAAAAAACAAGCACCAGTTTAATGTGTACTCTAAAAAATGTTGCTTTTTTCTAGGTATACTGCTCCCCCAAGTCTAACAGTATTTTAAAAGAAGTGAGTGCTTCTGATAAGGCTATTGAGATTGTTAATCATACCTTAAGTATCTTTATTCTAAAGAGTCAGGCTAAGGAAGGCAATGAGCCTTCTCCAGAGGAAATTAACTTTGATAAGTCTCTCGAGGGGAATTCTGTCATTATTTCTGAGGAAAAGCGACTGTTTTATAAGGTAAAGGGGGTAATGTCTGGTGATTAATACATGATATTCAACACCCCCACCCCTTTACATGCAAAACTGAAAGCTTTATCAGAAGCCACTTTTAGACACCTAATACAATACATCCCCCATTTCTGGAACAGAATCTCCTTGCATATCAAGAAGAGTACATCCCTGATCAGCTTTAAATCCATTCTGTGTGACAGGATATGTGATGACAAATTTTCATCTCAGATGTACAAGTAAAATCTACTTAACAGAGGAAACTACTAACCTCTACCATTAAGTTACTTATTGACAGCACCCTTGATCAAAAGCTTAGTAAGAAGCTATGAAACTATAAGCTATTAAGGGCTTGGAAATGTGTGCTTCAAGATTTTGAAGAGTTTCCCATGTCCTGTACTAAGTAGATACGGATGGTGACATGGACAGTAAACACTGAAAGTATACATTTTCTAGACCTTCAGATTAAGATTCTAAGATGCATAATGTGTTTGCTAAGAAAATGAGTACATCTAGCTTTCTGGTAAGAATAAAATGATAATATTGCATGAGATTCCTATTAATGCTGATCTCTTGAATGACTTGCATATTTATCAACTCAAATGCCCTGGATTAGCTGGTAAACTCCCCTACCAGAGGTGAAAACATATTGGACCTGGTCATCACCAACATGGGCGACAGGTGTTCCGCACCGGAGGTCAACCCGTCACTGGTTAGATCAGACCATAAACTAATCACTCTGGATGTCCACACCACACCACCACCCCCAACCAAGGAAACCACAGTGAAAAACTTTTCTATAGCAAATTTCACCTTACTTAAGACAGAGGTGGTAAGTTTTACAGCCCCCGCGCTAAAGGATAACACTATCCAAGATGCAGGAACCTTTACAAATGCACTTTGAGCACTTACAAGGATGCATGGATTGTGCCATCCCTAGCAAAACCAAGACTCACTCTCCTAAGAGAAGGAAACCAGCCTGGTGGACCCCTGCCATAAACAGGCTATACAATAGGAGAAGGAAACTAGTTCAGAAAAAAAGCAAATCCCAAGAAGGAAAGACATCCCTGATCAAGTTCTTTAATGTCACATTCTTGTCCCAAACTGATGTTTTCCTGGTGCTGCAGTTTTCCTGCTTTAAAGGTTGCTTTTGGAAAAGTTTTTACAACCTGCAGCCGTGTTTTTTCAGTTCTGATGAGCTATACAGTTTTAGTTTATCACAGAGAAGAGAGGAAGAAGAAGTAATTAGACTTGTTTTCTAGGAGCCAAATTATAGCCATGGAAGCTGTTTAAAAAAGTCGGTTAATGGCAATGCAGAATAATAAATGGTGACAGTCACCCTGAATATTCCCCTTTGAATTTTTATCCCTCATAAAATCATCCAAGGCTTAATTGCAAAGTAGTCTGCCATTGATTCATGGTTACTGTAATGTATCAAATCAACGGGGTATATATTATACAATTTAAGCACTCTTTTAAAAGATAACCACAAAGCCTTCTTTAGTTATGTTAAGAATCTAAGTGGCAACTCACAGATATGCTCTGAACTAGTGTAAAATAGCACAAAATATACTGAACCTACTGATATTGCGGACATCCTGGCAGATAGATTCAGTGCCCCTGCAAATGGTCCTTCAAAGCCAATCTCACCCCAAAAGGCCCACAACAATACTGTTTTGAAAAGTGTAGTGTCACAGAGAATCACAGTTGCAGCTTCTAGAATATTTCTAGAAAATAGCCCTTTCAAAAAAACATAGATGAAGCCAAAAGCACAGTGTCAATGGGGCCAGATGGTGTCCCAGGCTGCGTCTTGCACAGACTACAAAACAAACTAACCCCCCACCTAAACACACTGTTCAACTTCAGCCTTTCCACAGGCTATGTGCCCATAGAATGGCACACAGCAATGGTTATTCAGCTCCACAAAGGAGGGGCCACAACTGACCCTGGTAAGGAGGGGCCACAACTGACCCTGGTAACTATCGCCCCATAAACCTGACTAGCCTAGTCTGCAAGACTATGAAACGCATCATCATGGAACTCATTAACAAAGACATTGGGAACCTCCAAACACTTGACCCGACCCAGTTTGGCTTTGTTAAGGGCAGATCATGCCTACTAAATCTGGTTGACTTCTTCAAGAGAGTCACCAAGGCCATAGATGATTGGAAGGTGGTTCACACAGCCTACCTTGACCTTGCCAAGGCTTTTGACACCATTCCCCACTCGGGAATTATAGAAAAACTCACCAGCCTGAACATAAACTTCTACATCATGAGATGGGTTGCCAACTGGCTTACAGACAGAACTCGCACGGTAAGAATAGTGGGCTCCAGGTCCGACTCTAAACCAGTCACAAGTGGTGTCCCACAAGGCTCAGTCCTGGGAACCCCTACTGTTCGGCATGTACTTCACAGAAGTACAGGCAAACACAGGAGGACTATGGCTAACCAAGTTTGCCAGTGACTGCAAACTGGGAGCCATAATTGACTCTCCAGCTGACATGGATATTCTCCAAAAGGGCCTTACTGAGACGGACACCTGGTATCAAAGTCATGGTCTCAAGCTAAATGCCAAAAAATGCATAGTCATCCCATTTGGGCAGGTTTGATTTAAGGAGAGCAGTCTTATGTGGAGAATGCTACTGCTAAAATACTTGGTCTTCTAATTTATTCTGTCTGTTTTTTTTTTTTTTTAAGTTCTGGAGTCAAGTATACCTTATGATGGGGAGAATTAAGACAAGACCAATGTGACTTTTTCTGTGTGGTAACAGATCTCGTAGGAAATGTCTACTTTTCAAAACATATTTGTTGATCTGTATTCCTCCTTCATATGTCTGGCCTTCAGACCTAGGTATTATAGCAGGAATTAGTCTGTGACCTTTGCTGGGAGATGCCTTAAGGGGGAAAATTATTTATAACACGCCTTCCATAGCAAATAAAGCAAATTTTATTAAGTGGCTCCTTGAGTCTTCCTGCAGGGAAAAACCATCCTTCTCTTTCTTCTCTGTACTTAAGCTTTGCCTCCAATATCAAAATGGCTGAAGGGTAGAATTTCAGGGTTTCTGTGCAATTAGTGAACAATTTCAATGGATCCCTGGTTATGAGGGAAACTGAAGACAGCTTACAAAATATTTTTGTCAATGCTTTAGGCATAGCCTAACCTGAAGCTACCCGAATTTATTCTTTCCAAAGCTGGACTTCTTCAGTCAATACTGAGAAAAAAAGAATGTTAGAAAAGGTTGTCTCTCCTTAGTGTGACAGGTTAGTATTCTAGATTCTTCACCATACATTTAGTCGAATTAAGTAGACCCTTTCTTCCTCTCACCTCATCTCAGGTTAAGTTAACAGACTTTGTAAAGTCAAGAGAAATTTTGGTAAGTTGACCCACATCTCAGACAGAGTTGAACATCACCCTCAAGAAGATACTAACTATGGAAGTCTCTGGTAAGAAAGTCATTTAAATACTTATATAGGCACACTCCAGGCAAAGGCCACTACTGTTATGCATTGCAGAAGCAACCATGCATTATGGGCATGATGCAGCCATGAGAAATAGGCCCGTTTTTAAATCGGTAGTTGGTGGAATTCAAGAGAAGGGGTGCATAATTTCTATCATGTATGAAAAAATGACTAATTCTTTCTAGGCCTTAAACTCCCAAAACTGATTTAGACAATTCCCTGACCAGGACCTTTACTTATGTAATCTTTTGTTTATTAATTTATGCATGTTTTTTGTTGAATGGATCAGTCCAATTATGCCTATTGCCTTTTTCTTAACCTTCTAATATTTCTTTTTTTATTCTTTGCTAGGTAATAAATAAGAGGAAACCAATACATTCAGTAAATGTAGATCTATCTATAGCTAATAATTTCCAGACCAATGGATTATTCATTTAAATGGGCTATTGCACTAAGATTAAGAAAAACTTTGCAGAATTTGAGTCAGTAATCTACTGCTATAGTAAGTATCCTCCACACGTGTGTTTACTGAATGCCTTACAGTGCTGAAGCTGTAAATATCATTGCATAGGTACTACTTTCTTGATAAAGTAACAAGCAACCTACCATAGTGCCAGTAATGTTGGGTTAATCAGTTGCCAAGGAATAGGGTACTGACCATTGTGGACAGGGCTAAGCATCCAAGTTCCAGCTCTTCCCATATAATGGATGTAAGTTAAAGCTGCATATTAACTGCTCTATTTTGAAGGGCTGGACTGTACAATATGTAGACTTACAAAAGTAAACAAGGGGCAAATTTAACAGGACCAGTGGTAGTATGCATTGTTCTACTGTGGTAAGCATCATATTTGCCAATGATACCAGGGACCAGGTAGGTCAAACAAAAAATATGCATACCAGCTCACTTTAGGGGCACATCATCTAGATAATTGACATAGTAAGGCCTGTCTATGTTCAACTAACCACTGCCACTGTCAGCAGTCTGAGATACAGCAAATTAGACCCCTAAAGTCTGAGGCATTGCATCAAAAGAAAGATTAAACAGCACTTAATTTCAGATGGTAGCAGGTAAGCAATAAAACTGAGACATAATGGCTGATGTGTCACCCAGCTTAGGAACAAGAATCAGTCAAGAATGAGCAAAGATAAAAAAAAAAAAAAGAATGAGCAAAGATGCATTACTGAGGTTTCAACTACATAGTCATGTAGCAGGCTGGTACACTGAAATTGAATGAAGTTCTTGGCTAAATACATAACTTCTGAGTAAAATAACTTAAAACTACCCCAGTTTCAGCTGTTTTCATTATAAATTGGGAAAACACAAGACAAAATCTTTTCATTCATGAGTGAAAAAGCTCATCTCTCGCATTTTTCACCAAGGATTGACTTCCAAATGTCCAAGCATGAAGAGACTGCAGACTTCAACATCTTTGAAAATCACAAGAAATGCTTGTTTCTTTAGTTATGTTCAAAATGGCAGATGGATATCAGCTCCACACAGAATCTCCTTGCTGAAAATTCTATCAGAAAAGACTTATTTACTTCTGCAAAAGAGTGCACTATATAACTTAATTTATAATATTTCATGCAGATTAAATATTTTGAACACTAAATGGCAACATAACTCCTTATTTTACTGTGTTCTATGTAGTGGGTTGATTAAAATCCATCTGGAAAATGAGAAACTTTAAGAATTGTGTGTATGATGTTTCTCTAAAAAAAAAAAAAAGATTGCTTAGCAACAATTGCCTCATTAGATGGATTTTCCAGAAAATGGATGATTTCAAAGTGTAACTAAATTTTAACCAAAAAACTTGTACAGACTTGAAGCCATGAAGAAAATCCTTAATCAGCAAAGTGCCATCATAAAACAGTATGAATTGAAAGATGGAAGATTAAAAGAAGACAAAATGCAGACTCTGCACTGAAGCAGAACAATGTATTAGTAGACAAGCTTAAAGACTTGAATCAAAGTAGGAGAAATAGCATTAGAATGTATGGCATTCCAGAGAAAATGAGATGTCATTAAGACAAACTTTCCCTCTGCTACTACTGAGTGACTCAAAGTCCTTAACCAACAATCTTGTTCTTGGGAACTGAGATGGTACATAGATATCTTGTGAAAGTCTCTACAAATCAAGACAATCATCCAAGATTAGTTTTAAAATTAGAGATAACACACTTTATATGGCCAATGACTGTGTTACCAGAAGCATGGAAAAAAGAAACTTCTTTTTTTAATTAATACAAGCACAGGAAAGCAATAACCAACATTTATTTGTTGTATCCAGTAAAACTAGAATTGTCTTACTCTCTGAGAGGTAATCCAATATATTAAATGAAACTATATATTTTGTGAAAAATATTCTTCTTGGAATAGACACTATGGATTAGTTATTCTCCTTCCTGAAAAGACATATAGAAATAAGATAGTGCATGCAAAAACTTAAAAGCTGTCTTGATCCCAGATAAAAAGAAACATTGATTTTAAGATGGCCTTTATTGTACTTTGAAAGAAAATATGCAAAAACCTGAAAATACTTTTACGTATCTTTAGGTGTCCAGTTTTCCTTAAAGATCAGGGATAACGCTAATATTTTATTAGATTTGAGATGTAGACATAGTCAGGCCTTGCTATGTGTAATGCTACTGGCTGCAAGCAAAAATCTATCTAAACCAGCTGTAATTGAAGTACTGAATATTGTAAAGGAGATGAAGAAACAAAGCATAAGGGTTACTATCTCTTGGATGAAGAACACCGGGAATAATATCAACACATAGTGATAAGATGTCCACTAGCATAATCGGATTTTCTTTTATTATATACATTAGCTGACATGTTTGATCCCTGAAATGGTGATAAAGAATGCTAGTAAACCATGAAATAACCTGTTGAACATTCCCAAAGAGCATTTAATTCTAGCTTGTGACTTTGACTGCTTATTGAGTAGATAGTACTTTGCAGCCACCAAAATATTAGGCTTTTAAACATTTTGAAAAAGTGTTCAAGAAAACATAACCTGAAAGACTTAATTGTATGCAATAAACTAATTTAGTATTTTGGGCTTGTTCTTCATTTATAATTGGCACCCTGGGTAAGCTAGAATACACATTTCTAAAACCATCCAGCCTACATTAGAGTTTTTAAACTATTGTTGTTGTTTAATCATTGTGCTGAGCCCAACCATTAGTGGCCCCTATAACTTCAGCATGCCAGGCCCAGCTGTCAAAAACTGTATTAGTTCTTGCAAATTCCCATTCATTGCCTTAGTAATGCTGTCTATTCACCATATCCTCCGTCTTCCCATTCTTCTTGCCTTGCCTTTAATCTTTCCCACCATCAGTGTTTTCTCTAGCGAGCCATGTCTTCGCATTATGTGGTCAAATAATGTGCACTTCAGTTATGCTATCAGACTTTCCTGTGAACAGTCTGGGTGTATTTTCTTAAGTACTGACTGATTTGATGATCTTGGAGTCCATGAAATTCTCAAAAGTTTTCTCCAGAACCACAGTTCAAAAGCATCAGTTTTCCAACAGTCATACTTGCATTCCAACTCTGAGCCACTCATTATTACTTGGAAAAAACATAGCATTGACTACAGCGATCTTTCTTGCTCTTCAGAATTTTATTCAGATTTGCCATAGCTTTTCTTCTAATAAGCAAGCAGCTTTTAATTGGAAGGCAGCAAACCTGCACCTGTAGAGATCTTTGAGTCCAAGAAAATTAAAATTGTCATTCCCTCCATTTCTTCAACATAATTTTACTTTTCAGCTGAGCAACAAGCCAGCTTTTGCACTTTCTATTTTTACCTTCATCAACAGGATCTCCAACTCTACCTCACTACCTCAGCCATCAGAGTAATATCTGCATACCTAAGGTTAATATTTCTCACAGTAATTTTAAATTCAGCATCTGATTAATCTAACCCAGCATTTTGCATGATGTATTCAGCATATAAATTGAATAATTGGAGTGACAATATACAGCATTGCTATACTCCTTTTCTAATTCTGAAATGTTTTCCACGTTCAATTATAATAGTTACTTATACCATTTAAACTATAGCTTGTACCTTTTCATATCTTAATACTTATTTTTAATTTGGAAATACATTTTATATACTTTTTTACTTCCATGCCTGCCAACCATTAAGACTCCATCTGTCAGGCTTGAAACATAGTCCTTCTCTTGTACTGAATATGTCCAGCGTGGGAGCAAAAGCATTCCAAAGAGGCCATCATCCAAGCAAATACAGTCATGCTAGTGTCTCTATTTGTCTGTAACTCCCATAATGGGTGGTGGGTTTGGAACTCTCACCACCACTACCATCATGGAGGCTACTTTGCCTTCCTTGTGTGAGTGTATACTGTGGTACAGCCATTGCAAAGGTTACTGCATTTAATTTAAAGTAAGGTGAGCCGAATGCAAGCATCAGGATTGCTTCAGGTTTTGCTGTCCCTCCTCTGATGGGATTCGGTGACCTGGCTGCCCTTCAAGAACACCCTCCTCCTCATGCCAGCTCCAACAGACACCTAAACAATCAAACCTGGGTCAGTTAAAGTGTATTAAGTCTTTTCCATCTATTCCAGTGTTCCAATGGACTTATCTGAATTTGGAAATAAACAAATAGTTATTAAATGATCTATTCGTACTTAAGTTAAATGACATTTAAGATTGGTTTCTGAATGAATTAAGATTTCTTACCCTTTTCATTTTTGGTCAAGGTAATAAAGATGACATTGCTATTCCTTAAAATGCTATATCTACTGGAAAATATCAACAGTGTCAACATAAAATGAAAGAATGTATTAGTTGTTGGATATTCAGGAAAATTAAACATGCCAAATGTCAATGTCCAAAAAGCTGAAAAAAACATGCCTAGATGTAACATAAAAAGCTTTGAATAAAAGTAAATGCAGTGTATTATGAATGATAATAATAGGACAGACTTATATTAATGACATTTTATTTCATTTTAAATCAGTTTGAGAACATTTGTCATGCTACTAAAGAAGAAACATATCAACAGTAATTAGATCATTTTATTAGCAACTACACGGATTTGCTAAAAGAAATATGACTAGTTTAAAGAAAGTGATTACTTATGAATTGCTAGAAAAATTAAAAAATGAAAATAAATGGTGAGAACACTGGCTTTTGATTGTCACTGTTAAAATGGCACCCTGACCCCTGTGCAAGGAAAAAAAAATGGGAAAAGAGGTTTTGGATGGATGGGATAATGAAGCCACAGTCCTTAATGGCATCTTATCTGAATTATGCACAATATTACCCAATTAAATTATTTGCATTTTATACAGAGCTTTTTTTTTTTTTTTTTTTTTTTTTTTAACTTAAACATAAAAATAATAAAATCGCACTATAATGGCAATATTCTATAGTAGTTTCAATTTTAAAATAAAGACCTTGGCAGGGATTCTGAAAGATATTACCACCGGTCCTTTTTTGGGCAATGCAATAGTATGACTGGTATTCAGATAATAAAACATGATAAAACCACAGTGAGCATCTTTTTGTATCAGATTTCTGAACTGATTACTAGTGAAGTTAAAGCTAACCTTGCTAGTGTTCTCTCAAACACACAGACACACACACACACCACCCATGCATGCTCACACACCTGTAAGTCCCACACTGAGAGACAGACACAAGTACACACTTCCAGACAGCTGCAATTATGCTTCTAAACACACACACACACACACACACACACACGCGTACATATACACACACACATACATATACACACACGCGTGCACACACGCACACACACTTTGCAATACTTACCTGTTATGGCACTACGAACCCTACTCATGCCTTTGGAAAGAATGGGTACATGTCAAAAAAGACAGTATACACTTTTTTCCCCAATTCGCACCTCCAATATTGTGATAGAGCTATTAATTGAAGCTCTGTACCAAATTAATCCAGGACCAAAAAAGAGTTCTGGATAAGCACAAATGGTTAATAGTTGCCATGCCCATGGACTGCTGCATTAGCATGTGGTCTTTACCAGTGACATCAGCAGGTGCTGTCCTGCTGTAGCAGTACTTCACCCGTCTTTGAATCAGCAACTTGGAAAAATATGGCTTGTGCATTGTGATCTGGATTTCTTAATCCTGGCGCCCGTTATATTTTTATGCCATACTTATTTACTGAATGTTGCTCACAAATTGTCCCCATAGAATTTATAAATATGTATTAAAGCAGTTGTATCCAATATTAAAACAGTAATATCCAAACTCCACAAAATACACACATTGGTTCAGATATTTTCTCAGCAATAAAAATGTTAAATGGAACTAAGCAAGGTTTCCTGTTTTTGTGCTATTTGCTAGCATTTGAGTGTTATCTAAATATAGTCATGAACAATTGGTTATAAAGGGATGCTCATTTGATAATTTTGAATCAAATTATTTTTGGATATGATATCTTATTGTTTACATCAAATATTAATGAGACCATTAGATCATGGATTCTTTTTACTTTTACTAGGTACCACATGCAATGATACAAAACAGCAACAACAAAACTAGTTAATGAATGTGTGTCTGTTTTAAAGTAATTTCACTATAATCAGAAATGTAATGAATTAAAACTCCTTAATATTTTTCTGTCTTTCCATAAAATGTATCATTAAAAAAGGTTATGATATTAGTAATTTTACAGAAAATGTTAGAAGTGATATCAGTTGGACTAAAGTATTCTTTACATTCAATAACAAATTCTATTTGATAAAATGAAATTATTACCTAAAGCTACTATATGTTATACAAATTTTGCGTACCAAAAAGAATTATATGAAACAATTTAATACATTAATTCTGAAATTTTTGTGGTGTCCTGCCAATGTCGGAATTGCCTTAAAGCATCATATCAGAAGTTGCAACAAAGAAAGATTTGGTTTGCAGGACATCAAAACACACATTAGCTTCAATAATAAAATAATCTTCTTTTGGACAGATATTTGATGTGGCTTTGACAAGATTTACATTTATATTTGTGCAAAAATAACAAGCTTAAACTTAGTCTCAATTAGCCCTAATAAGTTTGAACTTAATGAGCCTCAGTTATAGCTCTACTGAATAATATAATCACGTTGATCTTGGTTAATTATGGGGCAAATTCCAAAAAAAGTCCATGAGAAGGGTTCTGATATTTCTCACGATACATAAAATGATTTAGGACCATGGAGCCACGCTCCTTTTTCCATAATATAAATGAAACATTCTGCTATTATTATTATTGTAAATCATTATGTATACTTATCATAAATCATTACACAGTAGGACTTTTGAATTCTACAATAAACTGTGAATGTCCTATTGCCTGTGAAAATAATAAAGATAATAGTTAAACTATTACTTTTTTGTACAAAGGTAGATGATGTGCATTCTTTTGACATATACTTTGATGCCTCGTACTGTACTTTAAAGCCTCTGTATCTGTTATGACGACTTCCTAAATTTCAACTGCAGCATGTTACTTTGAAAGTTGATCATAAAGACCGCATTGACAAGCCATGCTGGTGACTCTTCAAAATCATGAAATGAATAATGTTGAAAAAAAAAAAACTTCAGTAAATAATGCTGCACCTTTCAGCGCATGCAACATTAAGGCTTAAATAACTTTGTTGCTACCTTGACTCAATTGCTGCTTGTTAGTACAGTGGTAACTTGTACCATCTGCATGTAGCAGTTTTATAGGATTAAATCTACCTACACCTCTCGGGTATACCTCATTACAAGGAATGTGCCTAATTTGGGATCTTAAAGTTCATGTTCCTCAAAGATCCAGACTGAAAGTTTCCATCACATATTCAGTGTTAGGAATTTAGCTATCCATGGTAAATGGAAAATAATTGCATTACTTCATTAAAAGATCTTTTTTTGTGTAAACCAGTATATTTTAACCATCATATAACCTTCCTAGTTGAAGATGTTAGTAAGATTTTAGTACGTGTTCCACATTTTGCCCAATTGTTCTATATAGTGAGGGCTAGCTTTCCTCATTTTGAAGATGGAAGGTTGAGAGCTGTGAACCTACCAATATGTTGAAAATTTTGGCAGAATTGTATATGTGGTCTCTCTCAATAATAACACTATTAATTGTATGTTTATTTTTTCAGACTTTGTGCTGCAGCTACCGTAAATGCCTGTAAAGTGTGCTGGGACTATGGTAAATGGCTGTGTGGGCCTTATTTGCTTAGTCATTTTTTATAGGTTTTTTAAGTTATTTATTTCATGATTTTGAAGTATAAGCCACGGTGGTACAGCGGTATTATTGTTGCCTCACAGCAAGAGGTTCTCCTGTTCAGTTCTCGGCTGGAGTGCCTTCTGTGTGGAGTCTGCATGTCCTTCCCGTGGTCGAGTGGCCTCCGAAAGACATGCGTGAATGGGCGTGCCTTTGTTAAAGGTTGGGCGTCGGGCTCGCAACTTGGCACCAAAAAAAAAAAAAAAAATCTACTGCCAGTCATTAGCAGACCAGAGTTCAGCTGTGGCGACCCCTATCCGGGAAAAGCTGAAAAGACTTGATTTCATGATTTTGAAGAGTTGCCGATGTGACTTCAGTACTCTCTTTATGATTAAAGTTTCATCGAATTTACATGCTTCATCAAAAGTTAGGAAGCCTGTGAAACTGCCTTCCACTTATCTCTTTTGAAGTGTAAATTTAACAGCTGTTGTTTTTAACTGCACCTACCCATCTGTGTCTGAAGAGTCTTCTTTGGATCAACCAACTGACCTAGATAAACAAGCAAGCAATTAAACTAAGAAACCAACAATTTCTGAAATGACATGCATTACATTTCAAGAAATTGATTGTATTTTAGAAGTGAATTCCCAAACCTTTTAAGCATATTTACTTAATTGAGTTTAGATTGTTATCTCTAAATCTTATCTATTTTTTCATAAAATCATACTGGATACCAGTATAATCTTACCAGGTGTATATTAGAATTTGTATATGAAAAGTTCGTATCCTGGTCTGGATTTTTAATGAAACCTATTTTGAGATCTCCAATTGAAAAGTCCCCATCTAAGAAATGGAAATTATTCAATTAGAAATTCATACACCATGGGGGGAATTCATAAAATTACTGTGACACGTATACCTTTGTGCATACATCTCAGTAACCTTTTTGTATTAAGAAGCAGCCCTAATATGGTGCTACACAGTGCTCTCGCATGACTATGTACAGCACCATGTAGGGCTAACTCCATAGCCATGCTGAATGCTAATGAGACAGTTCAGGGGACAGGCATATGTTAATTAGCCATGTGCTCTCTTCCCCAGAACAACCTCTGGAAAGGCATCTATATAAAAAGTGATTCAAGAAATTGATTGGTCTTGTAGATCAGCATGGCTGATCTCTCCATGTTGTGTTAGTGAATATGGCCAAAAGGCCACATTCATCTATAGAACACAAAGTGGTGTGAGGATCAGAGGTGGGAGGAGCCACTATTCTTTGAGGATTACACTAAATTTGGACACAAAAGTGGTATTGGGATTGGAGGTCAGGGGCACAACTAGGCTTCGGAGTTTACACTAAACTTGAGTGCCACAAAGGCAGCTACAGCAGTATGGGGTGGTGAGGTGGGGGGAAACACTGGACTCTAAGGTAAGTACAGTTGTGCCATAATGGCAGTTACAGCAGTACCATAATATGGACTGAGGCAACAACTAGGTAGGAGAGGTGCTGAGAAGTCTGGGAGTGGTACTGTGACTGTAGTGTATGTGCGCATGGTCGTGTGTTGGTGTGTCAGTGTGTGTTTACAAAATCACATGTTTTAGTTGTGGTACTAGAGTGCAATAGGCTGAGAACATAGTGTTTGAAATCCTAGGAAGCCAGTGACTTGTAACTTTGATCTGCTGTTAGTCTCTGTATTACTTATGTGGGTGTCGCAGGTGTTGATCATAACCCAAGGCAGTAATGTACATTTACTGTCCACAAATATTAGCAAAAACATTCCTATAGCTACGCCAGTCATTTGAGCTACAAGAAAACCGGTTAACATTCATTTCACTCGTGTATATTAAACCGCATGTTTTCACTAGCAAAAGCTGTATTAACTTTAACCATCTGCTCTTGATCATGATGCAGATCAAGAGCATGATTTCAGGAGATCATAACTGATCTAGTTGTATCCATTTCAAACTGAATGCTGACCTATCAAACTTGTGATTCTCTTAAACAAGAGACAATTCTATTTCCCCTACTAGAAAGAAGACCTTTTTGTCATTTGTTTTTGACCCCTGACACCCACTATGCCCAACAAGCTCCTGCCTAGTTATATGTTACTTGGTTGTTTCCCACAGGTGCAAGAGCCCACCAGCCTATTTGCTTGACAGTTGAGCTGTTGGAGAGGTGCTATCATTGCTAATGGGGTTCAGGGATTTTTCTGGTTAAGACCGTTATCTCCCCCCAAAAAAGGGCCCCAGGATTGTAGTTTCAGATCCCATATGGTGTAGTATTATTTGAGAAGAATGGTGGTTTGGTTGTTGAGCTCTCTCCTTCACATCTCTTGGTGCAAACTTGCACATCAGTAGTTGTATTTCTGTCTTGACAGTTGACCACAATTCAGACCTCATGACTCCTCAGTCCTTTGGAAATCCTTCTATCTAACCCAAGTATTGTTAAATACACCTGCTCTAGAGCTAAACTCGTCCCTCACAAGACCCATCACTGAACATAATGCTCCTTTTGTGATGTACCATGCAAAGCACATTGCTCAACTTGAGAGGCCATAGAGATCCTTGTCTAAAAAGATCACTGGTCTCATATCCATTAGTTTCCCAAATAGACTGCTGACTACTGCTTGTATTTGGTCATATACCAACTCTTTCAAGGAGGTATTTTTTTATTTTTTTTGACTCGTGATAGGTCCTGCCCTATTTCACACTTTCTTAAGGCTAAATGATCAGTTAAAGTGAGCAAGTTTTTTTTCTCCACGTCTAGGAGAGAAGATGAGATGGCATAAGAAAGGATGGTATTGTTGGAAGGGACACAGGCTCTAACATGCATTTCCAGCTTGATTAAACCTAGTTTTAGAATGGGTAAAGCCTGTCAATGTAGCCATCTATTTGGGGCAACTGCCCATGTATGGTGAGGTAACTTTGCTTGTTGGTAAGTATAGTGTGTTTGCTGTTAGTTAAAAGGGGGTGGAGGCTAAAAATGAAAATGTACATAGCTCTTTTTTGTTAGTATTTTTATTGACATAAAAAGTGTTGGAAAATGTCACATGGGTGCAAACAGATGAAACTGCATATAAATTCAGCCTGTCCAACATTAATGTGTGCATACAAGTTGCAAGGTAGAAACATATATATTGAAAAAAACTGTCATGTAGAATAAGTGAAGAGTGTCATCTTATCATAAATACTGCCTTTTCATATCATTAAATGTGAATGAACTCGTAGGTATGGATAAGAAGCAGAGAGAACTGAATTGTATTAAGAAATGCAAGGCACAACAGTGTTTCAGGACACGCATTGGATAGAAATGAGCATATGAATTTAACAGAGAAAGGATTTCATAATGCATATTCAGCAGGGTATTGGGGCCAAAGGAAAATGGGCTAATACTGATTTGTGACTGGGGGGGGGGGGGGGGGCACCAAGAATGATAGGAGAGAAGAAAGGTAACAATGTTTTACTTGTTGGAATAAGGTTATTGTCAGTGAAGGATGATTACACTTGCATTTATTTATATTGCACTTAAAACTAATATAAGGCCGATTAAGGGAATTATGGGACAAGTAATTAGCTTCCAGCAAGGAGTATTATTCATGGGTGGGAACAGGAACCTGATATGCAATAACGAAGATGGATTGGGGGGCCTAGAAGAGAAATTTAACAAAAGAGGGTGGATTGCTAAATAAATGCATCTGAATATTTGGAAAGGATGATGTGAATGTACTAGCAGGAAACCAGACAGATTTTACATTTTATTCCCCAAGTTACAATAATTTTTTAAACAGGATGGAAATTATATTTTACAGGAGCATGGATATTTAAATGAAAGATTAGGAACACATCTAATAACGATTTCAGACTATGCTCCAATAAAGACTAAAAGATGCAGGACGATCATGGAAAAGGAAGTAAGAAAATGTCAGGATTTCATATTAAAAAGAGGGGAATTTAAGGAATGAGTAATGGGAACAATTCAAAAGCTGTTAGGGAAGACCCACATTCCTTCAGAAGGGATAGCTGAGAAGTGGGATAAAAGGAAAATGGAATTCAAAGATATGGTAGAAATGAGAGGGAGAGAAATATGAGAAAGAAGTAATAGGCTTTATTTAGAGGGATTATCAAAGGTTAAAGTATTGCAGAAGAATGGGGATCTTACAAAACAAGAAAAGGAGCAATTTCTGAATGCTAAAAGAAAAAAAATAAGAGACTAATCAGATGATATGCATGAGTGGAAAGGTTGTTAAGTACTTTTGATACATCCCCAGGGCACACAAACTATTAGCACAATGACTTGGGGAACAGAAAATAGAAAATGGATTTGCCAAATTTGGGGAGCATGAAAGTCTTTCAGCTTTTCCTGGCTAGGGGTCGCCACAGCAGAACTACCGTCCGCTAATGATTGGCAGTGGATTTTTACGGTGCCGAGTTGACAGCCCGATGCCCAACCTTCAAAGAAGGCATGCCCATTCACGCACACACCTACCTGCATGTCTTTAACGTCACTCGACCATGGGGAGGACATGCAGAGTCCACACAGAAGGTGCTCCAGCCGGGAGAACCTCTTGCTGTGAGGCGGCAACGCTAACCACTGCACCACCGCAGCCTAGAGCCTATGACTAGAAAAATAACCAGTAGAGTATTACAGATATTTAGGAAATGCTATGAAAATTTGTGTAAAGCAAGGAAGTGTGAAACCATGAGAAGGCACAGATGGAAATATTTATGGAAGACATAAATATAACAAAGTTAGAAGAAGAGGCTCAAGAATTAATAGCCGTGATCATCATCTTCTTTCGGCTGATCCCGTTAGGGGTCGCCACAGCTTGATCACCTGTTTCCATTTCTTCCTGTCCTCTGCATCTTGCTTTGTCACACCAACCACCTGGATGTCCTCTCTCACCACATCCATAAGCCTTATCTTAGGCCTTCCTCTTTTCCTGTTACCTGGTAGCTTCATCCTTAGCATCTTTTTCCCAATATACTCCGCATCCCTTCTCAGTACATGTCCAAACCGACGTAATCTTGCGCCTCTGGCTTTGTCTCCAAACCTTCCAACCTGGGCTGACCCTCTAATATACTTATTCCTAATCCTGTCCACCCTCATCACACCAAGTGCAAATTTTAACATCTTTAACTCTGCCACATCCAGCTCAAACTCCTGCCTTTTTGTCAATGCCACTGTCTCCAACCCATATAACATAGCTGGTCTCACTACCCTCTTTTAGACCTTCCCTTTCACTCTTACAGGTACTCGTCTGTCACAAATCACTCCTGACACTCTTCTCCACCCACTCCATCCTGCCTGTACTCTCTTCTTCACCTCTCTTCCACACTCACCTTTACTCTGAACTATTGACCCCAAGTACTTAAACTCATACACTTTCACCACCTCTACTCCTTGCATCCTCACCATTCCTCTATCCTCCCTCTCATTCACACACATATATTCTGTCTTAGTCCTGCTGACCTTCATTCCTCTTCTCTCTGGAGCATATCTCCACCTCTCCAGGGTCTCCTCCACCTGTTCCCTACTTTCACTACAGATCACAATGTCATCTGCAAACATCATAGTCCATGGGGACTCCTGTCTGATCTCGTCTGTCAACCTGTCCATCACCATTGCAAATAAGAAAGGGCTCAGAGCTGATCCTTGATGTAACCCCACCTCCACCTTAAATGCATCCATCACTCCCACCGCAGACCTCACCGCTGTCACACTACCCTCGTACATATCCTGTACCACTCTTACATACTTCTCTGACACTCCTGACTTCCTCATACAATACCACAACTCCTCTCTCTGCACCCTGTCATATGCTTTCTCTAAGTCTACAAAAACACAATGCAACTCCTTCTGACATTCTCTGAACTTCTGCATCAACACTCTCAGAGCAAACATTGCATCTGTAGTGCTCTTTCCCAGCATGAAACCATGCTGCTGTTCACTAATCATCACATCCCTTCTTAACCTATCTTCCACTACTCTTTCCCATAACTTCATGCTGTGACTGATAAATTTAATCCCTCTGTAGTTACTACAGCTCTGCACATCACCCTTATTCTTAAAAATCGGTACCAAAACACTTTTTCTCCATTCCTCAGTCATACTCTCACTTTCTAAGATTTCAATAAACAATCTGGTTAAAAACTCCACTGCCATTTCACCTAAACACCTCCATGCTTCCACATGTATGTCATCTGGGCCAACAGCCTTTCCATTCTTCATTCTCTTCATAGTTATCCTTACTTCCTCTATGCTAATCCATTGTACTTCATGATTCACTATTCCTACATCAACCAACCTTCTCTCCCTCTCATTCTCTTCATTCATCAACCCCTCAAAGTACTCTCTCCATCTCCTCAACACACTCTCTTCGCTTGTGAGTATGTTTCCCTCATTATCCTTTATCACCCTTACCTGCGCACATCTTTCCTAGCTCGGTCCCTCTGTCTAGCCAATCGGTACAGGTCCTTTTCTCCCTCCTTAGTGTCCAACCTTTCATACAACTCTTCATATGCCTTATCCTTAGTCTTCGCCACCCCTCTCTTTGCCATGCACCTCGTCTCCTTATACTCCTGTCTACTTTCTTCATCTCTCTGACAATCCCACCACTTCTTTGCCAACCTCTTTGCCTGTATACTCTTCTGTACTTCCTCATTCCACCACCATGTCTCCTTGTCGTCCTTCCTCTGTCCCGATGTGATACCAAGCACCTTTCTAGCCGTTTCCCTTACTAGCTCTGCTGTAGTTACCCAGCTATTTGGTAACTCTTCACTGCCACCCAGTGCCTGTCTTAACTCATCCCTGAACTCCACCTCACAATTACCCTTTTTCAATTTCCACCATTTGATCCTTGGTGCTGCCCTCACACTCCTCCTCCTCTTCTTGATCACCAACGTCATCCTACAAACCACCATCCTATGCTGCCTAACTACACTTTCCCCTGCCACCACTTTAGTGTCTCCAATCTCCTTCAGACTGGCCCTTCTACATAAGATATAATCCACCTGTGTGCATCTTCCTCCACTCTTGTATGTCACCCTATGCTCCTCCCTCTTGTTAAAATACGTATTCACCACAGCCATGTCCATCCTTTTAGCAAAATCCACTACCATCTGACCTTCTGCATTCCTTTGTTTAACACCATACCTACCCATCACTTCCTCACCCCCTCTGTTCCCTTCACCAACATGCCCAATGAAATCTGCTCCAATCACCACTCTCGCCCTTAGGTACAGTCATCACCACTTCATCCAATTCACTCCAAAATTTTTCTTTTTCATTCATTGCACACCCAACTTGTGGAGCATATGCACTAACAACATTCATCATTACACCATCAATTTCCAGCTTCATAAACATCACTCTATCCGACACACTTTTCACCTCCAAAACACTCTTCGCATACTGTTCCTTCAGAATAACTCCTACGCCATTTCTCCTCCCATCCACACCATGATGAAACAATTTGAACCCACCTCCGATACACTTAGCCTTACTCCCCTTCCATCTGGTCTCTTGCATACGCAATATATCCACCTTCCTTCTGTCCATCGTATCAGCTAGCTCTCTCCCTATACCAGTCATACTGCCAACATTCAAAGTTCCGACCCTCACTACCACAGTCCTAGCCTTTCTCCTCTCTTCCTCCCTTTGGCCATGCCTTCCGCCTCTTCTCCTCCTTCGGCCAACAGTAGCCCAATTTCCGCCAGCACAATGTTGGCTAACAGTACTGGTGGCGGTCATTGTTAACCTGGGCCTCAACCGATCTGGTATGGAAATATTTACTGGTGATTGCATGAAATGATTTGGCGAAGTTTTACGCCAGATGCCCTTCCTGACCCAACCCTCCCCATTTATCTGGGCTTGGGACTGGCACAAAGAAATGCACTGACTTGTGCATCCCCAGTGGATGGGTTAATTAATAGCCATGATGAGAGGAGATAAAATAAAAGTAGTGATGTGTTTTAACAGGGAAGTCTTCAGGAAAAGATGGTATTCCTTTGGAAGTTAGGATGGAAAAAGTGATTAAGATCCCGAATGTTTTTAATGAGACATTACCAGCATTTTGGAAGAAGACTGTGGTGGCTGTAGTACTTGGAGGGCAAAGGCCACTTAAGCCCAGTTTCATGCACACTAATTTCAATTTTTAGCCGTGATTATAAAAGCATTTATGTCTATGCTAGGTAAAAGAATGACTAAGATGTTGTCAAAACTGATATCAAATATTTTTTTAAGAAATGATTGGCAGTGGAGTTTTACAGTGTCGAGTTGCCAGCCCGGCACCCAACCTTCCACAGAAGGCACACACACACATACGCACTCACACCTAGGGCCAATTTAGAGTGTCCAATCCACCTGCAGCATTTCTTTGGGATGTGGGAGGAAACCGGAGCACCCGGAGGAAACCCACGTGACCACAGGGAGGACATGCAGACTCCGCACAGAAGGCACCCCAGCCGAGGATCGAACCGGAGAACCTCTTGCCATGAGGTGACAATGCTAACCACTGCACCGCAGATTATATTATTTTGTATTTGATAAATCCAGAAAATTAGATTTTCGGTGTAGTGGAACATTTTTTACAGTTTCAGGTGTTTTCAGGATGCAAAATAAATGAAGATAAAACAAAGGCTATAGCAGTAATCTATAGGTAACGATTTGAAATGTTGGGTCCTGAAACGGAGACTGACTGGCCAAAAAAAAATGGTCTTGCATGTGCTAAGTTTATTTTTTTTATTATTTATTTAACATTTGTTAATCGGGGAAGTCTGATTTAGAACGTAGCCAATTTTCAGCAAAGGCCTGGGGAGAAATGCTCCAGATGCATGTCTTTGAACATGGGAGGAAACCGGAGCACCCGGAAGAAACCCACAGGAACACAGGGAAGACATACAGGCTCCACACAAAAGGCACTCCAGCTGAGAATCAAACCGGAGAGCCTCTTGCTGTGAGGCAACAATGTTACCACTACACCACTGAAAAAAGAGATGAACCACACAGGAAGTGCCACCAAATTTCTCAGAATATAAAGCAACAATATTCAAAATGAAAAACTGAGGCAGCTTTTAAACTGTTGAGCACTTTTGTTCTTTAATATAATAACAAGAACTTCAACAGCTGCCTTAGTTTATTTGCAGTGCTATTTTTTCTCAAGATATTCCCTTATCTCTGACGTATAGCAATCTAAGAGTTAGTATATATAGGTTTAGGGATTTGGGTGTGTAGGGACCACCCCCTGCAAAAAAGCAGTCTAAATGAGAAGATTGATGTTTGAAATTCGCTTTTCACCTGCAGTTTCTTTTTCTTTGGCAGGTCAGCACTCTGCATTTTGTGTGCCAACTTTTCAATATGGGGCCTAAATATGTTCCTGCAGATTTAGTTCAGCAATACCCATATTTATGGGGACATTATAAAACAAAGTATTTAGTGTATGAGGTTAAAAAAGAGATAATTATTAGAACATTTAAAACATGCATGATAACTGTAAGACATGATCAGAGGAGGTTAGAAAAGGCTGGGAAATGAGAACCGAAAAGCAATGAGCAAAGGAACTATGGAAGTATTTTTATGTGGCTCACAAGTATACAATGCAATCTAGAAGGTTACAGATTTTTTCATGGAAGTGTTTGCATGGGTATTTATATCTCCCAAGTAGATTTCAGATGATTTGTTTTCATGAGTAGAAGGCAAATGTTGAAAGAGGTGTGATGGGAAAGAGAGGGGTATCTTGGAACATGTTTTATCTTGGAAAATGTTTTCTGTGCATGCAACAAGTTGCAAGAATGTATACTTTTGTAAATTTATCATTCCAGGAGGGGGAAACAGTTTTGCCATAGTGCTGACAGAGTTATTTATAAGAGTAATAAAGCGATCAGTATGGGCATTAAGACTGCTTATTTTCGGGAAACTGAAAAGGATTGAACTAAAGAGGAATGAGTGACCAGAACGAGAGTTTATGGGAATGTGTAGAAGGAACAGTTTTCATTTAAGAGAACTGTGTGTGTTGGGAGGACTAGCAAAGAATATGCAAGAAATATTAAAGGAACATGCTGACAGTTTTGAAACAAATTCTTACACTAAAGAAGGGGGGTGTGGAGAAAATGACAAAGTAGAAAACGCAGCAAATTAGAAAATGAAAGAAATATATAAAAAGTTATCAGAACATGCTCCTGGTCCATTATTCCTTTACCTATCTGAAATGGATCTACTTCAGTAGATCGAAATACCTTAACACCGAAATTTAGAAACCAGAGATGAAAAGACCACAAATGAACATAAACAAAAGTTAACAATGCTGAAACTTTTAAAAATCGAAACACCTACTGCACGTGTCTGGAAGCACTCAGAAGTTTTGAATGGAGATCACACTGCAGTTAGAAGAACAGCTTCTTCATTTAAATATATCATGTAAGGGAAACATTTGTTGTTGCCTCACAGCAAGAGGTTCTCCTGTTCGATTTTCGGCTGGAGTGCCTTTTGTGTGGAGTCTGCATGTCCTCCCCGTGGTCGAGTGGCCTCCGAAAGACATGCGTGAATGGGCGTGCCTTTGCTGAAGGTTGGGCATCGGGCTGGCAACTCTGCACCATAAAAAATCTACTGCCAATCATTAGCGGACTGGAGTTCCGCTGTGGCGACCCCTAAACGGGAAAAGCCGAAAAGACTAACAATGTAAGGTGAAAAACTTTCCAGTTTTAATCATTGTGAATGGAGATTGCAGTACAGTGAGGATCGGGAAATTTACCCTTTTACCCACAATCTCTGAGTTGGTATGTATAATTTGCAGGGGGTGTGAGGGGTGACAGGTGGGCTTACCCCATGCAAAAACATTGACAAAGGTATATTTTTTAAGTGACTTGTTTAAATATAGAAGTTGTTTTTTTTTTCTGATTTCAGCTTGATCTTCAAGTGCTTCCAGACATGCACATTTAGGTGTTTCAACTTTTAAAAGTTTCGACCTTGTTAAATTTCATTGATGTTCATTTACGGTCTTTTCATCTTGGGTTTCTAAATTTTGGTGTTATGGTATTTCGATCAACTGAAGTAGATCCTCTGAAACTGCTGCTAAATGTGGACTGGTTTGAATGTAGCCTGTGTCAAGATATAACATCTGCTTTTATGAAAGGGAGCAATTGACAAAGCTTTTAGAGAATGTGTAGTCCTTGGATAATAATGTATGACTAGACATTTTTGTTGAAAGAATTTAAATTTATATTGATGAACATTTTTGTGGTACTTATCTCCTAAAATTAATTTAACCAATTACCCAAACCCGCTGACATTATTACACTATTAAAAAGATTAAACTTTATTTTCTTTAATTTCAGTGTCTTAATAAGAAAGTGTTACACTTATACTTTTAGGGGTTTTGAAAGGGTGATTTGTAACACTGGAAGCTACCTGATTTGGATAAGCAGTGTTCTGATGCTGCATATGTTTGCAAGCTGTAGTAGCATTGTACTCAAAAAACTATAATGCTTAGATTTAAGGGGTAGGAATGAAAAAGGAAGGAAGGAAGAGTATTGCGAACATATAGTCCAGCTTCAAGGAAATGAATAGAAGTGGTTTATTAGGCTGCCAGACAACAGTTAATAGTTCAGTCAATTTGTCTAAATCAGGGACTTTAAATGTCTGTTTGCGAAGAAGGGTTAAATAAATGGATACTGAAAAATGGGGAGACCTATAGGTTAGAAAATAAGTGAGGGTGTCTTAAAAATCTTAAGCTGCATGAAGTTAAGCACAGAGGGGGGATATTCAGAACAGTTTGTTTTGTTCTAGCCAATGGATATTTTCAGTTTTGTAAATGGGTGTGTCTCATAAGGATTTTTTTAAGTTTGAACAAGGAGAGTTAGTTATTGTGAAAGAATAGGAAAGGAACATTTTCAGTTGGATTGTGATAGGCATGGAAAAGGATTCTGAATGAGGTACCAAGAGTAAAAGGATATATTATTGAGCAGCAAAGGGAAATTCACATGGGTCTGTGGGATTTTTTTATAGCCCTTTGTTGACTTGGTGGGAAGCTCTTAAAGGTAATTCAGATTTTTAGCGAATGGCATAGGAATTTAAGCGAGGTAAATGGTGAGAGTTACTGAAAAGCTTTTATTAAATGAATGACTGTGGTGCTTTCCTTCTCAGAAAGATCAAGATGTTTTTGCTAAAAATATAAGTTAATGTGGCAAAATGGCTTAACAGGCATGTGACTTGCGCCTAGGAAATGCAAAAATGTTTTCTCCTTTAATAACATCAGTAGTGAGATGGTATTCTGCTATCTTTTATAACCTATACAATTGACAGCAAAGAGAAATGCTGAGTTAAGGATTTACAATGTAAGATGCAGCAGAATTATTTGAGGAATGCTATTCACTTTGATGATTGATTAGTAATTAAAAAACCTTCTGGACAGCATATGACACAGCTGACAGAAGTGATGGGTAAATGCACAGATGGGGTGCTAATAACAGTGGACGTAAGCAGAGATACTTGAGGTGTGAAGGCTCAGACAACTCTAGGAAAATGGATCGTTTTTATTTAAAAAGCTTGAACCATTGTCAACTTATGTTATTAACTAGAACTCTGAGCGAGTATACGAAGCAGTGTTTAATTTTACCTAGGAGGATAATAGAATGGAGCCCTATTTCATCCTTAAATGGATAATTTAAAATTCTAGTTGCGGATCTTCAGGCTATATTAAGATGATGACATACTATCTAATAGGGAAAGGCAATGCGTTTTGAGGAAAGGAAGGATATTATGATATTATGGTAGATGACAGAATATGTAGGTTGCATGGCTCAGAAGATTTTTAATAAGAGTAAATGTTTCTTTTACAATGGTACCATATTTCCCCGAAAATAACACCAGGTCTTATACTTTTTCCACGCCAAAATATGCAATAGGGCTTATTATCAGGGGATGCCTTATTTACCCCGCCCTGTACAACAATCTACATTTATTCATGTACACAAATTGATATTTATTCATGTACACAAACTGACATTTATTTGGTACTTTTCCATTATTGGGCAACAGTTCTAGGTAATGCGTTAACAGTTGTGAGAATTCTACATTTCAACTTCAGAATATCTGCTGCTCAACAGAAAGTGCAGAAAAATCCCAATGCATGTGTATTGGAGGAGGGGAATAAAACAGGTGAATAACTGCCACTTTTTGAGTGGTGATGCTTTCTTTATTCCTTACCCAAACCGTAAGAGAAGAATGATGGAAAGTCATAAAAATGAAGTCTGGAAACTAATGGCCTTAATTTGTAATTACCCCTTGATGATGAAATGTTACCTTAATACAATAATGTCAAATAACTGACAAGAGCTTGCTGGCACCTGAAAGCAGAAGCAATCCATTCTGTTGCTCCGATAACGGATAAGTTATTCAAATACAGTCAAGTCATCTTCTTCTGGAACATTGTCACAAGTCTCCAACCCCCGAATTCCGGCCTGAATTTCTTGCAACTCCATTTCCTGTAGAACCATTGGCCCCAATCTGTCATGCCCAGCAATAGAGCTCTCCTTAAATGAGCACTGCTTGTCCATTTAGCCTGCTCGTAGTGCATTGGCAACACAGCTGTCAGTGATTTTATCCCTTGAATTATTCACCCAAGTCACGACCTCTTGCAAGCTAGGCTTTGCAAAGTTTCCACGCTGATTTTTCTCCATTCTATTTTCAGTGTAGTCATTGAGTTCCATGTGCAAATGGTCCTTGAATGGCTTGTTTATTGCAATATCAAGAGCCTGGAGATGGGCAGTCATTCCTGCGGGAATCATTATTTGATCTATTCTTCTCTGTTCAAGGAATTTCTTCATGTCTTTAGCGCAGTGAGTGCTGGCTGAGTCCCAGACTAGCAGACCTTTTTCGCCACCTTGCAAAACAAGTGGCAGCATTACATTGACCCACTTCCTTATAACTGCTTGTGGGCACCAAGCTTTTTCGGTTTCAAGAATGTAAATGCCTGAAATACGTTCAGTCTTATCTTTCTTGCCCTTACAAATGATTAGAGGTGGGGTTTTCTTTCCATCTAGATGAATTGCCAAAATTCAGGTAACACATGCATTCTCGTAACCAGTGGAGGGAATGTAGACTGACGAGGCACCTCTCTGATCAATTGTTGTTTGAGATCCTTGGCCCATAAACACTACAGTTTCATCAATAGCAATCATGTTGGAGAGTTGGTATTTAGAAAAGTCGATGCCATTAACAAAGGACTTGAACGCAAGTGCACGTTCAATAACTTCAGTATCGTCCAGCTTGAACAGTGTTGTTGATCCTTAGAGACAGTTCATATCGCTGAAGGAAGCCATCCAGCCAATGCTGGGATGCTTTGAATTCTTCTGGGGATATTTCTAACTGCGGTGCCATTGCAAGGGCAAATGCTTGAATATCAGCCCTGCACATAACCAGATTCTTTGTTCTCGTGTTAGCAATCCATTCACAAATGATGTTTTCCAGCTCAGGAAATGGTTGCTGACTTGATCCAGACTTGCACTTCTTAGCATTTCCCTCATCGGCCTGTTGACTGATGTTATCGTATGCTGCTCGCCATTTTCAGACCATTCGGAGATCCAACTTCTTCTCTTTGCAGAAAGCCATCAGATTCTTTCCTCGGGAGTCCTCCACAATTCCTTTCTTGTACTTGATGGAATAGCTCTTTCTTTTTGCACTCATTTTGTCTGGGGGGGGGGTTAATTGAAGACTTACGAGACAGGAGTGGCAACAGAAAATGGTGACTGTTAAGAAGACACAACCATTCATTATCAAGTGCGCACGTTTTACGTGCGTTGTCCGTACTTTGACCAATCCAAAGTACACTTGCTAGTGTTTATGGGCCAAGGATCTCAACCGTCAAGTGTGAGTGAGGATTAGGGTTACACTAAGAATCGTGGAGGACACCCGGGGAAAGAATCTTACGACTTTCTGCAAAGAGAAGAAGTTGGGTGTCTGGTCTGAAAATGTTGAGCAGAGTACGATAACCTCAGTCAACAGGTGTCAATAATGTTATTATTTTATAATTCAACACATCTATCGTGTGTTGTTGATCTTAACTGGGGCTTATTTTTGGGGTAGGGCTTATATCATGACCACCCTGGAAAACCATGTTAGGTCTTATTCTTTGGTTAGGTCTTATTTATGGAGAAATACGGTACTGTTAAAAGCATAAGGCACTAAAACAAGTGTGTGCACTGGTAACGGGTGTACAGCAAGTCCTTTAAATATCCATCATATAAAGGGGTTTTAGATTTACAGGGAGGAACTTAGAGTTGGTGTAAAATAAAGAAGCCCACTAAACTGCTCAGTTCATCTTTTTTTCCTGCATCTGAATGTTATTAAAAGGTATTAAAAAAACAGTCAAATTGGGGTTCTCTGGCTACATTTTCAATGACTTCCTTGTATGTCAGTGATGTAATGCTATATTTGTGTGAGTATGTGGAGAGCAGGATAAGCATTAAATAATTTAAACAAGGACCTGAAGAAACTTGTTTCCCCTCCTCAATTGAATGCATTTTATTACTGGGTATTCTTGTTGAAATAAAAATGATTATTTTAGATTCTCAGATATTATGAATTGAATTGAGAGATAGTTAGACTATAGGGAATATATGCCCTGTGTTTCACAAAGACTTATTTAATTAAAAATGAAGACTGGTGCCCTGTCCTTCAGAATGAATACTTATTTTAGCTAAAAACTCTAGCTTTGGTTATAGTCTTTGCCAGTTAAGAACCTACATTATATCTGATTTGCTAGAAAAAGAAATTATGGGAAATTTCTTTTCAGTCTTATTGGGATATGGACTTAACCATATGAAAATGTGTTTAGTATATGAAATAGAACAAAAAGGGGCTTGTGTATAAATGATGTGGTCTTTCTCCATTGCGTATTTTTGGTGGTCCGTGTTTCTTTGAGCAGAAAATAAAAGGCAGTTGCATGACTATAGTAAGGGCCTATGTAAAAGATTTGAAGAGGCAGTAAAAAAGAAAGGAGAAGGGGGTAAGTGAAAACATTCAAAAGACATTTAAGACTGGTATTGAAGCAGAATGTGATGCATGAGAACAAACAGGAAATTAAAGTAACAGTATGAAACCTTGGTAAAAAAAAGACTCTCTGAAAAATAATTTAATATAATGAAAGGTCAAAGCACAATAAATAAGCACCAATATCACAAAGCATAAAGAGTTACAATAACAGAGAAATGATTAGGGACAAGGTAGTTGGATTGAGAAACTGAGTATAAGGAATGAACAAAGGGGATTGTAAGAAGAGGACAAGTATAGCAGTGTGAAAACATAAGCGGGATTTGGAATGAAAGAGTTGTGGACTAAATGTTTAAGCAATAATTTGGTTTACATATAGGTTTACATATATACAAAAGTAAGGGAATCTCAGTTTCTTATTAATATTGGTTGACTTGTACTGAGGCATTTCAGTTAACTGAAGGTGTTTAGAGGAGAGTTGGGGAGGTTAGCCCGTATCCTTGAAGCAATGACAAGTTTGATATTGGCTAGCTGTTTCATTAGTTTCTGTCTGAACCTGTAACTTAGCTCAGTTCTAATGTCTTGTAGTAAGCTATTCCATTTAGCAGGGACTACCTTATAAAAACATTTTTTCACAAATGTGTTTAGTAAATTGTGATGAGAGGAAAATAATACTGGGTGATACAAAGGCTGCAAGGAGATGATTTTATCCTGAGATTGTTAGCCAGGTAGGAACTGGTTAGTTTAAGTTACTTAAGGTAGGAAGAAGTTTACTCTAGTTGCTATAGGTTGCAAATTAGACTGTTTTAGAGTTCTACAGTGATGCTCTCAATGGGGAGAAAGAGTTGTAAAACAAATTTTATTTAAGGAGGCCTATAGAGGAGGTATGTGTTATGTGCTGAGTTAAGTAGAAGAGGATGGCCAGATTCTCATTTTGGTACGAGCATACCTTTGGCAAGTTGTTTTTTGTCTTTTGTCTTTTCTTCCCGGTAAGGGGTCGCCACAGTGGAACTCCGGTCCGCTAATGAATGGCAGTAGATTTTTCTGTTATGAAACACCGAGGTGCCAGCTCGAGAAACCTTCAACGAAGGCACGCCCATTTACGCACGCATGTCTTTCGAATTCTACCCAACCGGTGGAAGGACATGCAGACTCCACGCAGAAGGCACTCCGAAGCCAAGCCGAGAATCGAACGGGAGAACTTCTTGCTGTGAGGTAACAACACAACCGCGGAATTAATGAGCACACCGTTGGCAAGTGCTGTTCTTGATTTTGGAGTGAGATGATGTGAAACAAAGTAACATGGATTGACTTGTGAACTTTATTCATTATTTTTTCAGTATGAAGTGTGCATGTTAAATGGATTTAAATGTCTTGTATTCAGGAGGCTCCTCGTTGTTTTTATTTTAGATAAATTTTTCTGTTAAAATCTCAGTAAAAATTTTAAAATAAAAATCTCCTTATCTGATTGTGACACGGGATCTTTAATATCTACCTAATTTACCACCAAATCAGGCAGAGGGGACCTCAGTTTAACACTTATCCAAAGGAAGGCACCTCAGTAATACATTACCACCTTCATGCTGCATTGCAGTATCATTAGTGAAATAATCTGAGCAGCTTGTGTGGTGATAGAACCCACACCCTTCTGATATGTACGCTCACATGCAACGCACACACACACATGATCAATGTCATAAGAGTGAAAGATCAAACTCTCGAACGCTCACATGAGCGAATATTTAAAAACTTGATATTGCTATTGTGAGGGGCTGCACCCCCCACACCCCCTGCTAAATATATATTCCAACTCTGAGATCACACTACAGTGAGGAAAGGGCAAATATTCCGATCTTCACTGTAGTGTGAAAAAAAATAAAATAGAGTTTTTAAATATTCGCTCATGTGAGTGTTCGAGAGTTTGATCTTTCATTCTTATGACATAGACCCCCCACACACACACACACATACACACACATACACACATGTACATATTCATATTGCCTGTGGAAAAGTGATGATTGCAGAATTTATTACAATTCATCCTTCATATGGTGTACAAGGCAGAGAAATGTAGTTATTACTTTTCTTTAGGAATTGTGTTTATTGTCACATGACCTGGAGAATCAAGTTTGCAGAAACTATATAATATACTAGTATCTATGGTAGCATTTTATTCTTAGAGTAAACTTAATTTTAAAACAAGTATAAATGAAAATGTTAATCTGGTGAAGACATTTGTATTAATGTTTTCTAAATTTGCCCTGCAAAGGATCACAGAAGTAATGAGTTGAGCAGGGAGTCGGGACTCGGGAGTCTCCAGCTTATCCTGTGGGATCTAAAGGAATTCCTAAGCAAACAGAGATGTAATCTAATCAGCATGTCTTGAGGCTACTTTTGGGCCTCATTGCTATGAACCATAGCTTATTTATCTCCTATAGGAGATACCCACATGGCATCCTCACTTAGGTGCTCTTCACCTAAGCTAAGACCACTCAGGCTGGAGGACCAGTGGTTTGACTCCAAGATTGTCTCAATTTGTCAAACTCCTTAGTCCTTCAGAGCAAGTAACAGCAACCCTGTGAAGAAAACCTATTTTTGCCATTATTTTTAGTCAATACCCAAAGCTCATAACCACAGCTGAGAATGGGGCATGAAGTGATTTATAAGCAGAAAGCTTCTTTCTATGTTTGTTTTCACCAACCAAGATGAGTATGATGTTTGCAATACTATAGTATGTGTAATTTTGGGATGAGATTACCTGACCGGTCTTCCTTCCTTGCCAGGGCTAGTCTGTACCTCTCTTACCAAGGCTTTTGCATTTTGGCTAAAATCTTTGCTGCCCCCATAGGGCCTTTTTTGGGCAGACTCCATCTGCTGAACATTCCAGCCTAGTAAATTCTCATTTGTAACACACTAATGTGTCCCTACTCATTGCCAGGAGCCTTAATCAAACTTACCCAAACTTGAGGTTCTCCTACAACTTGAACACATTCAAATGTGTGTCAAAGCAATGAAGGCATCCCTCTATTCCTGGGTATAATGCCTATAATGTATTTAGACCTACTGGCAATTGTGGAACAACATCAGTATTTATGAAAAGGATATTATCACCTCTTGATGGATTTCTTGGGACATCACGTTTGAACTCTTATTTATTTATTTGCATTTGTTGACCGTGAGAGTCCACTGGGTCGGAGCAATCCATTTTCAGTGGAGGCCCAGGGAGAAAAGCTCCACAAGGAGTTACATTCATAGCGAGAGAGATTACATGTTTTGCAAAAATAATAATAAGCCAGAGGCTTTCATGCATAACATTCATTAGAAAAGCTATAGAGGTTACATATTAGATGGGAAAAATTATCTTATGAAAAAAACAATTTTTAAACATTAAATAATCCTGGCTAAGCTGATACATTTTAGATAGGAATTTATCTTTTGAAGATTTAATTTGAAGCATTTAAACATTGCTAGTAAAGCTAGCTCAGAGGTTACTTACATTTTTAAACGCATTTGAAGCAAAAAGCTTGCATGTAACATGAGTATATTACAGAGTAAGGGATAAGAGTAGAAAGTCGGACGTTGTACAGTAGGATAGTGAACTAATCGGATATCCTTATATAAGAGAGGTATAGGAGTTAAGAGTTGGAGGGGTGCTTAGGTAGGATGATGAGAAGCGCAGATGTCCAAATCATAAATAAATCTAATTACCACTTCACAACTATAGAACACCCTCTTGTCCCCTTCTAAGCATTATAGGTCTCAACACATTAGCTGAAATCCCCATTAAACCCAACACCTTTCTTCTGGAGTACTTCAACTCTCCATCAGTAAACTGGCTGACCAACACTGCCTAAGTTTGGCATGCCCAACATTTCCTTGACTTTATAAATGCTACTTCTCTTACAAATAATTAGCCATCCTACTAGGGGGCCCAGAAGCCTTCATCTAGTTCTGAAAATTATGGCCACTTCTTGCACATCTCAATATGTACCACCCAGCCTATTCTTTTAAAGCTGGTTGAACTTCCCCTGTAAATACCTGTGTTTGGGAATGTCTCAAAAGCATACCTACTTCATTTACATGATGACCTGAATTATATTCTATTGTAATCCTCCTCCAAAGGATCCCAGTGATCAAGCTTCTGCCTATGCCGCTGACTCCTATTCCTACTTAAACATATAAATAATAATAATAAATAGTAATAATAATGCAGTACCTATACATGGCAAATACAATGAAAATTTTTAAAACCAATCCATATAGTGGAATGCCCATATAAATAAAATATTTAACAAAAGAAAAAAGCTGCTCAACTCTTTTAAGAGGTTTCATTCTGCCTACCTTAAGACCACACTTAAGCAAACTAGTAAAGAGTTTGAGAACCATTAGGAAGGTGAAAACGGAGCATGGACTTAAAATAGCCAATAAAACCAAAACTAACTGCAGTAAAGTTGCATACTCTTGCCCAAAAGAAATGACTAATACCTTTGTTTTCTAACTTGGTGCAAATTTTACTCCACTTACAGTTATAGCTATTCCACAGATTCTACAATCCCAACCACCCCCTTTAATTACTACTGTGCAAGTTCTCTCAGTTCTCTTAAAATCTAAGAACACCTCAACAGTGGGCCCTGATAATAAACCAGGTTGCCTAATTATCAGTGCCATATATGGCATTTCTGAACCTCTACTTAACCTGTTTATTCTAGCCTGTCCACTGGTTACATTCCTGAAGCCTAGAAATGGACATTCTTTGCCATTACATGATGGTGGCTCAGTCACAGACCCTGCTGACTATAGACTCACAAGTCTCACTAGCCTCATATGTGAACTTATGCAACATATTATACCAGACCTCATTAATCTAAACATTGAAAATCTCTTGATGCTGGACCTTCATCAATTCAATTTGGCTTTGCCAAAGGAAGGCCCTCTTTTTTTTTTTTTCCTCAAAGCAGTGGATAGTGGTTATGCAGTACATCATATCTGGACCTGAACAAGGGCTTTGACACTATTTCCTATGTAGCTATTACTGACAGCATTTTAAATGTGACTGTAAATCCATATGTTGTGCAGTGGAGAGTTAACTAGGTGTCTATCAAAACCCAAGTGGTTAGAGTTATAGGTGCCACTTCAAAAAGCAAAAAGGTTACCAGAGGTAAACCACAGGGCTTAATTTAGGGTCCACTAATATTTTGTATCTATTTCTCAAATGTTCAGACTATTCTGGTCTTCAGTTATCCCAGTTTGCAGATGACTGCAAACTGGGAGCTGTTCAGTCTTTCATTGACTCTCTGTTGGTCCAACGTGGATTACACCATCATACCAAATGGTGCAAGGATGATGGTCTCAAATTAAATGTAAAAAAAATGCAGTACAGTTCATTTTGGTAAACAAAACATTTTCACATACCATATAGGTGACACACCCCTCTGATCAGATATTGTTGTAAGAAATCTAGAGCTTTTGTTTAACTTTTTCTTTTGAACATTGTGTCTCTAAAGAAATTTAGAAAGACATCTATCAGGCTCATTCAGTTTCCAAAAGCATCTCCTCTAGATCCAAAGAAGTTGCAATTCCCCTTTACACGCATCTCATCAGACCCATTATTAAATATAATGCATCATCTGGCATACATTTGTCTAAACATATTACTGAATTTAAGAGACCTCAGAGATCCATAACTAAAATGATCAATGGCCTCAAAAATATTTATTATCTGGACAGACTGACAGCCATGTTTCTGTACTCAGTCTCTTGTAGCCTCTTCCATGGTGGTCTGTGTCTAGCCTCTTGAACCATGAAAGATCCAATCATCAGTGACCTCTTAGTTCTTCACAGAAAAATGATCCTCAAATATCAAGTTAAAGTCAATAACCCTTCACCAAAAGATAAAGAAGACTGAGTGGCATGATGGATTCATATTCCAATGTATCCCTCACTTCTGCAACAAACATTTATTACATGCCAAATATGCCACCTTCAAGGTAAACCTAGATAATTGGATGGGCAGCCTGAAAATCACCCCTGGCCTATACTGTCTTGCCCTCCTTGAGGCAGGAGGGAAATTTTGAATATGGGTTTTTGGCTAGGCTTGTAATGTTCTGCGGTCTGACTGCCTATTTCTTAGCTGCAGGTGTATGAACCAATCAATTACTGTCTTGCACCAGGGTACTGGTCAGTTTCCTGATCCTCTCTTCCTACAGTCATGAACAAGACACCATGATAACTTACTCTCCACCTGAGATAGCTGCTTGATCTTATTTGCAGTGGGCAATCTACTCATCTGTGGTAAAGTATCAAGACCTTTGAGTTGTATCTGCTGATTTAGATCTCTGTTACTTCATGGTCATTTTGGCCACTTGTCTGCAAGACAGAGAACAAGGTGATAATGAAGAACACTGGACCATGGTAGTGTGTTTGCTGAGACTGTTAAGGTAGTATAGTTTGATAGATATTCACTGTTCCCATAGCATTCAAAACTATCACTGCCAGTATTTTAACAAGTAAGAAAATCACAATCTGATGCTATCTGGTATATACAGACAAATTTAAGTTTATTGCCACCCTTGCCAAGCTGTTAGCTTTATGCTCAGTTTAGGAAGTAAGCAATATTGTCAAAACATTTTACAACTGTTTAATTTTACAGAACAAGCCTGATTTTTGCATTATATTTTTGGCCTCTTCATTTTTTTGTTGTAAATCACTGTGGATTACAATTAATCAATAGTGCTACTGATTTGGGTTTCATCCTTTCATTCAGAAAATGCATCTTGATGCAAAACTCATTGTTCTATTTACTGCTTATGCCTCATCTTTTTGCCTTATAAATCATATTTTTTCTTCTGGTAGCTTGCTGATGCTTGCTCTCAATAATGACATTAGTTTTGTACTTATTGTTCTGGAAATGCATATTGATGCAAAACATGCTCTATTGACTTTTAAGAAGGACGGTCATGAATGTGTAACAATACTGGCATCTGCATTCTTGACTGCAACTTATGCATGATTGTGTTCTTCATTATTGCCAAATTCAGTTACCTGAGGCTAAGACATTGTCTGCAAAAACAAATGTTCAACTATCACATCCACAGACTGGTTAAATTCTAAACTTTGACTGTGTTTTAATATCCTTCCCAGAAAGGTTTAGGCCGAGAAGGGAAATGAGGCACACCTTTGATTAATCTACCTTGAAGGTGTGTGACTTGATGCAGACAATGCAGCCACAGTGCTCACTTCACGCATAAAAGAACTTTATATCTGCAGTGGCCCAGAATCCCATAGTCTTCTAGCTCTTTCTACAAGAGATTCTTGGGCAGACAGATACATACTTTCCTAAGGCTAACAAAATCTGTTTACACTACCTAAGTAAACTCTCACAGCTCATGCAATATGCATGCGCAAGGACACATTTGTCCTCACTCAGGACAGTAGCTGCATTGGTCCTCTTGAGTCTCAGATACAGCTAACAGAAGTTTCCTTTCAGTGCACTGTTGTAGGTTTCTAGCTTCAGAAATTCTGCAAATATTAATTCTACCTTCTAAAAATGTCCCCATTTAGGGTCAGCATTTTTATACCCTTTCTAAGAACAGACTAATGGTTAGAGTCCTGCCTTCATTTCCTGAATTGTCCAACAGTTTACCAGAACTTGTTAGAGTTAATCTGAAAGATACTCTCCATGGCCTCATTCAACTTCTCACATCCAGGTCTTCATTTTACAACTGCTGCTGTTGCCTTCTTGGTCTGTCATTGCCTACTGATGAGATATGAAAATCTCCTGCTAACAGTCTGCAGAAGGCTTCTTTAACTTTACAGCTTCTACTACCACTGCTGTCCAGGGAAATCCTTAGGATTTCTACCATGTCAATAACTGACCACCTCTCGACCACAATTCTTGTTGAAGTCTTGAATAGGATCTATTCACTCAATGCCGCCCAGACCTCCCTGATATACAAAATGGCATAAGTAGAAGTTAAAAATATGTTTTCAGCAGCATCTGCTAAGCATTTCAGGGCTACTGTCATTGCATATTATAGGTTTTATAGTCTGTTCAATCTCTATCTCATCAGAAGCATCTGCTAAGCATTTCAGGGATACTGACATTGCACATTTTCAGTTTTATAGTCTGTTCAATCTCCATTCCAGCCATCTGTCCCAGCTCAGCACAAAGTCATGACAATGATTAGCCGCCAGATCAGCACCTGTCCTGCCAGAGTGTCTGAAGCATATGGCCTCCTGTATGATGACATAAAAGTCAGTCATCAACCTTTGACCAAAGGTGTTTTGCTATCAATTATACTTATAAGCAGCCTTTAGCTTTGACATAATTCATTATGGATAATCTTGTCCTAGCACTAGTAACCAGTTTACCAGTCAGGCAAAATCAGGCAAGTTGCATCACCCAGACATGGCCCTGCAAGTATCCCTACCATTCTGTAAGTGAGCAGTGAAATCTTCCAGTAGAATTATAGCATTTGGTAAGTGCTGTCCTAGCCCTGTCCCACTATCTGCATGAAGGCCGATTATTATGAATTCCTGTTGAGGTGCATGCACATACCTCATACAACGTTTTCACCTGTGCAGCTCATGCACATACCTCATACGTTTTCAGCTGTGCAGCTCATGCACATACCTCATACAATGTTTTCACCTGTGCAGCTCTTACTCACATTTAGATGACCCACTCATCTGTGGGCAAGATCTTAATGGATAGCACACAGACAGGGGATTATAAGTATCCCCTCCCCTGTCCAGAGTTTCCTAAGAGGTACAAATCCAGAGTAGGAAGGAGACCATCCCTCCCTGAGAGGCCTGATCTCAAAACCAATGCTGCATATATATTTTAGGCCAACTTTGTCAGACTAATGGTTTTCAGCCTGCTACATAAGCTCTGTCTCCTTCTCCAACACTGAGGAAATAGGCCACATTCAAAGAGCTCATGTTCATTGACAGGGTATAGTTTGTCAGGATGCTGTCAGTCATAACCTATTCCACTCTTTCCAGAAGTCTGACTTGTATTCATTTGGACTCCTACCTTTCCCTTTGTGGCAGGGGTATAAGCCCATCTGGCAGCTATGTACAGCTTTCTTTTTGGGGGTGAGCTGAGCTTGAACATGTTAGTGTTCACACAGCCATCGGGTACTCACCAGCAAACACCATTCCTTAGGCCTAGCTCCAAATATGGATCTCTATCTCAGCACTGAGCAAAAGTATCGTTGTATGAAGTCAACATTTACAGATCATTTTTTCTGTCCTATCCTCTTGTACGAGTTTACTAGGGTAACACTGTCATGATCACAAAGTTCCTGACAACATAATTATAAGAATTATATAGGCATGCTTTTCAAGTCATCAGACACTTTTGATAACACATTCAGCAGCCTTGGAAAATCTGACTTCTGTCTCACTGCAATTTGGGAACATATTTTAACATGAGTCCTGCTGTGAGGCGGGTCCAATTCTCCTGTTTCTATATAATAATGAAAACAGTCAACCAATAAGATATGATGAAATAGGCATTGACAGTAGATCCATCTGATAATGGTGTCAGAAGCATATCATCATCCTCATCTTCAGCCCCATTTTTTCCCATACATGAGGTCAGGGTGTCATGTCAACTGTAACCATCTCTTGATGAAATGCCACTGTCCTACCTTCTTTGACACTAATGCCTGACTGTTGCATTTCTTTTTTTGCACAATTGAGCCATCTCTTTGCTTGATGCCCTTGTTTCCTCTTGCCTTCTTCCTGTCTGTCCCAAATCTTCTTTACTAGATTCTCTACAGTCATTTGGATACATGCAGAAAAGCAGAAAGCTGTTCTCTTTGACCTTTTCTGCAATTGGAGTTATTTTGGCTTCTGCTGTTATATCCTCATTTTATCTGTCCGACCAGTGTGCATCCTACCACCCATCTCAGGCAACTAATCTCCATCACTGCCAGCTCCCTCAACTGCTCTGCCTTTACTGCCCATGTTTCTGTACCATACAGTAGTACTGGTCACGCCAGTGTTTTGTGCACCTTACTTTCCAGCTTCTTTGGCATTGTTCTGTTACATACTACCTCTGACACTCTGTGCAAGTTGGCTGCAGGCCCTCTGGTTCTAGTTTTGACCTCCTCATTCAGACTTTCCTTCTCCTCATTGACCACTCCCACAGATACTTGAAGCTGTTAACCTATTCTACTATTTTCCCTTGTATCTCAACTCTCAGCTTCTTCTGATTTCCCTCATTTGCTGCCATTACAACTGTCTTACTGTCTTAACTATACTGACTTTCACCCTATGTGCCTCCAGTTTTGCATTCCGTTCCCCTATCCTTTGCTGAAGTTCTTGCTCAAAGTCTGCCTTTAATGCCACATCATCTGCATACAGCAACTTTGTTAATCTAGCCCCTCTGACCTGTTTGATGTAGTCCATCACCAGTATGAACAGCAGTCCACTCAGAGCTGAACCCTGGTTCGCACCCATTCCCACTGAGAAAACCCTCTGTGAGATGAAACATTCTTTGTTTGTACTTGAGTCATTGGGTTCTTGTGCATAGCCTGCACTAATTCCACCAATGTTTCTGAGACTTTGAACCACCAAAGAACTGCCCAAATCAGTGTTCTTGGGACTTTGTCATATGCTTTCTCCAAGTTTCGGAATGTCCAGTTGGAATTTTTTCTCATTGGTAGTTTCTTCTCTTACTGTCTCACTGCAAACATCGAGTCAGCCATGGCATATCCTCATCCGAATCTGAACTGTTCATTTGCCATCTTACTATCTACTGCTCTGCATATCCGTTTATCAATCATCCTGTCCAGAACTTTCATGCAATGTGACAGGAGTTTTATACTTCTGTACTGCTCACAGTTGTGAATGTCCCTTTTATTCTTGGACACTGGCACTAGTATGCTTATTCTCCAGGCATCTGGGATGCACCTTTCTCTCCATACCCTCAGGAACCATTTATCCCCATCTCACTTAACATCTTTATCATATCTGCTGTGACCTCATCTGAGCCTGTTGCTTTTCTTAGCTTTATTTTCCTTAGTGCTGTAATGTGAATTCCTCTTTTTCATTGTAGGCTGTGTAAGGGGCAGCACAGCTTCTGTAGGGGATTTCTTCATTCAGAAGTTGCTGGAAGTACTCCTTCCATTTGCCTTTGGTGTGCTGTGAACAGGTTGTTGCTGGCATCCCTTATGAATCCTGCTATCATCCAGAATGATACCACAGTACAAGGACAAAATGATTGGCTTCAACAATTGGCTAAGCTTTTGGTGTCATTCTAAGGGGAGCCAGTATCTGTCTGCCTGGGATGACATGATCGACAGACCACGATGCTTTGCCAGAGATGGCCTGCACCTGTCACCCTTGAGATTCCGAATACTGGCTAAGGCTCTTGCCACACCTATAGTGCCTTTTTTAGGCAAGGTTCAAATGACAAATACACCACCATAACAGGTATAAACAAGCAAAATCTGAGGGTAATGTTACTCAGTGCTAGAAGTCTAAACCTCAAAATGCATTCACTCGAGACGCTCCTAAAAATGGAGAACATCGACATCTCTGCAGTGACAGAGACCTGGTTCAAGGCTCCAGAGAGCACCCCTGTATTACCAGGCTATAATTCGTACCACACCTTTCGGCCACCTAACCTCGACCAAAACACTAAAGGCGGAGGTGTGTCCATATTCATTAAGGATATACACACCTCCAGGCTAGTTGCTCAGCATAATGCATCCGATATTATCCAAGTGCAACTAACTGTGGGCAAGACCGCAATCCAAATTGTAACTTGCTACAGATCCCTAACCATGCCCCAGGATTCCCACTCCTCATTTCTTAATACACTGGAAAATATTACGGTACAACCCAACACCCTAATAATGGGTGATTTCAACTACCCCACCATTAACTGGGAAAACTACTCATGTACTAACTCTCTTGCTCAACGTTTTCTGGAATTCATAAATTCCAATGCCTTGGATCAACTTATCCACACCCCCACCAGGGGCAGCAATATCCTAGACCTGGTCATTGCCAACATGAGTGACCGGTGTTCCACACCAGCGGTCAATTCCTCGTTGGTCAGATCTGACCACAAACTAATCACCCTAGAGATCCTGCCTCCACCCCCCATTAGGGAAAGCACCGTAAAAAATGTATCCAAAGCCAACTTCACAACACCCATGCAGATGGACAATAGAGGTACGACTGCTGAATCCTACACAGATGCACTTTATAAGCATTTACATGAGTGCATGGATCATGCTATCCCTAACAGAACCAAGATGCTATCCTCCAAAAAAGGAAGCCAATCTGGTGATTCCCTGCCATAAACAAACTCTACAACAGAAGAAAGAAAGTGTTGCAAAAAAGAGTAAAATCCCATGATTGGAGGAACTCCCTGGTCAGCCTCAGTAAGAAGCTGAGATCCCTCATAAAATCATCCAAAGCTAGTTACGAAAACAAAATCGCCACTGATTCTAAAGACAACCACAAAGCATTCTATAGCTATGTCAAGAATCTCAATGGCAACACTCAGATTTGCTCTTAGTTACAGCACAATGGCACTAAATATAGAGAACCAACTGATATTGCCAACATCCTGGCAGATAGGTTAAGTGCTAACTTTAACCCCCTCTCACCCCTAAAGAGCCCATCTCTATACCGGAAGAATGTAACGTTCCTGTAATCACGGATGCACAGGTAAAAAAAACACTCTCCAAAGCCAAGAACACGGCATCCATGGGACTTGACAACATCCCAGGCTGTGTTCTACATGAACTACAGAATGAACTGGCACCCCTCCTAAGCATCATGTTCAATCATAGCCTCACCTCAGGCTTTGTGCCCACTGAATGGTGCACTGTGATGGTTATTCCACTACACAAAGGGGGAGCCACCACGGACCCCGGGAACTACCGCCCCATTAGCCTAATGAGCCTGATCTGCAAGGCCATGGAATGTATATTCATGGAACTTATAAACAAAGACATTGGTAACCTCCAAACTCTGGACCCCACCCAGTTCGGGTTTGTAAAAGCCAGATCATGACTCCTAAACCTGATAGACTTCTTTGAAGCAGTCACCAAAACCGTAGGTGAGGGTAAGGTGGGGTTCACACAGCCTATCTAGATCTTGCCAAGGCTTTTGACACCATCCCCCACTCTGAAATTATAGATAAACTCACTAAACTAGGTATAAATTCCTATGTCAAGATGGGTTGCCAACTGGCTCACTGACAGAACCCACACTGTGAAAGTAGCAGACTCCAAATCTGACTTCAGACCAGTGACAAGTGGAGTACCACAAGGTTCAGTCCTGGGCCCTCTCCTGTTTGGTATGTACTTTTCTGAAGTACAGGCTAATACAGAAGGTCTTTGGCTAATGAAGTTCACAGATGACTGCAAACTAGGAGCTATAACTGAAATTCCTAACGATGTGGACATCCTAAAAAAGTGCCTCACTGAGACAGATGCCTGGTGTCAAAGCCATGGCCCCAAGCTCAATGCCAAAAAGTGCATTGTCATCCCCTTTGGTAAAAGCTCTGTACCCATGAGCTACCACATAGGTGGTAGTCTACTTAACACTGAAAGTGTGATAAGAGACCTTGGGACACAGGTGGAGAGTAGTCTCTCCTTTGATAATCACATCGCCATGGTAGTCAAGAAATCCTTCTACATGGTACACCTCATCACAAAAGGTATCTCATCCAGGAAAAAAGAGGTCATTGTTCCCCTCTACTCATCACTCATTAGACCCATTAATAGAGTACAATGTCCCTTTTGGTATGTACCTCACAAGACGTCTACAACAACTGGAAAGGCCGCAGAAATACCTCACAAAGAGGATTACCGGCCTCAGACAGATGTCCTGTGCAGACAGTTTAAAAAAACTCCAGCTTTGCTCCGTAGCATATCCCCTACTCAGAGGCAATCTCTGCCTAACATACAAAGCTATGTCAAACCCAGAGCTGTTGGACATGCTCCACTTAAAGAAATCCCAATCCCTCTGAGCTACACGCTCTAGGGACCTAAACATTGTCACCACAATAAACAGAACATGCTGGAGGGATAGATTCCTGTTCCAGAGACTTCCCATACTCTGAAACAAACTATCTGTCTATAGCAAACAAAGCTGCTCAGCACTCTTCAAGAAAAATGTTGATGATTGGATGGGAAATAAGAAATATACCCCGGAGATCACCTCTGTGGCTCTGCTCAACAGGGGCACAGGAAAATAATTTTCTTGGGTGGCGAAAGCCAGGGTACCTTTTTGGCTAGGCTTATATAGGCCCTAGGGCCAATAGCCTAGTACCTACCTATGAACCTAAGTGCGTCTGACTATCTTTGTCTTTGCCTTGCAACCTGATATGTTTCTTTGTGCCATCTTCTGAGTCACTTACCAAAAGTTGGTAGAGTGCCTCTGGTACGATGCTCGTTGCTATTACAACTCCTTTCTTAGCTTCTTTGTTAGACGACCAGTATTCCTTTCCAGCCTGGTCTGTTTTTTTTTTCATCTTCTTCTTAAACTCCTTTCATTTGATAACTTCCTGGATTTCTGCATTCCTCCATCAGCTTTCTTTATGTATATTATTCTCATACCTGGCTTAGTTGCATTTCTGTTGTATCATCTTCACATACGCTGTTTTTGAGGCACTGCTGTTCTTCAATTGCACCTATTTCCTCTAGAGCTCTGAGGAAATCCATGAACTGTTGTACTTTCTCTGCTGTCCTTGTGGCAACCAGTTTGTGCTGCTGGCTGAATGTTTCACTGGGAATTTTTATTCATTTATTTAACATTTGCTGAACAGGAAAGTCCGACTTTCGGCGGAGGCCCAGGAAGAAACACTCCAGAAGCATGTCTTTGGAATGTAGGAGGAAACTAGAGCACCTGGAGGAAACCCACACAAATGCAGGGAAGACATGCAGACTCTGCACAGAAGGCACCCCAGCTGAGAATCGAACCAGAGCACCTCTTGCTTAGAGGTGGCAACATTAACCGCTGCACCACTGCACTGCCCCATGACTTTGCAATCGCTGACTGGATCACCTGGAGCCATATTGTTTTTTACACCACTGAGTGGCTAGCTCTGCTACAATGCACAGTCTAATCCATGTTCTCCTATCTTGAGGATACTGTGCACCACCATAGATGCCCAAAGCAGTTGGTCTATACATTTATATTTATAGCTGTACATATAGTTATATATGTATGTGTGTGTGTGTAATATATCTATATATATATATATATATATATATATATATATATATATATATATATATATGTCTGTGTATATATGTGTATGTGATGTGTGTGCATATATATATATATGTGTATATTATGTTGTATATTTATAGTTGTATATAATACAAATAGATAGATACAGATATATGTGTGTGTATAAAATCATAAAGTTTACAAAGCAGAGTCATTCCATGGACCATAATCATTTTGCCAATTTCCACTATTTTAAGGAATGTGCTACCTCAAAGAGGGCAATGTAAATCAGGCATAAGATGAAATTACAGGTGCCCATCCAATCATCAAGGTTTGTTTTCAAGGAAGCAAGGGTATACTTTTGCTTTATATATAACAGAAGATTAACCCTGGAAAAATGTAAGACTACTTATTAAAAAAAAAGTTAAAATAATGAACATCTTCCAGGCAAAGGAATTCTTACAGTGGGTTGATCCTTTCCATCTATGCCCACAAACATGTAGACATAGTGTAGCAGATTCTGGAGTTATGGCATAAACAAAAAACAATTTAATATTTTTTGGTAAACTTATTTATTTATTTAGTTGCCATTTATTAACCAGGTTAGTCTGGCTGGGCAGGTGCTCTTTTTCAGCAGAGGCCTGAGGAGAAAAGCTCCAGAATACAATGTTTACAGAAGATACAGAAACAAGTATACAGTTGCAATAGTGTTTACAGTCAGATACCAGAATTATTTACAGTTGCATATAAAACTGAAAAACAGATATAAAATTATTTACAGTTGCATATAAAAAAATGGAAAAAATACAGACTTAGGGAAATTTGTACGATAGGTTTGTATGATAAGTTCAGTGTTCTATTTAGAGGGACAAAAGTGTAGAGGAGTTCAGGATTGATAGGGAGAAGAGAGAAGAAATAAAAGATGAAAGGTGAGGAGGGGTTAGAGGGTATGGCAGGGGTTAGTAAGCACTAAATAGATGTTGAGAAAAAGGAAGTATAGGTGGAAGGAAGGGTAAAGCAGGCTTACAATCAGGGGGGAGGTCAAGTGGGGTCTTTACAGGGGCATGATTTTTGCAGGTAGTCCATTCGGGCAATTTTAAAACTGTTAAGTTGTGGAGAGATCTGATGGGGAGAGGGAGGTTATTCCAAGCAGTGGAGGCTGCATGACTATATAGACTTTTACCTATGGTTTTATTAGGTTTGGAGATTTGGAGTAGGTGGTCAGATCTACGAAGTTTGCAGTTAGGGACATAAGGGGAGATGAGAGTAATGAGAGACGGGCTTGGGGGTGTAGCAGGATAGATTGTGTCATATGAAGCTGAGATAGGAGTTGGTTGTGGAACTCTGACCAATTAAGTTTTTGTAGACAGATGCAGTGGTGTGAGCAGTAGGGGAGATTTGTCGCAAATCTGGCATTTTTATTACATGTTAATTCAAGTTTATGTAATAGATTTTTTTGGAGGTTGGTAAAAATAGGGGCCGCATATAATAATGTTGGTAGGAGGTGGGCTTGGGCGAGGGAGGTTCTAGATTCCTGTGTAAGAAATTTTTTATTTCTGTATAATAGTCCAAGTTTCTGATGGGTCTTTTTGATGCAGTTGATGTGGATGTCGAATTTTAGTTCATCATCAATGTATACACCGAGAAGTTTGGTGCGAGCCTCTGCCATAATGGTTGTATTGTTTGGGGAAGACATAGAGAAGGAGGTTTTGAGATGTTGGAGAGGTTTGGGAAGGAAAAGAAGAAGTTTATTTTATTAGGGTTAAGTAGGAGTTGGTTAGTGGTGAGCCATCTTTCAACAGACAGGAGTGTGTCTTGTGTGAGGGTATGTAGGTGAGTTAGATTGCCTGAGGTAGAAATGATTGTAGAATCGTCTGCATATTGAATAAGTTTAGAGTGAGGACAGGATAGGAAGAGATCATTTGTAAAAATGTTGAATAGTAGGGGGCCCAGGATGGAGCCTTGAGGGACTCCAGTAAGAATGGGGGGAAAGGTGTGGTAGCAGATAACCATTTGACAGATTGGTTCCTATTAGATAGGTAAGAGGAGAACCAGTTAAGGGTAGAGTAAGACAGGTTAAAGGAAGAAAGCTTGAAGAGCAGGAGGTTGTGTGAAAGTGTCAAAAGCCTTAGAGAGGTCTAGGAAGAGGGATGATACTAGTTTGTTAGGAGAGGTAGAGATAGAGTTGGTGAAGGACATTAGGGCGGTAGATGTGCTATGGTGTGGGTGGAAGCCATGTTGAGTAGGGGTCAGGAGATTTTCATCAGTTATGTGCCAGGAGTTGTTTGTGGATACACTTTTCTAAGATTTTTGAGAAAGGAGATAAGATAGCGATAGGTCTGAAATTTGAGGGGTCGGTGGAGTTGCCACCTTTGTGTAAAGGAATAATGTATGCTTTGTTCCATATTTGTGGGACTATGTTTTCCTGGATAGATCGGTTAATGAGTATGGAGACTGGATAAGGTATAGAGGGGGCTGCTATTTTGAGGTATGGTGGGCAGGTAGTCTGCTGAAGGGTATCTGGGCTTAAGTTTTGAGAGTAAGGATTTAATAACAGTAGTGGGGATAGGTTTGATGGTGAAGGTGGAGTGTTTGGAGGGAAGGGGGTGAGTGTCAGGAATAGACTTTGTATTAGATTTGACTAGTTTTTGTATGGAGTCTATAAAGAAAGAGTTGAGGGATGTAGCAGTTTCTAGAGGTGAACAGTTTGGGGAGGGGTTTGGAGGGGAAGGGTTACCAGGGTGTAGAAGCTTGTTAATGGCATTCCAGAATTGTTTGGGGTTGGAGTGGGGTCTTACCTGAGGATTCGGGTAAAAATTATTTTTATCTAGGGTGTTTTTTTTTGTGAGGTTACAAAGTTCTCTATAGAGTTGAAGACTGGAGGGTTTCTTTTAGTTTGTTCCAGGTTTTCCATGTGGAATCTCTCTTCTGCATGAGAGAGAGAGAGTAGATTTACTAATCCATGGTGTAAAGTTTGATTTAACTCTAACCTTTCTAGTAGGACCTATGGAGTTAAGGAAGATGCTGTTGAATGTGAGAACAGCTTCTTTGAAGGGAAGTTGTTGGAGAGGGGACCAATTTACAGGAGAGGGTGCCTGATTAAATAATTCAGGGCTAATGTTAGCTAGGTTATGACATTCTCTATGTAGGTGGGTTTTAGATGGTTGGGCTAGGTGACTGATAGAGATGGGGTGATGATCACTTAGTGTGTCATGCAGTATAGAGGGGTTATGATAATGGTCAGGGAGGGAGGTAATTATACAGTCTAGAGTGGTACTAGTTTTGGAGTTTTGATTAAAACTAGTAAGGTTGGTGATCAGGTGGGTAAAGTCATATATGTTGATAATGGTATTGGGGGATTCGGTAGTGAGATAGTTCCAGTCAATGTTGACATCACCAATAATGATGGTTTTGTAGGAGATAGTGTGGGAGATCCAGGATAGAAACAGTTCTAGTGTATGGATGTTACCAGGTGGTATGTAGATAGTGGCGATGGTAATCTTTTTGTGTTTATTTAGGTTAAGGTTAGCTATGCATATCTCAGCCAGGTGAAAGCTAGGGAGGGAGAATGGTAGAGGATGGAGAGAGAGGTTTTCTGAGTAGAGGATAGCTACCCCCCACCTTGTTTAGAAGGCCTGTCTTGACAGAAGATATTGTAGCGTAAGAGGAGGATTGCTTTATTTGATATGTGGTGCTTTAGCCAGGTTTCAGAGATGAAGAGGATATCTGGAGAGTGTAATGATATCCAGGAATGAAGACCAGGGTGTTTGTTTACAATGCTATGGATACTGAGGCCTAAGAGTTTAAGGTTCTTTGTTGAATGGATAGACAGAGGTGGGGGGTGCAGGGGTGGGGGTGGAATATACTGGGATGGGGTGGTCAGATGGGTGGGTTTGTGGACCAGGGTTAGGATGAACATCTCATGTGAGAAGCAAGGAGAGACTTGGGATAGAGTAGGTATGCCTAATTGTGAGTAGTGGGATAACTTTGGATTTGGGTTTGGGAGTATGGTAGAGTTTTGAGGCTAGATTATATTTGAATATGATGATATTCAGTATCAAGTGTTATTTTTACTCAGTAAAAAATGATGGGTGAACAGGGAGGATAGTATATGAAAGGAGTGATGTGTTTGTAGGGTGATGGTGGGGTAGGGTGGGACTAGAGGATGGATTGGGGAGAGGTACATGGTAGGAGGTTATTAAAGTGAGAATTGTGAGTAGTGGTAATGAAAGGAGTATGTGTAGCAGCATATTGTAGTTGTGAGAAGAAAAAGAAAGGAGGGTTCAGAAGGAAATAAGTAAGTGTAGACAATTAGTTGTAAGGGTCGGGAGGTAGATGTAAGTATGTGTGATTGTAGAAGAGAAAGGGAGGGGTGCAGTCTTTTAGAAGAGTTCAATATTGTGTGAGTAATAGTAGGAGTGGGGGGAGGGTCAGTTGATTAATTGGTTGAAGGAGACAGCTGACTGTGTGTGATGGTTTGTAGTGAGATGGAGAATTTGATTGGAAGGTGAAGAGATTGTATAGATGTACAGAGGTTGTGAGGTGTAATGGTAGGGTTAGAATAAAACTAATTGATGTGGGGGTGGTTGGGAATGGGGGTAGGGTAGGGGAGTGAAGTGAGCCTGAGCATTAGCAAGGGCTACACCTCCCAGGAGCAGCAGAGTATGCCAGAGATGATAAATTGGGTAGTATGGAAATGAGAGTAAAAAATAGAGTAAAAAAGAACAGCCAAACTTTTACTTAGATTTTTTTCCCCAAAACTATGAAGGACAGGACTGTCTGGCCACAGATCTAAGTGATAAAGCCTACAGGTAGTGCTAGAGAAAAGAAACGTAGAGACTCCTGGGTAACAAGCATAATGACATAAAAACTATTTTTTAATTAGTTGTTTAACTACTCTGAGTGGCTGCTTCTCTCTGTAGTGCAGATAATTTTCATACTGAGATCCTGGTCATAGGAGGAGCAGGGATTGAGCTTTACAGATTGTCCCTGTTTGGGTAGACTAAGGTTTTTGCTTTGCCTGGTATCTTCATTTTGGTGCTTGCAGATGCTGCAACAGGGAGGCATGCAGACTGGTACAATGTGAAGACAGGACAGAGACACGCATGCACTGTTAGCAATGGATGCTACCTCGTGTCTCACTAGAGAGAGACAGTAGTCCTAGTGGGACTATCCTGGTCAATATAACTAATTAAATCCACTAACTAAGAAAATAAAGCTAGTGCATGACTACTCAGAAAGGACAGACAAAATTCAAAATAGTATTCCCGAGGTGATGGACTTTTTTTAAGAGCTTTCAGTGAATCTCATTAAATATTGAAACATTTGAGACAGAAATGGTCAGCTGTGAAAGGTTAAGCAATGCTCATTACAAAAACTGTAAATTCTTATTCTTGGAAAGACTGAATATATTTTAAATATTGGAGAATTGGTTTTCCACGTATTGCTGTGACATTGGATAGATATAAACAAGTTGGAGGTGGGTTTGAGGGAGCAGAGCTCTTCCCAGAAAATGCTTTGCTACTATTGGAGTCAGATGATAGAAAGGGCTTTATTTAGGTTAGTTTTAATTTGTGCTTTGTATTGATTTCTTTTGTACTGTAGTAATTAAAAAGATTGATGGTCCTTTTTATCATAGTATGTGTTTTAATGCATTTTAGAGAATGGGTGACCTGAACATCAGCACCTTGACATGAAAATGAATGTTCTCCAGCAGGGTATTAATGTACAAGTAATGCCCACTGAAAAATGACTCCAGCACTTCACGGCAGCATATTAACCTGCCATGGATATCTGACAGAAAAAAACTAAAGGATGCCATTATTTTACACTCTATGTAGCACTTTAGTTGTTTAGTGAATGTATAATAAAATAGAAAAAAATTAAGTGTGTGTTTGTTTATGAGAGTGTATGCATGTATGACAGTGAGAAAGATTTGAGCTGTTATCTCACGCTCGATAATCTGTGCTTTTGCTGTTTTGCGAGTTTAAAAAAATGAAATGGAGAAAAGTGTGTGTGTATGTGGGATCTATATTATATCACTGAAAGATATTTTCAGTGAACAGCTCTTTTGTTCACACCTAACCATCGAAAATCGCTTACCCGATTCATGGAATTTTCCCAGGAAATGAAACAATTGCCCTGCAGCACAATGGAACACACACAGTGCACTAAATCAAACTGATGAAATGGGGGATTTTCCCCTCACCCTCCCCTAACTAACTATACCAACCCTGAGATCGCTCTACAGTGGGGGAAGGGCAAGGTTGTGTAGTTCCCCAACTACTTCATTGCCCTGGGAAAATTCTGCAAATCATGGAAGTGATTTTCAGTGGTTTGGTGCTGACAAAAGTGTTCACTGAAAATGTATTTTGGCGAACTAATATAAACCTGTGTATGTGTGTTTATGTTGCTGTCTAAATGTGTGAGTGAATGTGTGCACGCAAGCAGAAGAGTGTCTATGTGTGTGTGTGTGTGTGTCAGCGCAATCGAGCTTTCCCCTGGCAGAAACAGCATCTGTTCAGAGATTTCCATACATTTTAACCACACCTCTCAACCTTTTAGCACAAGAAATCTGGACAAAGACCCAAATAACAGGGGACAAAGGACCAAAAATAGGGACAGATTTAACTTAAAGTTGCTAGAATAACAGGGCTGCATTTTCTAAAGCAGAGGTGTGTGTGTGTGAGATCACTACTGGCAGCAGTACAGGTTTGCATACCTCTGGAGCTTTCGGCTGAACAAATCTGGATAAAGCCTAAAATAAAGGGGAACAAAGGCTATAAAATAGAAACAGATTTTAATTATTGCTCTTATAAAATTTCAGTTCCTTGAGTAAAGGAATTGTTAGCAAGAATGTCATGAAGGAGATAAAGCCTGAGTCTCAAATACATGTCATTATTTAGAACTAACCAAACGATTTGAGTAAGGGACCAAAAAATGAAGTAAATATCTGGTTATTTATTTATTTATTTTTTTAAGTGTTATATTTTGGATGTAAAATGCTTCCTCCCAACACCATTTGCATAAACTACATAAAGTTTGAAACATTAGGTGGAGGAACTATTTTACATTAAAAATATATAAAACAAAATAATATAGTAATAAAAATAAGTAAAACACAGTTTTACAGAGACCATTCTCTTAAGACCAATAATGACCTCCAGGGTGTGTGTTAATGTGTAATTAATGCCCTTCTAGAGGTGTAGGTGGGTATTAATTACATATTAACACACACCCTGTCGGGCATTGTTGCTTGCGTTGATTTTAATGTGTTTTACTCAGTACTTTCTAGTTGGTTTCAGTTTCATTTTTTTTTTTATTTCAATGCAGGTTTTATATGTTGGTATGATTTATTAGTTATAAATGGCTAAGTGAGTAATTTAACTTCTGAAAATCTGGAGTTTATATGATTTGTTCAGAACATGGCTGAGACAGTGGACATAATCATACTGTGTGTGATGTGTGCAAGAGGAAGCATACACTTGATCCCACATTTGTATCACTGCAGAACATGTCAACAGAAAATATGTTTGGAGTTTAACAAAAAATGCACCTGCAGCATGACAGAAATCAAGACCACTAATTCCCCCAGCCCTCGTTTTCTCATGTAACAGTACGCTGTCAAACCACACAACTGCTTTGACTGTTGCATTGTAATGGAAGATCATTTACCAACAACTTCAGAAGACATCAGAAATGGTTAAATGTTCCTATTTGATAATGGACCAGAAATTTTACAGGTATTCCAGAAATTTTACAGGTATTCTCTTTGAAATGACAGAGTTGTTAAAATGTATTGGGTAAAAATGTAGGTATGACAGATTAGCAGAAATAAGGGATTACTGCCACCGATTTATTGAAAAGGTCATTGAAAGTTGCAGGCAGAATGGTCCACATTATTCAGATGTCTAGTTCAACATGCACTGTAAAGCAAAGTAGACGAAGGCTAAAGCTCTCACCCTGAGACAGGTGTTGCCGTGTAACGGTCTGTGTGCAGTTTCTCTGAGTGAGTAAGTCAGGATGCAACAGCCCCAAAACATTTTACTTTAGTCTTCATCACATATTTTAAAGGTATGCAGTATTGAAGACAAGCAGAATTTAGGCAATTTAGAAAAGGCTTTGGAAAGGTATAAGGGTGGTAATATATTGTGCCAGTGAATGTGGACATTTTGACTTCTCGCTGCATAGTGTTTTTTGTTTTGTTTTATTTAATTGCATATTCCACTGTAGTTTGCTGTCAGTTTTGAGCAGTTTGTTTACATAAAATGATAAACACAGTGGTGCAGTGGTTAGCAGTGCTGTCTCAGTGCTTGGTTTAACAATTCAGTTCTTGGCTGGATTGCCTTTGTTATGAAATCTGCACATCCTCCCTGTATCCACCTAAGTTTTATCTGGTATTTGTTTTCTCATCCCAAAGATGTAGGTGAAATAGCAGTCCTCTCTACAGGTGTGTTTGTTGTATCTCTCCATCCTGTAATGAGTTGTTACCCTACCCAGGAGTTGCTTCTGTACCTTATGACTACTGAGTGCTGGGATAAACTTCAGCTCCCTCGCAGCACTGAATCTGATTAAGAAGGTAATCAGAAAATGAATAGAATCCAGCCTATTCTGAAATCTGTGGCACTGAAATCCTAGCAGGTTTGCCCAGTTAAATAATAAATGCATTTCAGTTTAAACAGCACTATTTGAAAGGAACAGGAGATATTCTGCCAAGAATGTTGAATAATGCAGGTACTGCAGACAGACTTTATGCAGTTTCCCAGTGACCCCTTAGTGGAAAAAGTGTAGTCGAAGCTATTTTAAAACTCATGAGATAAGATTCTTCTATGACTAAAGCCTGCATTACAGAAAAGAAGTGTTGTTAGACATCTCACATCATCAGCAAGAAGCTGTAAGAGAATATGCATGTGATTTTTCCCATGCTTCCCCCTATCTACAAGAATTGGGGGAAAGTAACATTCAGGCTGTAGGTGTAGAGAAGATGTTTTCCTCCCTGTTAAAATCAAATGAAGACACAAGTAATCAGCAAAACCTCTGACTTGCAGTCTGTGTTAACGGTTTATCTGTTAAAAGGTAACACTTGTAGGCAAATGTCTTCCAAAATGTGTCTGCTGTAAGTTAGATGAAACATATTTTGCCTTAAGGATGAGTAAAAAATATTGAGTCAGAAAGAAGCTGCCAGATGCCTAAATCAGTGGCACATTTTGCCTTCTTACTGTATTGAATTAATAACCTAAGAAGTGTGCAGTCAGATGACTCAGAGTAAAAACGCATTCATTTTTAGAATGTAAATGTCTTATTACTGTTCCTTCCCTTTCCTCTAATGTAGTGTCATCTTGGAGTTGGCTGATGGTTGGGGTGGGGTGGGGGGAGAAAGCTTGTTGTGTTGGCCAAGTGGTTACTTACCGTTCATTTACTTGTCAGTGATTCGGGTTTCACTCTGTCATAGAAGTGAGTTTGCTGATGTGCGATTCGGGTAAGTGTACATTCAATGAATCAATGTAGACCCATTTTATATATATATATATATATATATATGTATATATATATATATATATATATATATATATATATAAAAACGTGTGTGCGTATAAAATTCTCGTGTCAACCTGCTGTTCTGTTTACTGGTGAAAATCATCAAAGCTTCAATGCCCATTCTGTTAAAATGCTAGAACTGGCTTTAACATGGCTCTTGTAGGGAACAAAGACCTGTCCTCCGTGCAAAAATACCGGGATGAAATGTAATATGGGTCTTGAAAGAGAGATGAGTGCTTTTCTCCATACAAAACTCGTTTGAATAAAAAAGGTTAAATAATTCTATCTTGACTATTTTCAGGTTGGGAAAGCACAGGCCAAAGTGACTGCACCCATAGTCTTATATAGATCCCCTTCTAAAACTCGTGCAGCAGCCATATCATCTAATATCATTTTCACAAGACAAAAATCAGGAAAGTGAAATACCCAAATGGCGAATTTTTCCCAGGGCAAGTAAACACTTGCCCAACATGCCCTTTTCTACAATATAGTGCTACCCCGAAGTTGATATATATATATATATATACTTGAAGGGTATGGCGGGTGTAGCCCCCCACCTATTTGGGTTTATTTATACCAGTGTGTGATTTTTTGAAGTTTGGGCAAGTGTTTACTTGCCCTAGTAAAAATCTGCCGTTCTGGTATTTCGTTTTTGTGATTTTCATCTCATGAAAATGAAATTCGATGATATGGTTCAAATATTAGAAATAGATCTAATCTCTATCTAGCATATATATATATATATATATATATATATATATATATATATATATATATATATATATATATGAGATTAGAGATGTATAGAGAGATGTATATGTATATAGATAGCTATGAAGCTATAGATATATATATCTTGTTAATGTCAATTTTGATAATCTTTGGTAGAAATCATAGCCAGTGATACCTACACCTAAGTTGTAAGACAGAAGTAAGAAGGTGAGCTGGCAAGCTGTTACTGGGTGTGAGTGGCTGAGTCTTGCAAACCTTCTGAAAAAAAAAACAAAAAAAAACTTTAGTTCCTGACTGGCTTCTGACTGTATCTGAGTACCTATTTGGTGTCATTCCAAGAAGTGCTACTTCATTTTAACTAAATAGTTTGTGTGGCCTCCAAGTATTAAGTGATTTTGTAAACTGAAATGAGTCGTGTTTTTTGCTGGGAGCAAAGGTATATGCATAGTGCTGCTACTTCTCTTAAAAATTACAATTTAAGATTTCTAATGAGGCTGACTTACAACTGTCCAGAATGCTGTATGTAATGATGTAACATTTACATATCTGATGCATGGTGAAAGCAAGAAGACAACATCAGCCAACGAAGTATGCAAAATAAACCGTTTGAATCCCCTTCTTATCACCAGACGCAAATAGTAATACAGATATAATCGGCTTCAAGAGGGAACGCAAAATACATGTTCGTATGAAGGGAAAAAGCTACTAATTTAATGATGTGGGTTTCTGTAACTTGGGAGTGAAAACCTCTGGCTCACCACAGGGTAGTTCACCAGCTTTTGGGATTCTCAATTAAGTTTACAAGATCTGGCAGTGCTGATCGTAACCTCTTGATACACCTTAATTTGCAGTTTACAAACAGGTACTGAGGATATTAAAAACTTCCAGCAGAGTTTGGAATTGCATTCTTCTGAATACGAAAAATGAGTTTCCAACCTGGAAGGTTGCCATAAAAAAATGTTGACTGGGTAAATCAGTTTGACACTATCACTAATTCCATGAAGGAAACCATTATTTCCTTAGGATGCTGTGGAAGACTACATTTAAAAATCAGACATTTAGAGGAAGACTGTCCTATTGATAAACTTAGCTGTGCAAGAATTTTCTTTACTTAGGAGTTGGACCTGTGAATATTCTGTCATTGTATGGGACTGACAGGGTACACAGGACTCTTGCATCCCCTTCTCCATTGGTACCTTCCTGGACTTCCATCCATTTTGCACATGGGGGTTGGAGTGTCATTTCAGCAGTGACAATCATGTCGAGCCAAGTTTTACACTGCTGGGTGGCTAGCCCTGCCATGGTAGTTCATTTGTACCACTCACACCTACGGCCAATTTAGAGTGTCCAATCCACCCACTGCATGTCCCTGGAACATGAGAGGAAACCGGAGCACCCAGAGGAAACCCAGATGAGTCTGCATGCTTCCTGGACTTGTATATGTAAAATTACTCAGTGTAGTAAATGCATTCCTTATTTAATTTGCAGTCAAAAATCAATGGCATGTTATAGATAGAAAAATGTTTCTACTGATTTACTGAAAGAAGTGAGTGCTGAGATAACTAATATGACACTTTAATTAAAACAGTTTATCCATCTGCTGTGTCTTTCTTTTGGGAAGGAGTCAGTTATAAAGCTTTGAATGCTGAACAAATTTCAATGAATTGAGAAGTTTTTTTTTTTTTTTACTAAATGTATACCCTAGATTCTGTATAATGTGGAAATGCAACAACAATTATATGCTGGTGTAGGTTTCAGTTTACCACTCTATAAAGGTCTTGATGCTGAAAAAAAAAAATCATACATTTGCAGAATTGTATTTGAATGTATTTCCTGAACAGAATATTTGACAGTATGTTGACAGTTATTTGCTGAACAGGGTTTCAGGCTATGTCTCTACTGTTTGGTGGATAAATGACTTGAAACTGCTGTTTCTAGTGATATTACTGTTTAGAGAGGAGTTATTTCATTTTTATAAGTTTATATCAGTCTAACTGTAATTGTATGAATTTACAGACATTTATACTATCCATCATAGGTACTTATTCATTTAGGCAGCAAACCTATCCTATATTACATTATTTAATCTCTAGTGCGGTACATAATATTAACATACTAGTTGCAATATTTTAAGCTATAATCTAATAGTTGGGTATAGTCGTTTGTTAATATTGTAGTGTTTACAAGCATAAAACAACCATTGCATCAGTTGTTTTATGCTTGTTTTTGACTATTACAACTGAGTTAATCGGTTTTGTGTGTGATATTCTAGTATTTCCCACTAATTAATTTTAGTTTTTCTATAATTTCAGCTCAGGCAGCTACTGATTTCACCACGTGTGTTGTAATAGGGATACACACTATTGCAGGGATTTTATTAAAACTGTTTATCAGTTTCAGTGAATAGGGAATAAAACTGGTAACATGCTAATCTTTTCTTGAGGTAGATCTGTAGCCAGCCATACACTGCTAGAAAAAAAGGTTTAAGTGAATCATTACTGGAAATGGGTGAATGGTTTGAATGTGTGCTGATAATGACACTTGAAGTTCTTAATACACTTGCATTCATAGCTATTTCAAGAGGTGAATAGCCACAAAAAGTATCCCTCTTGCTTATTCCCTGAATATTTTCTCACTATGCTCACATAACCTTTAGATGAGACTTTCATTTATTCTATGGCAAGCAATAGCAAGGCCTGGGAACTGTGACAATAATATGATACCAGCTGTTATATCACTTTAGATATAAGGCAATGGTTTGGTTTGATTTAATTCTCTGAAGGCCAGTGATATTGAGTAAATTCCTAATATGATCAAAGATAACCTTAGTGTTTCCTCTAACATAAACATTTTTGTGGCTGCATTGATGTATGCTTGGGATGGCATAAAACAGGGAATTAGTGGCTATGTGTTATTAATGAAGTACCACCAGTAACGCACTTATTTGGTGGTCTCCTCTGGTAGAGGGGGAGTTCCCCTGTGTGTGTAATTATTTTTCTGTTAAGATATGAATGACATAACTGAGTCAGTGACATTATAAATATGCTTTACTGCAGTGATTATAGTAATGTAAAGATGAGTTAATTTATCCTTTGGCCTGGGCAGCAGCTCCGCTGACGCTGTGTTTAAGGTCAACATACAGTGTCTCATTGCATGTACTACTCTCAGGGTGTTTATTGGTAAGATTCATTCAAGTAACATCAAATATACAGCTGTTTGGTTGTTCAACATAGAAAAAAATTGTTTTATTTTGTGTCTCAGCAAATGATATACATTTTACAAATGGTGGTGAAATTGTTGTACTTGATAGTGTGTCTTGGTAGCATATCTTGAGGATTCAGAAACAACCTCAATACTTGCATTAAGAGTGACTGTAAAAAAAGGGTCTGTTTCTGTGATGCAGTATTTTGTAATTCAGAAACACACTGGCCAGAATGAAAAAAAAAACTCATTATTGGCTAATTTGCGTGACTCTGAATTACCATTAACTACTGTTTGTGCAGATCAGCACTTTCCTGTAATCGTTAACTCACTGTTGGCCCACACATTGTGTTGGCACAGGTACCCCTCATTCATTCTCCCACACAGAAGCACAGTAAAACATACATACACCCAACCACCACATACTCCTATCTTATCCCTGAGTTGATGGAACTTCCCTAATGTGTCTATGCTTTCACTACCCTCATAAATCATGGATAATTACACACAGTCATTAAAGTCAGAAATTGGTGTCTGACTTAATATCCTTCAGTAACCGCATGCTAATGCAAAAACTGTTACTCGAGCAACTTCCAAAGACTTTAAGGACAGTAACAGTATAAGAATTTGAGGTATGCTTAGATGTGCCATGTGCCTCTCCCTCATAACGCACAAACTGTTGCAGACAAAGCCCACGGTCCTCATATGGTTAAAAGCCTCCATACACTAACTTAACCGTAAGTCCGGTGAGCAGGCTTCTCAACTGTACGGATTTATGCCTCATATTTTTGCTCTTTTCCTCAGATTTGTGGTTTTCTGGCAAATCATTGAATATTGAATTCACTAAACATTAGTAAATAATGACAGACATTTGCGTTTCAGACTTTATATCCTTTAGAAAATACACAATAATACAAAACATGTAATTCTAGCAACTTTCTAAGTTTATAGGAGCAATATTTAAATTCTGTCCCTATTTTTTGGCCTTTGTCCAGATTTCTTGCACTGAGAGTTTGAGAGGTATGGCAGCGAGTTACCACTGTTGGTGTTTCCTCTGTGAGGAGTGCAGGGTTTGAAACTTGCTTTAGTGCTTTATGGCATAATGTAGTGTCTAGTGCTCTACCATCCACTTTATTTTGTTTTAGAAGTGCTCATAAGGCATGTAAAATGGTTCTCGCTGATGGCTAGTGTTCCCTTTTCCCCCATGGTGCTGCTAAATCATTAGAGGAAAGAGTTCTCTGGTGCCAAGTGGTTCACTGTGATTCACATTGTCTTTCTTTTTAGTAAGTTTCTTTTAGGCTCACTATATACAGTATCCCTGGAGTCTAGTGGTTACCCATCCCAAATGCAATTAAGGCATGATGTTAAGTGTAATCTCCGGTATCTGGTGCTTACCGCCAATCTTGTCTTTGTTAAGGCATGAGATAAAGTTATCCCTGATGCCTAGCATTCCCCCTTTCATGTCAAATAGAAGTGCTGTTTAGGCATGATAATGTACAGTTCTCCCATGTGGCTAGTGTTCCCCCTGCTCATGTCTTGTGCAAGTACAGTTGAGGCATATAGTGTACAGTTCTCCCTAGTGGCTAGTGATCTCCCCATCCATGTCTTGCACAAGTGCCATTAAGGCACAGCTGTGTACTTTTCTTTATGGTGACTAGTGTTCCCCCCACCCATGTCATGTCCTAGAACTGCTAAAGTGCAATAGTGCACAGTCCTCCCTTATGGCTAGTGTTTCTCTGTGCACGTCTTGTATGAGTGCTGCTAAGGCATGAGAATGTACATCATTCCCACTGCCACAGTGGCATTTTGGGTTATTTGCCAAGGTAACCTGGTACTGGCCAGCTTTCAAAAGCTCAGAGCCCCCTTCCTCCCTCTCTTTCTGTGACGATTGATTGGCTGAACACATCTGGAGAGGGAAGCCTTCAGCTGTTACAGGAATTGAGTGTTCAGTCTTTTTCTGACATCCAAAGAAGAAAGTCCTCTGACTATTCACAGCACCTAGTGTTGATTTTTCTTACTTACTGCCATTACATCCTATTGCATCTGACTTACTGCCCATTCAGAGGCCCCCTTCGTCTTATTTTATTAGGTTTTTATTTTCTGTTATGTTTATTTAAAATAATATTTATTTTAATATTTTATTTCTGTCAGTGTTTACAGTAATTCATATGGGAATTTCTGCTTGCAACATTATTTATTTGGCTCAAACTTTGACATATGCTTCTTTTTACTGTTTTTAAGGAAACTTTCAGTATTTTTCACAGAAGTACAAAGTGTATGTATGAAGTTAGACACTAGGGGCTCCTCTGTGCATTCTGAACCACAAAGTAATGGCTTCTGCCTTTACTGTTGCTGCTCTGCTTTAATTTTATTTTCTGACAGGCAAAACTTGGATTTTTCAACATTAATAAAGATGGTGGTGCTGCGGTAGTGTTGTCGCCTCACAGTAAGACGTTGTCCTGTTCGATTCTCAGCTAGAGCGTCTTCTGTGTGGAGACATACGTGAATGGGCGTACCTTCGTTGAAGGTTGTGCATCAGGGCTGGCAACTCGGAGTTCCGCTGTGGCAACCCCTAACCGGGAAAAGCCGAAAGACACAACAACAACAAATAAATTGTTTACTATATGTATGACTCTGCTCTGTGTGTTTTAACATTAGATTGATATTTTACAATGAATTAAATTTTTTAAATGTACTGTGGAGATTTTACTCTATCTGACAAGAAAAAAATGTTTAAATTGGTATTCTACAATATTTAATGGCGGTTTATCATGGTTAAAATGTGTGGAGCTATTTTCTAACCGTGGTGTGGCATATTGGTTGCTTCAGTGTTTGGACTTTCTGTCCTGGGAATTTTTTTCACTTCTGTCAGTTGTGAAAAAAAATCTGAATACATTTCAAACTGCTTTTTGTGATAGACAGGTTGGATGAGTTTAGTTATGTGAGGACAAATTTTTAACTGGAAACTTTAAGTGCTTCTTGTTATCCATCATTCCAGTACTGTCACTTTATTATTCTAGCTATTGTTCTCTTCTCCCTAACTTGATGCATCCCCACCGCTTCGTTTAGTTGCACGTACAAAAATAAAACAAAAATGTTTAGCCAACAGTTTGATTCTATTGGGGCCACTGCTCAGCCCACAGAAGACTTACCTTTTGCCCCATCTCCCTGTAATGTAGCTTTGCTGCCCATTAAGGAACAGGGTTTAGACATCCTCTGCTGCTGTTCCAGTACCTGGCACAAGTATGGGACAACAAAACTCTTTGGGTGCAGGAGTGGTCGGAGATACGACACCCCTTGCCAGACATAATATTGTCTCCAAACATTATATCTTAGTAGTGAAATTCACAAGAAAAAGAAATATCTTAATCTTACAGATTATATTATCAGATTATAGTTGTTTATAAGGCCAATGTGGCTTCCTTGGCTTATAGAGTGTTCTGCAGACAACTCATTCTCGTGGTTGTATTGCCATCAATGGTTCTGTTGCTAGTTTAGCTAGACATCTCTGTCTTTTCAGAGAATGATGAGTAATCTGAGGACAGTGGTGATTTCCTAGTGGACACAAAGTCCAGTTACTCTAATTCTTCAGAAGGTGAACCTGAGCTTCAGTACAAACAAGTGTTCTCTTTTCCTCATACGACTGCTAGATTTAGTGATTTTGCTTGGGAGCAATCTGAAACTAACCCAGAGCTAGGCAGGTTATATGACCTTATAGGAAATGAGACACCCAATTCTGCGGTTATCCCCTCCTCCTTACTGACCTTTGGAAGATATTTCTAGAGCTGCCTGCAGGATACAAGGGTTTATTCCATTGGTTCCTAAAAAGGTTCAGTGAAAATATAGGGTCTCCTCAAATATGACGGGTCTCTCTTCTCATTTGACTGCTGAACCAGCTGTGATCTCCCCAGCTGCCTCTTCAAATAAAAGGTCCTTAACATATAATCCAATGCCCCCTGATAGAGGGAAAATGGTTAGATCTCCAGGGCAAAAGGACTTCTCTTTCTAATAATCTAACCTTTAGAGTGTTAAATTATCAAGGCTAAACGTGAAAATGTATTATACAGTGAGAGTATAGTTTGTATGATTTTGCTACATCCTTACCTGCAGAACAAAAGTCTTATATGAATGAAATTGTTTCTGATTTGACTCTGGTTTAGAAATATGCTTTGAGAGGTGTGCTTGAATGTGCAGAAAATGTCTTAAAAATGTTATTTATTTTATTGTATTAAGATAGTATTCTTGGTTATGTAATCAGAACTTCTCTGATGTAAATCCAACATTTTGAAAGCTCCTTTAAATTCTGTACTGGTAACAGGGCCCTCTTACCCAAGAATTCTCACAGTGGGACGATACAGGCAAACGAATGTATGTGGTATCTGTAGATCAGAGTGTGTGCTGAACCTTTAAGAGACATTCCAGTCAGTGTGCACGTGCATAAGTACTGAGCACGTGCAAGCAAGAGTGCCATTTTGAGTGAGCAGCCAGAGTGAAAGCATGTAATGTATGTAGCAGTCAGTCAGCTGGTTAGTTTGTTTAATTTTGCAGTCATCCATCCTGATGTTTGTGTGTAATAAACTACTTAAATGAACACCCAGCCTCATCACCTTATTTGAATATTCAAGATGAGCAACAGTATCTAGGATGTTTCATGTATTCGAGTTCTCCCCAAACAAGGTGTCTTCCTTCAAGGGGCAGAACAAAAAAATCCCAGCCAAACAAAAGTTAGAGATCCAAACAGAAATGCCAAGAGAGCAATTCTTCAAAGCCAAATAAGGAAAAAAAAAAAAAGAGTTCACCCCTGAAAGGAATGACTGTACTGAGTCACACAGCATTCCTACCCACCTTCTGCCCTTTCTTCTCCTTCCCCCAAGATCTTTGCAGCCTGGCCACGAGTGGTCTCAGACAAATGGGTACTCAGAATAATTCAGAGACTGTACACTTGGCAGTGGACTGAAAATCCTCCCCCTTTTTGGGAAATTCCCACCAGACCCGACAGAGCTGTTTCCCCCAGTACTTCATCACATGGTAGAAGCAAGGGTCATAAAATCAGTGCCTGCGATATACAAAGGGAAAGTCAAAGGATTTTACTCCAGAATTATTTTGGTACCAAAAAAGGAGACCTTCTAGAGATCCAGCCCAGATGTGTCCTTTCTAAACACCTTTGTAAAAGTTTAAAAATGCTCACCTTACAGTCAGGCTTACCATCATATTCCTGTTGCTTCCAATTTCAGGACATTTTTTAGAGTTCCTGCATCTGGCTGTTATCAGCTTTCTGCATTACCCTTTGGGATATATACTGCACATCAAGTATTTACAAAGTGTCTAGCCCCAACGGTTGCCTATTGCAGAACTCTAGGCAACACATGTTTCCTTATTTAGATGATTTGCTAATTTATGCATATTTTATATCCAGGTGCTTGGAGTCCTTGGACAAGGTCACATCCCCCAGTCCAATTTGTCCAGATGGACACTTCAGATTTTGCATGGGAGCAGTATCCATGGGAGTTCAAGCTTGTGGGGGTCCTCAGGAAATGCCAAAATACATAAACATAGAAGATGTTGGAAGTGACTCATGCCTTAAAAGTTCTTCTCCACTTACGAACTCTGTGTCCTCTTCTAGTGGTTACGGACATCACCACCGTGAGGTGGTAACCCGAACAGCAAGGGAGTACAAGGTCACACCCTCTTGGCCAGGTGGTGGTAATGGCCTGAAAACTGGCTCTACAGTATATTCTAACTCTTTAGGCCTTTACATTCTGTCAGAGGAAAATACAGTGGCAGAGCGACTAAACAGTTCCTGGACACACTTTCATTAGTGGAAGCTCCATGTAGAGGTCTTCCAAGACTTGATCCAGATGTGGGGAACAGCTCAAGTAGATATCTTTGCCTCCATTCAAAATAGAAAACTGAAAAAATTCTGTTCAAGACATCGTTGCAGCCATTCTTGGAAGAAGCACACTATCATTCCCATGGTCGGGAATGTTCCTTTATGCATTTCCACCCTTTCCAGTGGGTCCCAAGGTACTTCTAAAGATTCAAGAATTACCAAAGATCATTGTGGTAACCCCCCTTTTGATGCAGGCAAAGTTGGTTCTCTCTTTTAATAGAATTGGCCAAGGCCAATTACCTCGAGCTTCCTTACAGACTGGATCTGCTCACATCAGGGGCAAATGGTAAACCCCACCTTAGACCAATTGCAACTAACAGCTGGATGATTCTATGTTGATGATTTTTAAGTACTTTTCAATGAGAATGTGCAGCAGGTATTTAAGGAGGCAAGAAAACCTGCAACTAGAAAATCTTACTATTAGAAGTAGACAATGTTTTCTTGCTGGTGCCTAGCCAATAACAGAGGACCCCAAAAGGGTTTTGAACCCTCTGGTTCTGAAATATTTATATGAGCTTCTTAGAGATGATTTGTCATATGCTTCTATCAAACTGTATCTGTTGGCCATCTCAGCTCGTCTACCCATGGATCTTTCATCTCTTTTTGTGGTAAGCTTATGAAAGGAGTATTGCAAGTAACATCCCCTCGAAAACAAATTCCTCCTTGGGAACTCAACTTTGTTAAAAAGAAAATTGCAACAACGAATATCGAATAAACACTATTTGGTGCCTGAAGGAAGACACACACTCAGTAAGCTATAGTACGACCTGTTTTAATAGGCATTAACACTCCAGCAAATGGACAGATCAAAAATGACAAACGGATCAAGCACTTTCATCCACCCAGCATGTGGACTTCATCAGAATCAATAATCCAATTACCAAAGGCTAATTTATATTTTTTTTGGCGCCACAACAGAAAAAACATTTAATAAGATTTAAAAAGATACAACCTACATGTTACCAAAGTGTTACATTATGTGTATTCAGATCCGATGCACTGAAAAAACCATTAGTGCATTAATAATAAAACGTCTAATAGATTGTAAACTTGCCCTTTCAACTGGTCCATAAATAATCATTTTCATAAAAATATAAACAAATATAAAATAATATAAAAATAGATACACATACAATAATAGTATAAAATGTGTATGAATATGTAAAATTGGTATCCTATGGAAATGATTTTGTTTTCATATGTTGTACATAAAATTAGATTAAAATGTCAATTATGTGCTTATAAAAGGCCTCAAGATGACCTAGAATAGTTGTTACACATATCTACAGCAGTTGCTAGATATATACTGTTAATATTTCTATGTCCAAAGACTGCATTGATGTAATTTATGATATTATATAATATTTATAATAAAACGTCTAATAGATTGTAAACTTGCCCTTTCAACTGATCCATAAATAATCATTTTCATAAAAATATAAACAAATATAAAATAATATAAAAATAGATACACATACAATAATAGTATAAAATGTGTATGAATATGTAAAATTGGTATCCTATGGAAATGATTTTGTTTTCATATGTTGTACATAAAATTAGATTAAAATGTCAATTATGTGCTTATAAAAGGCCTCAAGATGACCTAGAATAGTTGTTACACATATCTACAGCAGTTGCTAGATATATACTGTTAATATTTCTATGTCCAAAGACTGCATTGATATAATTTATGATATTATATATCCTGTAATTATTCTTCCTGTACCTACCAGTTATTTCTATCGTAATGATGTAAAAAAACTTTGCCCTTTCCTTTAATATACAGTCACTTAATAAAGATAATATGTATAATATATATATATATATATATATATATATATATATATATATATACGTGTGAACATATGCATGTCTACCCCTATTGTAACTTTTGTAAGATGGGTTTGATAGTAATATAATCATTTAATCCCGGTGTGGTGAATGCGTCAGAATTTGCCATCTCACTTCTTTCTCAGCCAAATGTACTTTTATATTTCCTCCTCTACTGTTCATTTTTATTTGTTCTAAGATGGCAAATTTAAATCTGTGGCTATTGTCTGTAGCCTCTATATGTTGATAGAGTGCATTCGTACTGTCTTTTTTTCTGATAGCATATAGATGGTCATAAACTCGTCTCTTGAACATTCGTTCAGTTTTCCCAATGTAAAAACTGGTACAAACTGAATATTTGACCATATATATGATATTTTAGTGTTGCAATTACCTCTCCTAAAGGTGATTCTGGTCCTATTAATGTTCTCTAAGATGATCACTTCTTCTTCTAGTATAACTTGACAATATCTGCAACATCCACATTTTCTTGTTCCCTTATGTTGTGTACTCATGCATTCTACACTATTGTTCCTCTCAAAGATAGACTTCATATTAGTTCCCATTTTGTATACAAAAATGGGTGCATCCCCTACTATTTCTTTTAATACACTATCTACTGTAAGTATATTCCAATGTCGATTTAGAATTTGTTTTATTTGTGTGACCTGGGGGGTATATTCCAATATACATGCTCGTTTGTATTCAATAGCGCATTCATTCTTTACAATACTGTTTGTAAGGGGTTTACCCAAAACTGGGGAAAATTTTTTTTTCCCATTCCCCTATCACATAAGTTTTCATCTCCTTCATTAACTTAGTCGGATATCCCCTAGTGCTAAACAGACTGCATATGAAGTCTATTTCATCTAACATATCCTTATAAATGGAAGTCATTCTAGCTGCACGAATGCACTGTCCCTTGAATATACTCTTATTAGTTTTAAATGGGTGATTACTTGTATACTCCAAGTAATTGTTAGAAAAAGTATTTTTCCTATAAATGTGGGATTTAAAACCATCTTTATTAATAGAAACAAAATTATCAAGATATGCAGTGCCCTCACGGCTATAATTATATGTAAATTTCAAGTAGTGACTAGTACTATTCAAATAGTTGAAGAATTCCTCTATTTTCGTTTTGGGTCCATCCCATAGTATAAAAATATCATCCAGGAATCTAGTGTAATGTCTAATAAACTGAAAATATTCACTCTTAAACAATTTCTCAGTCTCCCAATCCAACATCACCAAATTTGCATATATGGGGGCACATGGTGCCCCCATAGCCACTCCCTGGGTCTGCTTATAATATTCACCTTCAAAATATATATAATTGTACTCAAGGATTATTGACATAAGTTCCATAATTAAATTGATATGATCCCAGTCCAATTGTGAATACTGTCTAATACTGTTATAGAAACTGTCTAATCCCTCTTCCTTTGGGATGCATGAGAATAAATCAATAACATCTACCGTAATGAATATAATTCCTTCTTTCCATAATTGTGATGTTAAATTCCCCCCAAAAAATCCATGAATCTTTAATCAAATGTGTTATTTTGTCGTGTTTTAGCCATGTATCAATGGCTACTCCCAAAGGAAATGTTTTTGATAGACTACCCGAAATTATTGGCCGAAATGGTGGGCCACGAAGGTTTTTGTGTACCTTCAGGACTCCTACCATGGTAGCCAATGTGGGATATTCCACAGTCAAAAATTTATATATGTCAAAATTAATTCTTCCATCCAATAAAAATTCCTCAAGGAACATGTCAATTTTTCTGCACCCTATGTTAATTTCATTCATAGATGCAGACATATATTTACCAGACTCCACTAATATTTCATACATCTTGTTATTATATTCATTTTGGTCATATAGTACAACTCCACCCCCTTTGTCTGGCTTCATAATTCTTACTGATTTATCATTAATTAGCCGTTGAATTAATGAAAATTCTTCCATAGCTAAATTACTTTTCTTCCTGTTAGAGTTGATTTCATTCTTTAATAAATAAATTTCTTTAGTAATTAATTTCTCATACATAGCTACGTTGGGGTGGGTGGGTGGTATATATGTACTTTTTTTCTTTAATTTTGTTTTCTCTTCCACATTAACCTTATTGTTAAAGTGAATAGCTAAGTTTATCTTCCTAAGATATTTCTCAATTTCAGTAATACAATCCACTACCTGAAATTTTCTTCTAGGGACAAATTTCATTCCCTTAGAAAAAAGTGTAAAAACATCATCACTTATCTCCATTCCTGTGTAGTTAAAAATGTTAAATTCATTCTTACTAACTACTGTATCTTTGTTGTCAGCTGTATTGACAATGGGGCTACTGTTCATTTCTAGAGAAATATTATTAGTAATCTGTTCATCATGATTCTCTATTAGTAATATTCCCCCCATTCCTGATTGTGAAGGTGCCTCTGTCTACTTCCCTGTCTGTTTTTTCTCCATTTCCAATTCCTTTGCCAATTTGTCCCTACACTTCGATTCCTCCCCCCATAAAGATTTCCATTCTCACTGTTGGAACGATAATTTCCATTGTAGTTCTCAGGACCTGATCTATCACTCATTTCTATAGTATTCCATGTCTCCTTTTTCCAAGGGTATGCTGAATTGTTTCTATAGTCTATCATATCCTTCTCTATCTTATGTTTCTTTTGTACTATGCTATATGCTTTTCGATCTGCCTGCATGAATTGTTTATAATATAGACTCTTCCATTGTTCAAACAATAAATCGACTATTAATTTAAGTTTTTCTACTTTTTCTATTAATTTACATAGTTTCTCACCATTCTTCTTTATCAAACGTTTCATAAATTCATATCTAAACTGATTAAATAGTGCATCAAATTCTTCACAAATTTGATCATTTAATAAAATTCCCATAGGCTTTTTAAAAAATCTTAGTCCCTTAGGGACTATTTTAAGGTTCAAACATTTGTTTAAATATGCATTGTCGATTTTAATTCCCCTGATTATGCTGAGATTCTTCCCTAAGGCATAAATCAATTCACGTAAAGTGCCAGTAAATGTTTCATTCGAAGAATCTTTTGAATGAATAGTTTGGCCTACTTTATCAAAGCATACATCAGTGGATATAAAATTGTCCAATTTATCAACTTTATAATTCGATTTCCTGCTATTATCATTAATCATATTGGCACTAGCTCTAGGACTAGAGCTATGTCGTGCAGTACCTTGCTCATTGTGTCCCTGAAACACAGCAGAATAATACATTTTTCCAGCCATAAGATGTTTTCGTTTAGTCCTTGTGCGCCTAGATTAATCGTCAAGGTTGTACAAAGAAAAATCAAAAGTAAACTCCTTGTGAGTCTACTATTGTCCGGTGCCTTTCCAATAGCATCCAACGTGTTTCTGTGTGTAGACACTAATGTTTTATAATGCTGTGCGTTTGGTAACTCAAGCTCCAAATCACTATCACTTAACTGTTCTCTCATTCCCTTATGTGGTACAAGTTCCTGCCGTTTCGGCTCGAATTGAGTCATCATCTCCAGTAGCCAAGTTACCTCTCCCTTTAATGACGACTTCCCACCGAAGTCTCTTCAATTCATCCTGCTCTCCAGGCATACGCTTAATAGTGGCTACTTCCTCCTGGCTCTCCATACCAAATACAATCGAAACAATAGTGTTGGAAACTGCAACAACGAATATCAAATAAACACTGTTTGGTGCCTGAAGGAAGACACACACTCAGTAAGCTATAGTACGACCTGTTTAATAGGCAATAACACTCCAACAAACGGACAGATCAAAAATGACAAACTGATCAAGCGCTTTCATCCACCCAGCATGTGGACTTCATCAGAATCAATAATCCAATTACCAAAGGCTTAAAAAAAATTGACCTGTCCTCCTTTTGAACCTGCCTCTCAGGCTGGTTTATGGTTCATTACTTGCAAGACTGTTTTACTCCTTGCTATGACATCTGCAAAGTGAGTCTCTAAAGATGCAAGAGCTCATGGTGGGCCATCCCTATCTGATTTTTCAGAACGACAAGGTTGTATTGCACACTAAACCATCATTCATGCCTAAAGTTGCTTCTTAGTTTGTCTTGTATTAAGCCACAAGTCTCCCAGTGTTGTATTCTGATCCAAAAAGAAGGGAGAAAAGGTTCTAGACACCTTAGATGTACACTGGCAGCTCCAGTACTACCCTGACAGACCAAAGCACTTTAGGAAATCTGAACAGCTGTCTTGTCTCCTATATGGGAGATGAGAAAGAGCAACTTGTCTTTAAGCAAACTTCTACGTGATGAGATTGCCCTCTGCTATTTTCTGTAACTCCTACGATAGTAAATCTCATCCAGGCAAGGTTAAGGCTCATTTGACTAGGGCCGTATCCTCTTCACTGGCATATTGGAAAGGGATGGACTGTAGAAGCATTCTAGAGGTAGCAACCTGGTCCTCTGTTTATACCTTCATAAAGCACTAGAAACTGGAATCTGACAACCTAATCCACATTCAACAAATCACTTTCCTAGCACCAGAAATTGGCTTCAAAACTGCCAAATGGTAGTCAATGCAAAGAAAATCCAAAATACTGTTATTTTATTTATTTATTGCATTTGTTAACCAGGAAGGTCCACTGGGCCTAGGTGAGCCATTTTCAGTGGAGGCCCATGGAGAAAAGCTACACATACAATTAGCAAGTTGATACAAGTACTAATACATACAAAGTTAGCAGATTTTATACAGTAAGCTGGATAATACCCTAACAAGTCGGGTACAAAATACAAATACATACCAGAGCTAACAGGTATTATACAGTAACAAGCTAGGACACAGCATGAGCAAAAGGTTTAGATTATTTATATACATACTACCCAATTACTGCAAAGGAGCAAAAAGTTCAGATTAATTATAGAGATATATATATATATATATATATATATATATATATATATATATATATATATATATACTACCCTACTACTATATATACTAATTATATATATAATAAAAGGGCCTCACTGAGACAGATGCCTGGTGTCAAAGCCATGGCCTCAAACTCAATGCCAAAAAGTGCATTGTCATCCCCTTTGGTATAAACTCTGTACCCATGAACTACAACATATGCAGTAGTATACTTAACACTGGAAGTGTGATAAGACACCTTGGGGACACAGGTGGACAGTAGTCTCTCCTTTGATAATCACATCACCACAGTAGTCAGGAAGTCCTTCTACGTGACACACCTCCTCACAAAAGGTTTCTCATCCAGAAAAAAAGAGGTCATTGTTCCCCTCTACTCATCACTCAGTAGACCCATTATAGAGTACAACTCCCCTTTTGGCATGTACCTCAGAAGACATCTACAAGAACTAGAAAGGCCACAGAAATACCTCACAAAGAGGATTACTGGCCTCAAACAGATGCCCTATGCAGACAGTCTCAAAAAACTCCATCTTTATTCCGTCGCATATCGCCTACTCAGAGGTGATCTCTGCCTAACATACAAAGCTATGTCAAACCCAGAGCTGTTGGACATGCTCCACTTAAAGAAATCCCAATCCCTCCGAGCTACATGATCTAGGGATCTAAACCTTGTCACCACAATAAACAGAACATGCCAGAGGGATAGATTCCTGTCCCAGAGACTTCCCATACTCTGGAATAAACTACCTATCTATATCAAACAAAGCTCCTCATTAGCACTTTTCAAAAAAAATCTTGATGATTGGATGGGAAATAGGAAATTCACCCCGGGGATCACTTCTGTGGCTCTGCTCGACAGTGGCACAGGAAAATAATTTTCTTGGGTGGCAAAAGCCAGGGTACCTTTTTGGCTGGGCTGGTATAGGCCCCAGGCCCGATAGCCTAGTACCTACCTATGAACCCAATTACATTATGCTAGAGAAAGTCAGCATGGTGATTATAGATTGCTAAGGGTATAAACGTGTGATGACAGTTTTTAGATATTAGCTATTAGAGATTAGAGGAAGTTGTCGACAGAGTGATGGCTCTGGTGCTGAGTAATGGAGGTAAGAGAACAGGATTACAGATGGACGTAACTGAAGTTGGGAGAGTGTTCCAAAGTTTAGACACAGTAAAAGAATAAAGCATTTGACCAGCTGAGAGACTGGGTTTTTCAACTTTGAGCAGTATTTTGTTTTCAGATCTGAGAGGTCTGTTTGGGTGATACAAAGTCAGTAATGAGGAATGAGAAGGGCAGGTTAATGGTTTATGTATAATTGTATGTGCAGTAGTTAACTGTAGGTAGATGAGATAATGTGGTAGTTCAAGTCAATTTAGTTTCTGTAAAGATGAATAGTGATGTGCTGAGAATTTTGCATTAGTTGCAAATTTGGCAATCTTATTGTAACGCAAGTCAAGTTTGGTTTTCAGAGAGGACTGGATATTGGTGAGGATAGGGATGCCATATAATAAGGATGGTAGAAGAAAGGATGAGGCTAGAGCTTTTTTGCAGAAGGGTTGAAGATATGGTTATGTCCTATACAGGGTACCCAGTTTCTGGTGTGTTTTTGTAATATTGCTGTGGATATGGAGAGCGAATGTTAGTTTTTCATCAATGATGACACCTAAAAGTTTTGTGTTAGAGACCATGTCTATTGTAGTATTGTTCTGGGAGTGGATAGAGAATTGATTCTTGTAAGGGGGGTATTTTTTGGGGGTGAATAATAGAAGTTTAGTCTTGTTCTGGTTTAGATCGAGATAGTTATTTAACATCCAAGTTTCAGTGGATGTAAAGGCTTGTTGGGTTAGCAGTTATAACTCAGAAGGGGATTGATTGGTGGTTATGTTGAGGAAAGGTAAGTAGGATTGTTGCCATTTAGTGGATTGTTGTCTACCAGTGAGATAGTTTGAGAACCAGTTCAGGGTTGAGGGGGAGGTACTTAAATTAGAGAGTTTGGTGAGTAGAAGGGGATGGGATACTGTATCAAAAGCTTGTGAGAGGTCGAGGAAGAGTGAAGAGACAATGAAGCCAGCACCACTAGCCCTATTTACTGTGTCCATAAAAGAGATGAGAGCTGTATTAGTAGTGTGGCCTGGCCTAAAACCGTATTGCATAGAGGAAAGAAGTTGGTTACTATCTACATGGTTAAGAAGCTGAGTGTGGGCACATTTTCTAATATTTTGGAGATGGGAGAGAGAATTGTGATGGGTCAAAAGTTGGAGATGTCACAGTTATTGCTGCCTTTGTGGAGTGGGAGAAGATATGCTTTTTTTTTCCAGATATGTGGCATAAGTGATTTCTGAAGTGATCTATCGAGGAGTATACTGATGGGGTAAGCAATGGAATGTGCGGAAAGTTGTAAGAATTCAGCCAGTAAATTGTCTGGAGCATTAGTGCAAGGTTTGAGTTTTGAAGGATTTTTTTGTATAGTGGAATTAGGTATGGGTGAGAAAGAAAAGGTAGATAGAGAGGAGGGTGTGGAATGTGACAATGGATAGTTTGGTGAGTTGGGGGTAGCAGGTGGGAAGGAGGTGGTAAGCTTCACTATGGTGTCAATGAAGTAGGAGTTAGAGAGGGGCTATCTAGGAGGGTGTTTTATCAGGGTGTGGGCATGGGTTGTCTGAGCCTGGGTAAAGTAGTGAATTGATTGCTCCCCAGAATTTCTTTGGGATTTGTTTATGCTGGTCCTGGAGATTATGGAAGTGTTCTTCTTTATCTTTACTGATTAGTTGTTTTTCTTGATTTTGTAGCTGATTGTATATAGTGAGGTCAGAAGGATTTCTGTATTTTTGCCAGGATTCCAAACATTTTCTCTAGTGGACATGGTTTGTTTTGTGGGTTTGGTGAGCCAGCTGGCATGTTTGGTCCCGACTCTCAGTCGCAGTGAGTCTAAAGCTATTTAGGATCTTAAGGAATGTTGAATTGAAGAATTCAACAATGTCCTCTAGAGGGAGAGACTTTAATGGTGTCCAACTGATACTTTGTAAAGTTTTATTAAAGGTGTCAGGTGAGAAGTGAAATAAGTATCTGGTTTAAGTTGGTGATTACTTATGGCAGAAGTGGTCTTGCATATTTTAAAGGCTGGTAAGTGGTCACTATTACAATTTGATAATGTACCAGAGGTGGACATTTTATTGGGGTTGGACACTAGGATCCAATCTAGGATTGTTTGTTGTTTTTGTTGCTGGGTCTTATGTCATTGATCAGCTGGGTTAAGTTATATAGGTTAATGTTGGTGGGAGGGTCCTGGTTAGTGACATCCAACCAATTAATGTTAATGTCCCCCAAGATGACAGTTTCATTATTAATATGTTTGGGTGCCCAGGCAAGAATATCTTCTAATATAGGGATGTTATTACCTGGGGGGAATGTATAAGCCCATGATGCAAAGGCTTTTACAATTATTTAGTTTTAAGAAGGGTACCAGCAGCTCTGCTGTAGAGAATTGAGGAATTGGTTTAGTATATGGGGCTACAGTGAAAGCATTTGGGTATATCAAGGTGATGCCTCCACCTTTTCTATATGGTCTGTCAGTTAGGGGGGTAGGCATTCTGCATCTTTTATATATGGTTTAAGCCAAGTCTTGGTAATGGCAGTGAAGTCGGGTTGATTTTGGCTTATCCATGCATGAAGGTTTGGGATTTTGTTTCATATACTTTGCAGATTGATGGTAGCTAAGTTAAGGGATTTTATGGAGTTGGGTTGGTTGTAGGAGGTAGGGGGTGGACCTGGGTTTGGATGTTTGTCTCTGCATATTATTAGGGTGCAGTGGGTGGGTAGATTTACTGGTTGAAGCTGTTTTTGGTTTTGTGGTGGCAGTCTAGTACAGAGTTGGTTAATTTGATGTGTAGATGGGGAAGGAATTAGTTTGTAGAATTGTCTGTTGCATATAAGCTACAGCCTATTGTGAAGTAGCTGGTGAGAGACTTGTGTGGCTGTTGTACAAGAAGGCTTTAAAGGTATGTGCGTTATTTGATGAGATGTTAGTTGAAGGAGCAGATAGAGGAAAAGAGAGGGAGTAACAGTAATAGTTTTAGAGATGAGAGATAACATGGCAGGGAGAATTGAAGTGTGTAGGATAGTAGTTAGAGGAATAGTAGTGTAGTGGTGATATCTATAAGGAATATAGGAGTGATATAGTTGTAAGGAAATGAGTGTGGGATGGGTTAGAGAGCTGGGACAGAGTTAGAGTGCTTGGACAGCTTAATAATTGGGTAGGAAGGAGATGGGAATGAGTATTGAAAGAGCAGGTTATAGGGAATTTTATATGTAAAAGGGTAAAAGAAAAACCAGATAAGGCAAAGGAGAGAGAGGTAAGAGTGAAGAATATATGAGGAGTCTAGTAGGTGGGTCAGGAGCTTGTGGAGGGGATTAGAGGAAAAGGTGGTGTGATAGGTGGAGAAGAGTTGGTGGAGTCAAGCTAGGTGTAAATGTAATAGATGTGTGAGTTGGTGGAGTCAAGCTAGGTGTAAATGTAATAGATGTGTGTGTGGGAATTGGGGGTAGGGTAGGGGAGCAAAGTGAGCCCGAGTGTAGCTAGGGCGAACAGAGTGGGTTACACAGGAGTGGGAAGAGCCGAGACCAAAACAAATCTGAGAAATCATCAGGTAAGTGGAGAGGAAGCTTTTATTTTACTACTGATTACTACAACTAGTGTTATGGAGAGAGAAAGAGGGGTTCTAGTAGTGTTAAGCCATTAACCTGTAGAGGAGTAGTAGTTTGAGTTTAAAATGATTCAAGGTATACAGAAATAATAGGTAGGAACCTATTCAGAGTGAGGAGCTGGGAGAGCTACAGGGAACCAGAGCGGGAGGTTTGGTGGTGTGCTTACGAAGACAAAAATGTATACATAAAAATTAGATTAATAGAAGGTACTTTGCTTGAAAGTTTAACAAGGCTGTAGAGGCTTGGACTTGCTGCTGTTGTATGGTTATAGACTGTCTTTGTGGCTATGGCCACTGGTGTATGCTAAAAAAGAAAAAGTACAAAACGAAACAGCCAGATTATGGTCAGGTAGTGAGCTAGCTGTAGACAGAGGAAAGAAGAGGAAGTTAACTTGGAAGGTGCTTGACTGTTTACAGCTAAGAGAGGACAGAGAAAGGGAGACAAGGATAAAACTGAGTTAAGAGAATGGAGGGATTGGAAAAAAGAGAGAGAGTAGCGGAAGGGGGGAGGGAAGCCAGTAGTATAGGGGAGTGAGAGGAAGAGAGAGAGAGAAGAGAAGCAAGGCTATGGAGTGTAAGAGAGTAAAAATGCTTAAATAGCCAGGTAATACATCCAAGCAATGTCTGGAGGGAAATACAGCTTGTACTGGTGGTAAAGGCAGGAAAGCAGTTAATAGTGCAGCTAAGCAAACAGATTATATAGCATTGCTTCACTCTACATGGAGCTAAAGGCAGCTAATCCAGAAAATTACTTAATATAGTTCACACAGCTTGTAGCTATAAGGCATATATTCACAGCCCAATTATTACATTTATGATAAGAGCTAATACAGTAATCAACTATGTCTGCATTCACTGGTTATGAAGGATAAATGCAGGCATTCCTAATTCATAAATGTAGGTTAAAAACAGATCAAGCAACAGAAATGCAGTTACACCAGCAGACATGCATAACTTTGCAAGCAGATAGTACTGTAGACAGCATAGAGTTTAAAATTGCATGTAGGAAGAAAGCAGACAGTGCTAGTGATTAAAGAACTGGCCACCATTAGGGTAAACCTGAGGTACTTAAATTAGCTACAAAGTAAATATTGTAGAATAAAGAGAAAAATCTCCCCGATGGTAACACTAAACCTTATGTATTACACAATGAAAGAATAAAAAAGAAGATTCCTGGCTGGCCAATAGGCTAAAAACAGCCGTTACTGTGTTTTTTAATTCTTGCTGGACCAAAAGAATATGCAGTATACACAGATAAAGGCGAGTCCTGCTCACCCCAATAAGCTACTTTTTAGTAAAGTTACCTGGCTGTCCAGTAGTCAATATAGCAGCAGTCTGTATGACTTTTAATAACTAGGACTAAAATGAGCACCATTCACGAACAATTAACCATTTCTTGCAGCAGTTACTATAACTTTTGATAACTTGGGAGCAAACAAGCAGCATCCACAAACAAATAGCCGTTTCTTGCACACCACTAAATCCCTAGTGCTACCAATAGAAAGGGGGGTAAGAAAGACGGCAGAAAACCCAGTTAAGCTAAATAAATGCCACAAGGCATAATGGGAAGTGAAAAAGAAAGTGAAATCCCGGAGATTCTTTCCTAAAGCTCTCAATCAAGAAAAAAAAATCTAACTTCAAAATTCTCAGTCACGCTCTTTCTCTCACAATGGCACCATCATCAAGGTGACCGCCCATACTAAACTATTAGGGGTTGCAACAGAAGACAACTTAATATTGAACTCTATATCCAGAATTCCATCAAAAGATTTACCAAAAACTTAGAATGCTCTACAGAGCTAAAGCTTTCCTGGGTCTATATTACTTCATTGAACAATCACTTTCCAATGAAATGCTGTTCATCAAATTCCCCTCATTGGTGACTGCACCCCATAACCCCACTAATTACATATACCAACTCAGTGATCACGCTACATTAAGGAAAGTGCAAATTTCCTGATCCTCACTGTACCGATATCTGAGTATGAACAGTTCCACGAATGGCATGCTCGATGTAAATTCACTGAAAATGCCATTTGATGAACTGATTTTTCGATGAACTGATAGGGACCCGTTTTCCTAACCAACTCAACATAATTACCCTAATAACTGCATATCCTGTCCCAACATTGCTATATGGTGCTCCCATCCATACTAATTTACAAACATCACTTATCAGTAAAGCTTGAACAATCCAAAAGTCACATAAGGAGGATACACCAGGACAATCGAAGCCAACCAATATCCAAATAAGAACTTTTATTAAGACAAATTTAAGATGAGTGAGTGCTTTCACATCTCCTGGACGTTTCATCAGACTTAAATAACTACCCTTGCATTCAGTTGTTGTTGGATTAGATTTTTAGATGGTATTGTGATTGCTGTGAATTTACTCTTGGTAGATGATGCTGGCTTCAGGTACTTTCCTTTCCTCCTTTGTGGAACTCACTCACTTCCTCTGAGAGCTGAAGGCTTCCCTCTCAGGATATGCCCAGCCAATCGGCTGTCACAGGAATAGAAAGAGGGAGGAGAGTGAGTTTTTTAAAGCTGGCCAGTATTGGGTTACTTTGGCAGGTAACCCAAAATGCCACTGAGGCAGCGAGGAATTTGAACTTCTGTTGTTGCAAATAAGTAGGACATGCAACTGTACTTTCTCCCTGGTGGCAAATTTCTCCCAGCACATGTCTTGTATAACTGCCATTAAGGCATAATAATGTACAGTTCTCCCTAATGGCTAGCGTTTCCCCTGACCCTGTGTTGCATAATTTGCTCATTAGTTTAGGGGAGTGTGCAGTTATGAAAGACCCCCCCGGACATACACACACATTCATATATTCATGAATGCACACATGCACTCACAGATGCACCTAGCTAACCTAACCCCTGCTCACTAACTCCTTACTTTGACCTCCTAGGCAGACGCACTCACGTAATTTCTCACATGTAGCCACACCCATAAACACAGGCATATACCCCCTAACATTACCTGACTGCTAACCTCTGGCATTTACCTCTTCAGTCATGGATGAACATGGGCTTTTGGCCATGCTCATTCACACAAGTGCCAGGAGTGTCTATGTAAAAGCCTTACCACGGGCAGTTCTGGGCAGAGCACATGGTTAATTAGCATACGTTTCTTCTCTGGAATGTCTCATTAGCATTTAGTATGGCCTCAGACATCGTTATGTTGCAACACTGCTAAGGCTGACTGAATCAGAACTGATTCTGAATCCGGCCCTATGTGTATTGATAGAATTGCATATTTGAATGGTAAGAAACCACAAGCTTTACGTGGAAGCCCGTATTGTAGTCTTGTCTACTTTTTTGTTAAAAATAGTTAAGATGTGAATGCTAAATGTGCAGAGAAGGGACAGCAGGAATTGCTACATATGATAATGTTGTAGGCCATATGAAAAATGCTAAAAATGCATTCCTGAGATTTGCATGAGTGAGGCTTACATTTAGAATTTATGTATTTTCATTTAGCAATGTTAGGAGTTAATAGGATTTTATTCTGTGTTGAGTGGGGTAGCTTTTTTGTTCAGCTTTAGGATTGCTGTCTTAAGTTATTATCTATTAGAAGCTTTGCATTTTATTATATTAATACTATTTAAAAGGTACAGGACTTGTATTGTGCTGTTATTTGGTACTATGCATTTCTTATCTATACATATCTCTTTTTTTCCTTCATATAAAAGATCTAAAGGTGACTTGAGTAAATTAAGTATTTCCTCCTAGAACGTGTAGCATACAGGTAGTTGCTAAGAGGAAAAATCTTTGGCATTTACTCTATAATATAAAGATTAACATATATTTTATACAAAAACGTATATATTTTCATACCAGTTTGATATTTATATGAGTAAAGGAGCATCACATGTATTTGCTGCAGGTAATTCAGTCAATAGTTCTGGAGTGGTTATAGTGGTAAAACAGGTTTCCTACTTAACATATTACAGGCCAAAATGATCAAGGGAGGCTTATTATAATGAAATGTAAAAGTTTTCCATTTCTACACATTTATTAGTAACTTCAATATATGGACCACATCTTGACAGACTTCTTTTAACTTTATATAGATTCAAAAATCACAATTTTTTCTTTTAGGTGGAGATGAAATTTAACTCTCAGCTCTTCCATAGACAGACTCCAATTATTTTTACATCATAACACTATAAATGTACAATTATAAATAGATTTTATTAATGCTCGTTCATAGGTACTTTTTAGGCAATTGATCTGTAAGGATCTTTAGAAGAATAGCCATACATTTACATGAAGGTTTTAGCCATTTTATTTAAAGAAAAAACAACCCAGAGATGTGTGGAACATTTAAATGTTGCCCCTATCCATGAGGGACAAGGGGGCTAAACCAGGAGTGAATTTGTGGTTACCCATTCATTCATCCAGATTACATTTGAATAGTGTAAGAGAAGTGCTTCTCTTTATCTGGAGAGGAAGATGATTCCAAAGAAGTGTTTTTCTCTGTGATTAATATCCATCTCTACAGCATTTCTGACAATATGAAAGTTACAATTATTACTGGATGCATTGACTTTTGTTTCATCTATTGTACAGCCTGTTTATATTTGAGTTTCACCAAAGCTGCTTATTTTTAAATTTGGCATTGTTATTTACTTTAAAGGGGTCAGATGCTTCTATACAGGTACTCACATTTGCGCAGAATTTGGCGGTAAAGGATGGTGCAATGGGGTTCAGCAGGTTGGAAGCGGATGTTGAACTTGGCCAGGTCATGACTCACTTTTAGTAGCTTAACATTTGTATAGTCTCTGAATAAAGAGGTATTTGAAGATACTTTCAGTTTCAGTCTTATAGTGAATGTGACTTAGTTCTGATCCAATTTGCCTAGGGAGGAAGTTACAACTGGTGGTAAACACAGCTGTCCCATATTGTCAAGGATCAAATCCAAGATTTCGTCTCCCCTAGTTGGGGTGCAGACTAACTAGTCCACAGAGTTTGTATTTATGAAGTTCAGAAATCTCTCTGCATACACGTTAGGGAATATGTCTCTCAGTTGATGGAGGAAGTAATGGAAGTCCCCTAGGAGAATGCTGTTCAGCCTAATATATAGAGACTCATTACTAGTTATGTACGAGGTATGAGACAAGGATGCAATAGAGGGGCTTCTATAGTTAACTATGTTGTGATAAGGGGTTTTGATAATGGTAAGTTAGATGTGAAGGAGTTCCAGATCATTATCCTGTGTAAAGAAACTGAAGGTGAATTTTTTTTTTTTTTTACAGATATAGAGACACCTTTCTTTTTAATGTCTTCATCTAGAGTGGTAGGCCTGAATCTGTGGTAGGTGTTAAAACCCTGAACAGATAAGGTGCTCTCAGTGTTCTTAAGCCAGGTCACTGTAATGATGCATATATCAATACATTCCATAAGTAGCACCTGAAGGGAGTGAAGGGTTTTTTTTTTTTTTTTTGAGGCTCCTTGAACTGAGCAGCAATACCTTTATGTTATCCAGATTGTTTTGTTAAATTGGAAGCTTTTGAAGGCTGACATTACCTAAAACGATGCAATGGGAGTGGGAGAGGTTTTAGACAATATATGAAAGCCTTGTGGCGACAGGTGCTGGCCAGCCCTGATAAAGCAGTTAGGACCATCTACCATCTCCTCCCGGGCTGATGTATATTGCCCCTCCCCCGAAATGATACAAGAAGCTAAGCCAATTATTGAAGTTGGTAATCGTTTGTTTATACTGTGGCATCAGTCTTGGTGATGATAAAATGCTGCTCAAGGCTAGGTCAGTTGCCTATCAAGTGTTGGGGTTTGCTACATCACTCAGGCACTCACATCCTTGCACCACAAGTTCACACACAACACAGTCATAGTACACGTGGGAGTAAATGACGAGATCCTCCAGGAGGGCCTTTCCCAAACAAATAGATGGTGTCATAACCATGGGCTGAAACTGTAAAATGAATACTGTGCTGTGGCTTTAAGAAGCATTCCAAAGACTGAAGGTGCATATAAATAGTCAGCACGTGCTAGATTCAGTGCCATTTTGTGAATGCAGCCAGAGAGTGAACACACATGAATGTAATAGCTAGTTTGTTTATAAGTTTATCTAAGTTAGTTATTAAGCCTCAATTCTGTTGTATCTGTACGTAATAAAGCTGCTTGAACAGAACCCACAAAGTCTCATCTATTGTATCCTGACTATATTAGTGACATGGTGTCAGACGTGGGATTCTAGAGGCTGCTTCTCAGAGCTACGAGGTGCAGAAATAACAGTGAAGGTGAAATGAGCATGAAAAAGAGCCAGAAAAGAACCAAAGGTAATGAAAGCTTGCACAAACAGTTTATTTTATAAAAAAGATAAAACAGAGCATTACAAGGGCACAAACTGCATTATCAAACAAGCAAAAGCCACAAAATGTTTAAGATTAAGATATTTGATAAAACAAGCATCATAAAGGCAAATAAGAGATTAGAAATTACTTCAGAGTTGTAAAACGAGTATATTCAAAGAAAAATGTGTGTTTAGAGTAAAATTTGCACGTTTAAAGTAAAATCTGCACATTTAAAGCAAAAAACAGGCATGTTTAGAATAAACCGAGCACAAGAAAAGTACATTGGGCATGTAAATAGATTAAGCAAGCAAAATTAATATATTAAGGGCAAAAAGGGCACATTAAGCATAAAGCAAGGTGACTGCATGTTTTTTGGCAAAGTGCTGTGTTTTGGCATAACTACTACTTTGTAGTGTTAAAGGCATAACTAGAGTTATTTGAAGTATCTCAAAGTGTGTAAAAGTGCTTACAGTGTGCGCTTATTACTCTGCATTTATTAGAAAGAGTTTTTGTGTGCAAAATGCAACTATTTCACAAACTGCAGTCATATACAGCCATTGTTAAGGGTTTCTTGTGCTGGGTGTGTCTATTCGCAGACTGCCTTCTTGTTTCTTGCACTATAAAGAGTTATTTAGCAAAGTACAGCTATTTTGGGGAAGTTTGAGTGCTGTGTACTGTTTTTTCACAGAGTGCAATTACTTCAAAATGTTTCTTACTCTGAGCTTCCTATGCCCAGTTTATTCGCACAGTGCAGTTATTTTGAAAATTTTCTTACACTGATAAGAGGTGGTTTCTTACAGTACAGTAATTTCAAGAGTATTACAGTACCCAAGTGACTTATTTTGCAAAGTTCAGTTATTCAGAGGCTTGTTGCATTATTGGGCAAAGTTACAAGTACTGGCCTAAATTTCTGGCATATGTGTTCATGCATATTTGCAAAAGCCTTCACCGGTATGTGTTAATATGGCAGATGGATTTTGAAAGCCCTCACCACTTGTGTTTGATTAGAATATTGCAGAGAATTGGAGAATATTTGAGCAACAGTACGATATTTTTATACAAGCAGCTTATTCTGACAAAGATGCATGCACCAGGGCATTCATTTTGCTAAACCTAGCTTGGTCAGTGGCCATTGAAACAGAGCGTTTATTTGCATATGCACCAGCAGTATATAGGGTTGCCAGCTTTCTTTGTAGCTAAAACCGGACTAAGGTCACGCCCCTTGCATCACTCATAACCCCACCCATTCCCACCCCTCTCCCATCAATATTTTGTGACATCACAGTGACACCAGCTGATGGGCACGCCTTTTCTGTTCCGGATGCCTGCTTTGCCAGTTGCCATAAACACTGTTCAAAACTCTCACTGTGCATACTGTCTTCTGCTTTACTTCTACAGTGATTACAGATATTTGGATTTAATTTAAAACATTTATTTCAAATTTTATAGCACAAACCACTGATGCACATTTGCTAAACAAAGCAATACAGTCTCACAATGAAAACAGACTTAGCATTAAAACTAATCTGCCTTTAAATCTCATATTCACCAAAACAGCATTGCTCATTGTTTTCCCAAGTTTAGGATGATAACATTTTAAAATGTTCTAAGAAATGACAGTACTAACAATCATATCTTACATGGCAATGGCATTAAAACTTCTCTACTCTTGAAACTCACATCCATTGAAACAGCATTGAAACCCACACCACATCCAAAGAAAATGCATGGCCATGGGTGGATAAAGATTACCTTTGGTCTGTTTTCAAATCATAGGCCCCTTGGACACAAAACAAGAAACATTCATGTGTTCTTTTGTTTGATGCACCTTCCTGACTTTATTAAATTATATTCCTTGGATAATACAGCACACTTGTTAGAGCGCATTTTAAATTTAGTGTTTGAGCATTTTACAGTTAGAGCAACATGCCACTATGCCAAATCAGCAGGTTCCTCAAAAATAGGAAGACTGAAACTTAATGGCTATCATTTAGTGAATTAATTTCTCATAGCTGCCAACCTCTTAGCACAAAAAACCTGGACAAACAAAGCCAATAATGGGGGAATACAAATTCAGTACTTTTCACTATAGCTCTCAATTCTTAGCACCAAAAACCTGGGCAAAGCTAAGTGGTGGTGATGGCTAGGGACTTTAGGCTCTTTTTACCCTGTAGTCAAGGTACAGGGTTTGAGCCTGAGTACCTCTAGCCACCAAGTGTATTATATGGGGGGCATTACACACACACACACACACACACACACACACACACATAATGTTCCAAAGCAGTCAGCTCCACTCCAGTAACCTGTCAGAAGAACCATCATCTTGTAAACAACCAGATCAAAATTAAAAGGAATATACTGCAGTCATCTGCCTAGCTCTCAAGCAATCGGGGACAAATTGCAATAAACTCAGTGACCACTCCCAAGTTAGTCAAGGACAATCAGGGAGACTTTCAAAATATTAGCACTATTAACTTGAGAATTGCCAAATAAGCCAATGTGAATTAATATCCATTTTCCACAGTAAACGTAGTCCATAGCCACCTTTTTTTCTAATACCTATGTAGTTTTATACTGGCAAATGCTTCACCATGGAATGATCTAAACATTACCGCATAGCAACCTAAAACATTTTGGATACTCTGCACGTAATCAAAATTTCATTTGCTTTAAAATAAACTACCATTTCAAATATCTAAGGTTAACCTAACTGTGCTTTGACTCACAGTATTCAGAGTAAATAAACAAATTGTCCGAGACAAAACTAGCACAGACAGGAGACTGTCAGTGGTTCAATATAGTAAAGGGTTGCCTATCTAAAAATTCATGCATGAAAAAAGAAAAACACTATGTAATGCTGTCTTTCACAACCATGTAACTCAACTCAGAAGCACTTCTCAACTCACCTCCATTACAGATTTGGACTTCCACTCAGCCAGTCGAACTTCAAAAATGCTCGCTTGCATTCTAAAAATGCTGCCTTCCCTCCCTGAAATGCTGGCTTCACATCCCGATGCTGGTTCTCCTATGCCTTCCCCATAATCCAAAGTCGAACTTCAAAAATCACTTGCATTGCATTCTGAAAATGCTGGCTTCTGCTTCCCGCTCGCAACACCGGAAGTGAGCTGCTTGAGCTCAGTTCCGACAGGCTGGTAGACCTGAAGGACCTGATGTCATGATGACATCAGTGTCTTAAAAGTCCGGTTTTGAATTAAAATTGTAACTGGACAATTTGTCAGAAAACAGCTGGCAACCCTAGCAGTATATGAGGTAGAAGGTGAAAATAATCATATTGTTGTACAGGCTGAATCAAGGGAGGACCCTGAGTGTTTGAAGTATAAATTCAGGGAAGTGAGTAACCCCAGATAAATATTACATTAGAGGCATTTGTTTTACACAAGATCACAAACCATGGGAAACTTTTGCAACTTATATAACTGACCTGAGAAACAAAGCTAAACGTGTCTGTTTGGTGATTTTAAAAGATGAGTTGATAAAGGTCATGCTTGTGTGTAGTATAAAGTAATGCAGTCATAAAAATTTTACTTCATGACAGTGATTTGACATTAAATAAAGCTTTTGAGATTTGCCAAATCCATGAAGTTACAGAAAGCCACACAAGTATACTTGTGATGATTATGGTTTCAGCAGGCTCCAGAGCAAATGAAGACAGTATGCAACATGTGGCAAGCAAAAGCAGGCCTCCTAAGCACATGGCAGCCACAGCTCCTGCAGGTCAACCAGGGAAACCACGTAGTTTTCCAGCAAGTTCTAAGACTAATTCAGTTAAAGGAGCATGCTGAGTGCAGTACAGACGTGAGTCAGCAAAACCCAAATCCAGCTTTATTGTTAACTGTCGCAATTGTAGTGCATATCATGAGTCTAAAAGAGAGAAATGCTTAGCATTTGGTTAGACATAAGTGTAAAGAATGGAAGCATTTTCAAAAGTTTTACAAATCAAGTAAACCTCACACAGTTATAAAGAAGGGTCACTCAAAAAAAAAGCAAACTGATCAAGTGGAATTGCAGTAGTCTACTTTCTATGTAGATGGTGCATCAGGAATTGGTGAAAAGGTTGATGCAGTAAATTTCTTGACAAAAAATGAAGTGTTTTTGTACTGCCCACATCAATGGTAAATCTACCAAGCTCAAAGCAGACATTGGTTCAAAGTGTAATGTCAGCAGATACTTTTGCTAAAGTGAGAGCTAATGAACAACTCAGTATGACTAGTGGTGCAAGACTTGGTTATGGAGGTGAAGAAATTCAAACTGAAGGTACCTTAGTGCTTTCATGTTACTTGGCAAGGAACTTACAGCTCGTTATTCTATGAGGTCCGAAGACCTGTCCAGTAATTATTGGGTCTCAGAGACAGTTTGAGAATAAATCTGCTTTCTTTTACCAAAGAAGTTCATCATATAAGCACATCTCCTTGTTCCAATTTTACCAAAGCTAACTTGATTTTCAAATCTGTCATGTAAAATAACTATTATTTGTCTTCATTGGAGCTTTTCTCCCCGGGCCTCTGCTGAAAATGGACATATATCCAGTCGGACCAGCCCGGTCAATAAATGTAAAATAAAAAAATAAAAATAAATAAAATAAATGCTGATGTTTTTGATGACAAGTTAGGCAAACTTCCAGTTGTGTATTCTATGAAGTTAGACACGGAGGACAGTCCAGTGGTCAGGCCAGCAAGACAAGTTCCGATATCTATGTAGAATAAAGTCAAGGCTCAGCTGGATAAAATGCAGCAAAGTGAGATTTTTCCAGTCACAGAACCAACTGAATGGGTGTTGTCCATGATAGCAGCCCACAAAAAAAGGCTCAGACGAAATCAGAATATGTATTGACCAAAGAGATTTGAACAAGGCATTAAAGAGACCACATCATCCAATGTGTACATTCTAGGAGGTTGCAGCCTTAATACCGAATGCTACTGTTTTTTCTGTCTTAGATGAAAAAAGTTAATTTTTGGCAAGTGATGCTTGATCGCATATCCTAATTATTAACTACTTTCAGTACCCTATTTGGCAGATATAGATTTCCTAGGATGCCATTTAGAATAAATTCTGCAAGTTAAGTCTTTCAGCGTGCAACGGAGCAAATTTTTTCCAGTTATACTTGTGCCATAATAGTAGATGATTTATTGGTTGGAGGCAATAGTGAAGCAGACCATGACAGAAACCTTAAGAGAGTTCTAGACAGAGCACGTGAAGTGAACTTAAAGCTCAATCCTCTGAAGTGCAAATTCAGACTACCAGAAGTTGCATAAGTTGGTCATTTGTTTACTAACACTGGCTTGAGACCAGATCTGTCCAAGCAAGCAGCTATTCTAGAGATGTCAGAACCAGATAATGTTCAAGCTTTATAATGTTTTCTTGGGGTATGGTCAACTATTTAGGCAAGTTTATACCAGACTTCAGTGAACTGACAGCACCTTTGAGAGAGCTAATGCACATAAATGTTACATGGTCTTGATAGGAACAGCACCAAAAAGCATTTGTGGTCCTTAAGCAGAAAATTGCCACCCCACCTATGTTAAGGTACTATGATGTCAATAAACCAGTCACTCTCTCCTGTGATGCTTCAAAGTTTGATCTTGGCACAGTCATTCTTCAAAAAGACAGACCAGTAGCCTATGCATCCAGAACTCTTACCCAAACTGAAATGCAATATGCTCAAATTGAGAGAGAACTTTTAGCAATAGTGTTTGCATGTTCAAAGTTTCATGATTATATTTATGATCGAACTATTCAGATTGAAACTGACCACCCACCTTTAGTTACTATTTTAAAAAAGCCTATGCATTCAGCTCCAGTGAGATTACAAAGAATGATGCTCAAATTGCTGAAGTACAACTTCAAAATGGTCTATACAAAAGATAAACTACTTTATCCAGCTAATACCTTATCCAGATCACCCAGAAATAGCATGGAACAGCTTCATGCAGAGAATTTTGACCTTGATGTCATGGAAGTGAGTCATTTTTCTATCATGAGACTTGAAGAGCTGTGAGCTCATACAAAGACTGATCTAATTTTGCAAAAGCTCAATCACTACATTAATGTCGGATGGCCAATGCAATCTAGTGTATCACTTGAAGTACAACCTTATTTTCCTTACAAAGATGAGATGTTGATGGAAACTGGCATTGTTTTCAAAGGTCCTAAAATTGTTCCTGCTTCCTTACAATGTGAATATATTCAGATTTTGCATTGTGGTCCCCCAGGTTCCGAATCTACAAAAAGAAGGGTGAGCGAACTAGTACTTTGGCTGTCTCTAGCAAAAGACGTTGATAAAGTACTTTCTTCTTGTTTAGTATGCAATAGTACTAAACCACATGTGCAAAGAGAACCATTTCAGCTAAGTCAAGTTCCAGAAATACCTTGGTCAACAGTAACAACTGATATATTCGAGTGGAACAATCATTACTTGGTACTGGTAGACTCTTATTCGAACTGGTTTGAGAATGCTTTACTACCTAATCTAAATTCCACTACTGTTATTATGAAGTTGAAATGCCATTTCTCAGTCCATGGTAGTCTACACAAAGTTATTTTTGGCAATGGCACTCAATTTACCAGTCAGTAGTTTCAGAAATTTGCAAAAGAATGGGACTTTGTACATGTTACTAGTAGTCCAGAATATCCATAGTCAAATGGACTAGCCAAACATGCAGTGCAGAGTGCAAAGCCAATTACCTGAGAGGTCAAAGCATGACAATATCAATCTCTTTTTGAATCTACTTAATCTCAGAAACGTACCCAGTGACGATATACTTGGCACACCTGTTCAGAGAAGTCTGTCTAGGCAAACTAGAACAACATTGCCTATCCGTTCCAGTTTGAGGCCTAAAGCTAAGAACAGTAGGACAATTACAGCTCAATTATTCAGAAAGTGTTCTTTTCAGAAGTCCAGTTATGATAAATTGAGCAGAGTTCTTTGTCCATTGAAAGGAGAGACAGTGAGTATACAAATGGCAAAAGGTTTCGACCAGATTGGTCAAGTGATGGGTATATGTGCTGAGCCAAGATCCTACCTAGTAGAATCTGAGGGTGTGGAGTACAGGAGAAACCATAGACTTATTCTTCCTGTATCTGAATCAATATCGCAGCAATCTTCCTGTGATACAGACTCTAGATCTCACAGCAGTCCAGACAGTGTTCCTGTTGCAGAATGTGACTTATCTTCTACTTCCACTCCCGATGTTCCTGATGTCCGAGGTTGAACATTTTAGTTTCTGTGTCACACAATTTGGTCGTATTTCCAGACCTAGTGTGACATACACAGCAACCTGGACATAATTGTGTATATGTATTTAATTTTGTATAATTGCATGACAAAAAGATTTATATTGTTTGCTTGTCATTTTAATATCATCTTTGCATGATTGTCTGAGGGAGGATGTAGAATGAATGGTGTGCTGTGTCTTTAAGAAGCATTCCAAAGACCGAGCGTGCAAATAGTCAGCACATGTTAGGCTCCGTGCATTTTGTGAGTGCAGCCGGAGAGTGAACAGGGATGAATGTAATAGCTAGTTTGTTTATAAGTTTATCTAAGTTAATGTTAAGTCTCAATTATGATGTGTTTGTACATAATAAAGCTGCTTGAACAAAACCCACAAAGTCTTGTCTATTATATCCTGACCAGACGAGCGACAAAACCTAAATGCCAAAAAATGTATTATAGTCTCCATTGACAAGCATGATGTCCCCTGTAACTCCTTGACAATGCATGTTTGAAAAATGATCCAGTAGTTAGGGACCTGAGAACATATACAGACAATAAACTGTCATTTACTTTCCATGTAGCCACTATTGTAGGAAAATCCTTTTTCTTTGTGCAGCTTATTAGTAAGGGTAAGGCACTTATGTCCAGACATGTGATCATTCCACTGGATTTGTCACCGACTGATCATTGAGTATAATGCCTCCATTCTCACCAAGAAAATCAAGGGCCTAAATCACAAAAACTATGCAGACCATCTCAAAGCCTTGTCCCTCTTCTTGGTATCATACAAGCTGCTGAGGGTTCCTGTCTGCTCAGACTTACTGCACATTCGCAAATCCAGTGGTAGCATAAACACCTACTCAAGATCCTCATTGCTTCTGCAACACAAGTAGAACCAGAGTCAGAACATGGTCAAATGGGATCCTAGTCGGGGTAATCGATCGAGCCCCCCACAGCCATTCCAGTGACCCATTACTTGGCTATTTCTCCCCAGTTACCATAAACACTTCAAGCTTCTTAGTGTGCATACAGTTTTCTGTTTTACTTCTACAATGATTACAGATACTTGGATTTAATTTAAAACTTGTACTTCAAATTTTTATAGCACAAACACTGATAGACATTTGCTAAACAAAGAAATATAGTATCACAATGAAAACAGATTTAGCATTAAATCTTCTCTGGCTTTGAAGCTCACATTCATTGAAACAGCAAAGAAACCCACATTCAAAGAAAATGCATCTGGCCAGTGGCAGAAAAAGTTTACCTTTGGGCTGTTTTCAAATCATAGGCCCCCTTGCACACACATTTAGGACCATACATACATGTGTTCTTTGATTCAGCTTCCTCATTTTATTAAAGTATATTCCTTGTATTATACAGCACCGCTTGTTAGAGCATGTTTTAAAGTTGTAGTTTTGAAATTTTTCCAGTAATCAATGAAACAAAACGTATGAACCAATAATGACAAAATTGCCTAATTCAGCCTAATTCATTACATTTGAACCATAAAAGTCCACTTAAACTTCTGCCATTACAATCCATCAATATACACAATCTCTGCAGAAGTAAAAGCCATCTGTATAATTCCACATTAAAGAGATCTATAACCAATAAAGAGGTTGCCGCTAGCAAACAACTCTGTATTTCAGTGTTTCATTTACAAATTCAGTACCTGCTGGTCTTGAAGAATAAATTGCCTATGTTACATTATTAAACATGGTGGTAATATTGCAAAATGGAATGGATAGCAAAGTGACAACAGGTTCATAGTTACTAGGTATCTCATCCAAATGAGGGCATACTAAGAACTGCAGCACCCAACCCCCTTAAAGTACAACGAAGTATCAGCTATCCATTTACATGCTATGGGAATAGAACCCACAGCCTTTTGCATCAAAAGCAATTATGCTACTTGTTGTGCTACTATCAATGCTTTAAAATTCTATAGCACAATAGTGATACCATTTGTTAAAAACAGTTGCACATCGTAAACAAATTTAGCATGAGCAACAGAAAACTTGTCTTCTTGTAGCTCACAATTCCATGAATATGCACTTGAAACTCAATTTCTTGAAACTTAAAATTTTTTAACAGCTTGGTAGTTGGGGTAGAGGATTCATGCTCTTGTTTCCTTTAACTAAGGTAAAGGGTTTGAGCCTGAGCAAATTAACTGCCTGCTATCCCTAACCAGGGCATTTCACACACACATCCCTACCTTACTGTCCAGGGAATGAGTCTACATTCTGCAGAAGAAGCAGAAGCACAGGAATGTTGTCTTGTATTTAAATTCGAAAAGAAGAAGAAATTGAGTAACTCCGTAATATTCCTCTGCGAAGACACCTATAAGTGCCCCAATAAAAAAGCGCAGATTCCGAATGAATCCACGCGTCTAACCAAACATCCACCAGCTGCTGACCAAACGTAAAATCTCTGTATCGTAATGTAACAGGCTCAAACAGTACTGAAATACGGTGATTGAATAAAACAGTTCCAAGTTTAATCCATACTGACACGAACAACGTATAAACAGAAAACGTAAATATAAGAGCACAGTGCAGAGTTAAGCGCTTTCACCCATTGACGTTGGGTTTCATCAGAACTCATTAACCATCTGTTCACGAACCCATAAATAACTTTTTTGGCGCCAATTTGCTTTTAAAACCTTAAAGAAATACCATAATAAAATTAATTACAATGTGTTTATACAGATGTATGTATATACAAATATTTCATATACAAGAAACATTGACTCTTGTATTACTTAATGTATATTAAAATATAGATACAATAAATCGTATGTGCTTCACAAAATATAAATCAATACTGTACTTTAAATTTCTATGCTTTCCTTGATATTAATAAATATATACATCCACTTTTGTGTGTATATTAAAATCTATAGGAACATTTAAAATAATGTTGTCCCTCATATAAATAAGTGTAATATCCATAATAAAAATGAATGTAATATAATATAATAATATATAAAATAAAGTGACTAAATTACACACACTTGACCTCATCTGATAAATTACTATTACGTGGACAATCTATGCATATATTTACCTATGTATGATGTTCAAAATTAATACAAGTAAATATAAATTATTGATTTCAAAAATTGATGTTATATATATAATGTCCCATTTGACAATAATTTCCTAAAAAATCTATTATACGTTTGTATAAAAATGTTTATAAAAAATATGTAAACTATATAAAAACAATATACTATACAATATAAAAACTGTGTTAAAAATAACAATTCTTTTTTTGTGTATATTCTTAATGATACTTTTTTTGAAAAAAAGCATTATCAGTATATACTTCGTTAGTAAAAACTATATTAATAAAACTATGTATTGTCTTCATTAAGATCTGTGTAATCTTGTAATAATTTATGTTTATATAATTCTATAATCTGGGGGCATGTCTAAAAATGTATATAATATTAAAGTTATTTAACAGAATCTAGAATTTAATAAAGGTTTTATAGGTACGTGGTCATTCAAACTTGGGGGAGTGGTGGCATCCAAATATATTTGCCACCATACTTCTTTATAACTTAACAAATTTTTAATGTCTCCTCCTAATGGGTTAGGTTTTAATATTTCTAAGATGATGAATCTAAAGTTGTGATCATTTCCTTCATTAAGAATATGTTTGTATAAAGCGTTATTTATATCTTTGGTTTTAATACTGTAAATGTGATCATATATTCTTTTCCTTAAATTTCTCTCTGTTTTCCCTACATAAAAACAAGAGCATATTTGACATATGCTTAAATATATGACCATTTTACTATTACAGTTCCCCAATTTGCTGTATACACAACTTTTTAATTCATTTTTTAACTTAATGATGTATTTGTCTGACATGTATTTACATTGTCTACATGACCCACATTTTAAGCTTACATTTTCCTTTTTGTGTTTGTCAATCTTTTTATCTTTGTTAAATTCGACCATGTTTTTTATATTACTACCCATTTTGTAAATAAAATTGGGTTTCATACCTATTACTCTTGTAATCTGAACGTCATTAAATATTAGTTTCCAGGTGTCACTAATAATGTGTTTAATATAACTAGCTGCCATGTTAAACTGTATCACGCATGTTTTGTTATATTTCTTGCTCGGAATCATGCCTGTTTCTTCTATTTTGTGATCTATTTCGTTTAATGATCTTCCAACACGGTTACTTAACACAGGTTGATATTTAGAATTCCTGTTTTCCATAATATATGCAATAGTAGTGTCCATCATATGTTTAGGGTAACCTCTTTGCGAAACTAATTCTTTTATGTAATCTAGTTCCTTCTTTAAGTCAATGTCACTGGATGTCATGCGTGCTGAACGTATACATTGACCCTTAAAAATATTATTTTTTAGAATTTCTGGGTGGCAGCTGTTATAGTGAAGGTAACTATTAGAAAAAGTATCTTTTCTATAAATGGTCGAAGAAACTTGGTGTGCCTCATATTTTATTAATGTATCTAAATATGGTACACCTGTATTATTGTGAAAATGTGTAAATTTTAAATAATTACTGCTTGAGTTTAAAAATTGTATAAATGTCTCTAACAATGACTCATCTGCTCCCCATAATATATAGATGTCGTCTAAAAATCTTGAGTAGTACTTAACATATTTAAAAAAATTCACATATGAATAAAATATTATCTTCCCAGTCCAACATGACCAAATTTGCATATATAGGGGCACAGGCAGCACCCATGGCAACACCTCTTGTCTGTTTAAACATTTCTCCTTCGAAATATATATAATTGTTATCAAGAACTATAGACATCATTTCCTGTAATAAACAAATTTGGTTCCAATCCATACTAGTGTGTTTTCTTATACTGTTAGTAAAAGCTATCAGTCCTTCATCTTTTGGAATACAAGAAAATAAATCAATAACATCTATAGTTAAAAATAAAATATTATCTAAATTAATATTTCTTGGAAAATTCATTAAAAAGATCCAAGAATCTTTAACCATGTGAGATACATTTTCATAAATGAATTTCAGTTTGGAATCTATATATCTTCCAATTGGAAAGGTTTTGGACTGACTACCAGACACTATTGGTCTAAAAGGGGGGTCAGAGGTATCTTTGTGTCTTTGGGATACCTACAAAAGTAGCCAATTGTGGAAAATCAACTCTCAAGAATTCATATTCATCTTTGGTAATTCTTGCTTCTATATAATATTCTTCTATATATGAATCTATTCTACTATGAGCTATATTTAGTTCATTAATGGAAATGGTGGTGTAATTTCCAGAATTGTGTAATATTTCATACATTTTCATGATGTATCTAAAGTTGTCATATAATACTATACCACCCCCTTTGTCAGGTCTCATTACCCTTGTATTCTTGTCTTTAATAATGGTGTTTAATAAGGTGCTGTCCTCTGTACTCAAATTACTCTGTTGAGTTATTTCCTTCAATTTTTTGTATTCATAATAAATTTTTCTTGATGTAATTTTATCATATAAGTCCACCTTTGGGTGTGTTGGTGGGTTGAAGGTACTCGGTTTTTTTAATGAAGAAAAAAAGTTTTGTTCATTGTCGTGTGAACTTATTTTATTTGTGTTACTCTGTACATTGTTAAAAAACAGTTCCAAATTTATTTTTCTAACATATTTTTTGAAATCAATTATAGTATGTACCAAGTTAAATTTGGGGTTAGGTATAAACTTCATCCCCTTACTAAATAAATTAAAATATTCTTTTCCTATAACCTTGTCTGTGTAATTAAAAATATTAAAATTGTCAAGTGTGTGTATATTCCCTTCCACTTTAATAGCCTTGTCCTCTAACCTGTCATCTCTGTTTATTACCAGGTCCTGATTGGTATTTAATACTGAAAATTTACTGTCTCCTTTGTAAAGCTCTGATTTCGAATCCAGTGCGGTTGTATTGATTGTTTCCCCTCTCTCTGAAAATCCTTCTTGTTAACATATCCTTGATTGTGTGTATACATTGTGTTATTTCCCCCTTGCCTATATTCTCTGTTAATTACTTCGTATGAGTGTTTTACGATCTTTAAATTCATAATTATTGGTAATACCCCTATTGCTTGGCCATATGTATGCTTTGTTGGTATTGTATTGTTCAGAGTCTCATTTAAATTCCACATGTATGGAATGCAGAAAGGAAGAAGTAAAGGGAGTTCTGTGTGATGATGCATGTGCAGAAGCAACATGTGCGCGTAAACAGACACAGAGGACATTCTTAAAGAACAACATCTTTAAAAAAACTTATAATTTTTTTTTATTATTAATTTAAAAAGTAAATATGATGGTCTCTTAGCAAGGGGACCCTAGGCAACTGCCTTGGTCTCCTAGGACTAGATCTGGCTGGAAAAAGAACATGTTGGATTGACAGCTATGTATTACCAAAAACGCCATTTTTGGAGCTGTCTTCCTCTCCACATAAGTCAGCTCCTTACTCTATTCAAATGTAATCTGGATGAATGCATAAGAGACCAGAAATTCACCCCTGGTTTAACACCATTGTCCCTTTTTCATAGGGGGTAACATGTAAATGTTCAGCCTAGGTCTGGGTTATTCCTATTTAAATTACAAGGGCTAAGAACTTCATGGGAATACAGGGCTAGGCTTCTAAATATCCTCAAGGATTAATAGTCTAGTAAGTATCGATGAACCTATGACAGTGACCATCTCCTTGAACAGCCTGGTGAGAGGTACATCAGTGTTTCTCACAATGTAGCCACATGACTAGGATGCTGGACTGTGTGGAGGTTTGTTTTATGGGATTTTGAACTGAGGCACTGTGACTGATGTGTGCTTCATGATGAGTGGTAAATGTGCTGTGTCTGTGGGGTTGCCGAGGTTACTTGTTTCATTTAGGAGGCCTCTGGGGTTTAGGTAGATTACTTTTAAAAGCCTCAGCATATGAAGGACTATTTGTTTGGACTGATCTGAATGTGATAGGTTTAATGTTGCGTTGTGTTATATGGTACTGACAACCTGTTTGTTTTTTGTAATGCCTTCATGTGAAAGTTTTGCCTCCAACAGCATTCAATAATTGCATTTGTTACACTATAGGTGGTTGTCAGTAAACATTAGACAATTGCTACATTGTCTCAGGATGCCCATTTCAACTGGATGGCTACAGAGATGGTTGGAAAGTGCAAATCTATGGTTCCAGGTGTTTACTAAGGTGGGCTGATGGGGTACTAGAGCCTATGAGGTCTGGTAGCAAAAATGATGCTGATCTCAGCATAGCTCCATGCAGCCAGAAATTGGTGATCCTTAGTTCCTTCTCTCACCAGAAGTAAAACAGTAACATTAATCTCAAGCTTCTTCCAGAAAAGTAGTATTAACACAGATTTTTTCAGTACACTTGCAATAGTCTTCTCTAGAAAGATAACTTGGATAGAACCCACAGTAGCTGGATGCACAGATAGGCGATTTGCATAAAGGTCCTGAGGAAGTTCTCACCAAAACTGCAACCAGACCACTCAATGGATTCCCATACACATTGCCCAGTCAGAGATCAGCAGGATTCAATGCCCCTTGGCTCCTTCTGTCATCAGAAGTGAAAAAGTAACAATAATCCTTAGATGGATCCTGAGAAGCAGTTTTCAGGCTTCCTGATTAGCAGTCAGTATGAATGCTATAAAATAATGCCCCACCACTTCATCTTTCACCAGGAGCAAAAACTGATTCCTGGGAAGCAGTTTGTAGGCTCTCCAGTGATTGGTAGTATAGTCCCAGATGATACAGATTTTAAAAGTATGATGGAAAAAATGACTTGCACTGTGAATACTGCAGTGTGCACCAAGTGTGTGGGATGATATGAAACAAAGACTATCTCAAGCTTTAAAAGTGTAAAGGAAGGGCCTTCAAAAATAGATCTTTCAGTGCCCTGTTGAATAGGCAGATGGGATGAGCCTGTGAGTAGCTACCAAAGTGAAATTTACATAAGGGTGGCAGCTCAAAAGTCGACGAGTTTAAAAGCACAAGAACTGGATGCATAGCTCTTAACTTTGACCACTGGAAATGGGACAAAACAAACATAAATTAAGGAAAAGGTCCCAAATTAGAGGCACTCTTGAAATACTGATGCTATTAACTTTGAACATTGTATTGAGACAAAATTAGAGGCATCCCTGAAAATTAGGGACAGTTGAGAAGTATGATTCTGGGTGGGAAATCTTATTTCTCAGCTTCTGCCACTTATTAGAAAGATTTAATTTATTTTATTTCTTTTCAATCAGTAAATCTAAAAGGAATGTTTTCTAACTGAACTTGGCCAGGAACTTAAGAAAAACAAATGTAAATGTAAAACAAAATTTAAAATAGAAAAAAAAAGTAATACCATAAGGTAAAAAAAAAAAAAAAAAAGCAGTAGACATATAAATCCAAACTTTAATTGGAGAAATTCAAACCAAAATCCAATACAGTCAGACATCAGCAGGGGTCTCACAGCACTTGCAGCATTTTGATTCCTTTTTAGCTGTAATACCACTAGGAAAAGCATTCTGTTTTTGTTTTTCAGATGCATTGTGGTAATAGGATCATAAGATCATAGGGAATTACTAGGCTATTGGTCCTGAGGCCTGTATAAGCCTAGCCAAGAGTTTAGCCCATGTTTAGACAAGTCAGCACCTGATACCCCTGTCCAGCAGGGACACAGGTGAAATCCCAGGGGTATATTTTCTGTTTCCCATCCAGTTATCCAGGTTGCACTTAAACAGGGGTAAAGAGGTACTCTGCTTGATGTGGAGAAGGGAGTCTAATTCCAGAGATGGGGGAGTCCCTGGGACACATCTGTCCCGCCAACAAGATTCTATGGATCTTACAGACCAGGCTGAGGCTGCATGTGCAAGTTACTTGAGTGGAGCTTGACTTGCGGATATGCAGCAGCCCGTCAAGGTAAGGTCTGTGATCGCCTTGTATGCCAGACAGAGGTCACCTTTGAGGAGTCTGTATGAAACTGAGTAGAGGGATAGGGCTTTTAGCCTCTGTATTGTAGATGTTTGTGGCCCTGGATTCTTCTGGTGAGGAACCTCTGTGGTCTATCCAGCTGCTGTATGTGCTTTGCGAGGTACATGCCAAAGGGGGAATTGTACTCAATAATGAGTCTTATAAGGCAAGAATACAGGGATGTTATGGCCTCCTTGTCCCTGGATGGCATATCCTTACTTATGAGGTGGGTTCTGTAGAACGCTTTCCACACAGTGGAACAAAATGGTGGTCAAAAGTCAGGTTGCTATCAACCCGGGTGCCCAAATCCCTCACGACTGATTGCGTGCTTAGAACATTGTTATTAATATGATAATCTGTGGTGACGTCACTCTCCCAAAGGGGATGATACATTTTTTGGTATTCAGCTTGAGGCCATGTTTCTGGCACCAGTAATTTGTCTGAGTGAGACCCACTGAGGAGGATGTCTACATCACTAGGGGAATTGATGACAGCACCCAGCTTGCAGTCATCTGCAAACCTGGTCAGCCATAGCCCACTGGTTTTGGCCTGCACCTCAGAAAAGTATATCCCAAATAAGAGGCCGCAAGAATGAACCCTGGGGTACGCCGCTTGTTATTGGTCTACTGCTTGAGGTGGCTTTCCCTATTTTGACTAGGTGGGTTCCATCAGTGAGCCAGTTTGCTACCCATCTGGTAACATACGGATTGATGCCTAGTTGAGAGAGGTTATCTATTATGCCCGAGTGGGGAATAGCATCAAAGGCTTTGGCCAGGTCAAGGTAGGCAGTGTGCACAGTTTTCCCCTCGTCCATGGCTTTGGTGATTGTCTCAAAGAAGTCGATCATATTTAACAGGCATGACCACCCCTTGACAAAACAAACACTCAAGCCCACACAGTTTGGGAGGTTGCCAATGTCCTTGGAAACGAGGTCCATGATAATCCATGGCCTTGCAGATCAGGCTAGTTAAGCTGATGGGTCTATAATTTCCTGGACTGGTGGATGCTCCACCTTTGTGTAAGGGGATGACAGCTGTCCTCCACTCAGCTGGGACAAAGCCAGTACTCAGGCTTTGGTTGAATATGGCACCTAATGGTGCTGCAAGTTCCTGCCTGAGTTCACGTAGGATGGATGCAGCCTGGTATATTATCTGGTCCCATGGAGGCTGTATTTTTTGCCTTTGAAAGAGCAGTGATGACCTGTTCCCTAGATATAAGGAGAAGGGGGCAGGTACTGGGTATGCCCTGATTTACTGATGGAGGGACAGAGGGCTGAAGTTTTCGCTGAATCTGTCAGCCAGCAAGTTTGCTATATCTACGGCATTTGTATATGTGGTGTCCAAACAGATCTGGGTGCTTCCTTTGAGGTTGTGGACATATGTGAAGAAAGCCTTATGATTGTCTCTAGTAGATGTGGCCAATTTGGACTCAAAGTTTGCTAAAGAAGATTTCACTAGTGCTCTTATTTGCTTGTTCTGGCTAAGGAGACATTGCTTCCAATTGGGCACCTGCTCCTTCTTGGTCTTGGACGGCAATTATTTCCTTTTGTTAGTTTGTTTATTGCAGATGTCCACCAGACAGGTTTACTCTTCCTTGCGAAGGATGATTTAGTCCTGTTGGATATTCCTGATTCCATGCATCTATATAAATGCTCATATAGTGCTTTGGTGTAGATTTGGATATTGGTGTCTATTCCTACAGAGGGGGGGGGGGGCTGTGAAGCTGTTTATACCATCCCTCATGAAGCTGTAATCAGCTTTGCAGAAGGTTTTATGTCTGATCCTAGCTAGAGGTGGGTTGGAGGAGATGGTGACTTCGAATGTGACCACTTTATAGTCTGATCTTACCAGGGAGGATGATACTATAGGGATGCGCAGTGACTACTCCTGTTGGTTAATAGCAAGTCCAAGATATTATCAGCTCTTGTGAGAGGGTATTGACTAGCTATTCCAAGGCATTTGTATTGACAAAATCGAGGAATCTCTGGGCATTTGTGTTCTGGCATGAAGAGTTCTTCCAACCTGTTTGTGAAGTTAGTCGCCCAGGATCAGGGTAAAGGGTTGAATCTTGATAGATTTGAACAGGTCCACATAGGCGGATTGGGCATATTGAGTCAGATTTGGGGGCCAGTAGCTAGATATGATTTCAATAGGGGTCTTATTAATTGTTAACTGCACCTGGAATGTCCCCTGTGCATCATACTGTTTGACCAGCCTGGAGGTGTGTACATCTTTAATGTATAGTGAAACTCCACCTCTTTTGGCTTACTGCCCACAGTTTGGGGTCTGAATGTTTGATAGGATGATTAACCAGGTAAGGCCTGGGGTGCTTTCCGCAGCTTTGAACCAGGTTACTGTAACTGCACAGATATCAGCATTTTCTAGGGTTAAGAATGCTTGCAATGAGTGCCGTTTCATGTTTAGATTCTAGCGTTTAGCAGCATGACCTTTAATTTACATTTTGTTGAAATGTTTGTTGGTTTTATCTACCTCAGAACTGGCTTTGCTCCTGTAATAAACCTGATTAGTCTTTCACTATTACTACCTAAATAAAACCATCTCTCTTCTCCTTTCTACTCTTCGTACTATTTGTCTTTCTTTCCTCCTCCCTTTACTTCTCTACCTGTTTTTCTGTATTACTTGCTCTTTTTTATTCTTACCACTTTCTATTCCCACCTTTTTCCCTCACTCTCTTTTCACTTTATTCTCTCATACCTTCACTCCTTTGTTCTATTTTAATCCATTCAGTATTTTCCACTGGTTAATTGAGAATTCAACTGTATTGCGTGTTTTAGTAACTAACTCTTGTAGTAGTTTTTATTTACATTGAAGAGTTTGCTATCTTTTATTTTTAATTTTTGGTTGCAAACTCTATTACTAACTCTAGTATTATTTTTATTATAATGAGTACTGCTATTACATTGTTGTATGAAAATTTTTTTTTTTATCTCTGAATGTATCTCACTCTGTGGAGCTTTTCTCCCCGGGCCTCTACTGAAAATGGAAATTTCTCCAGCTAGACTAGCCCGGTCAACAAATGTAAAATAAAATTAATAAAATAAATTTTCCTACAAAAGGCACTATAGGGGGAGGCAAGAGCCTTTACTGGAAGCCTGAATCCCAGGTGAGACAGATGCAGGCCATCTCTGGCAAAGCATTGTGGTCTGTCGATCATATTTTCCCCAGGCTGTCAGGTACTGGATCCCCCTGGAATGACACCAGAAAATAAGCCAATTGCTGAAGTCGATCATTTTCTATTTGTATTGAGGCATCATTCTGGGTGACAGCAGAATGCTGCTTAAGGATGCCAGGCCAGCCAGTAGTTCAACAAACTAAGGCATTAGTTGCCAGTCTGGTTGCTTTTTTGGTGGTCAGATGAATAAGCAAAACCAAAAAAAAAAAAATCACACGCAAATAACAAAGAAAGGATCATGAAGTTAAATACTGAGCACTTTTGTCCAAACTGGTACTTCACCAGAATACATTAAAAAATGCACACTTCATAAATTGAAACTAACAATGGACCAATAAAAACTTAAAATCAATTAACATACCAATTAATCATTTAACTAATTAAGCATCATTCATTTATAAAAAAAATTAACTTGACTTACCAATACACCATGTATATTGTTTCACTTCACTAAATTGTTCTTTAAATAACATTTAAAACTAATATTTTCATTTAAACCTGGATATTTCTCTGCCTGTAGAAAATTCTGCCACTAAGTTTCCCTCTTTTTTGCATTATTTTTATATTTGTCTCTCCTATATTTCTTGACATTTGTTGTAGATCAAATCAGATGTTGTATACCATTCTTAGATGTTCTCATTATTTGTGATAATCAACAAAGTTGTTTTTGTCAAAATTTTTAGGAAAAAGTGTTTTTCCATTAATTATTTACATTATAGTAGTGCCCATCCTAGCTTCATTAAAAAAAATATACCTAGAGGGCAAATGATTTGTCTGTAGAGGCTTAGTACAGAAGAGTCATGGTTTCATTGAAGAAGATTCTTTATTTTGTTATTTGCATGGTGATTTTTTTTTCGTTTTATGTCTGCAGTCTTTCAACTGGTTTGGTATTGGATTGTGTTGTCGTGGGCAAGATGGATAAGCCCTGTCCCTGCTGGGGTCTTCGGTCTCCATCAGCCTCCACTTCTGATGCCACACAACAAGGGCAGACTCTCTGAACGACTATGAAAAGAGAGCCTCCATCCCTCTCCTGAGAAAAGGCTATGGAGGGCACCAGTGAACTTTTCAGATTGTTCCTAGTATGGAAACCATTACTCCAGCTCAGAGGCTGGCATGGTGGACACTGGCAATCCAGAGGTAGATGCTTTGGCTAGCATAGACCAAATCAAGTGTTACCTCACCATTTACTTCTCCACAATTAGATCTGCAAAAGGATGATGCAGTGGGAAGTATTTCACATAATACACAACACAGTCACAAATGGCGCAGACTGTATACAAAACCTGCTGCGAGGAGAGTAACACCCATCTTCTGTGACATACAACTGTGCTCAATTCCTGCTACTCTGCCCCTTCAAAGAAAAGTATGTCCTCTTAAGTATATGTACAAAACAGGTAAGATACCATAAGAACTAATAATGGGAAGAAAAAACATGTATGACGCTTACAATACATCTCTGGATGTCTCTTACTAACCTCTGCCTCTCATTATCAAAGCCAGTCAGGGTGATGCCACCTTAGGTTACTGTTGCAATGCTGACACTTCTCACTAGAATGGGTAAAGCAAATGGTATCACTCACCATACTGGCAACTTGTGCCAGGCATCCACCTTCCATAAGGTCCCATCATTCTAATGTACACATGCTGCATGCATGAACATACTTGTTCATAGGTTCATAAGTAAGTACCAGGCTAGCTGCCCTTGTGTGCTATTTTAATTTGGTATAGATTGGCTTTACCCATCCCATGGGTGATAATTATATATTATCCCTAATGACAGTAACTGGGATCATACCATAGATAATTTGAGGGGACCCATGCATGGGATAAAGCATTTAGGAGCTGCCTATGTCCTTCACTAGTACAGGGGACAGTCCTGGGGTAAATCTTTTGTTTCCAACCATAGATTTATTTTTTTTTCCCAACTTATATTTTATTGCATTTTCAGATTTAAATGTTAATGACAAAAACAGTATACAATGAAAGAAAAAAACATTATACAGACATTTAATATAAATCTCCTATATCATCCTGTCATGACAGAAGAAAAAAGAACTGGTTATCTACTGTATAGTAAATGATATTAGCCAACACAAGACATTTATCTAAATAAACTGAGGTAATATAGACATTAGGAAACAAAAGGTGACCAATGGATAATATAAGAAGTCAATTAAACCTTTGAACTCAACTATTTACAACTGTACAAATAGTGCCACTAATAGTAGAGAGAGAAACTTTTACTAATCATATGTTATTTTATAATGAATTATACTGCTTAGAGATTTTATTTCAACGTTATTAGAGAGAGTGTCTTCCATACCAAATAATGCAGGTAATTACATAGTTATAACAGAGTTATTTATTATTCTAATATGTGATCTAAGATATTTTTCCATATTTTTAGGAATTGTATTAGTTTCTTTTTATCATTAATCATGAGTTTGTGTGAGATTATGTAAGTGTGGGCCATATTCGTAAATTCTCCCCAGTTTAATTTAGATCTATCCAGTTTTGAGTAATATATAATTTGACTAGTTCAAATATGGGGATCAGAATTCTTAAATCTGATGTGGGTATGTGAAGTGAGTTAACATGTAGAATCGCAAATTCCCAGGATAATGTAGATTTCCCATAACCCCATTTTGTCAAGTTTAATTCTTAATGAGTCCCAGAGGTTATGTGCAAATTTGCAGTACCAGAGGATATGTAATAAGCCTGCTATTTTTGATGGACAGAAAGGTGAGTTATTCGGGAAAAACTTATTTAGTCGTTCTGGCATGTAATAGGCATTATTGTTGGCCATGAACTGGTGGGTGTAAGTCAATTTCATGTAGAGAGTATTTGTTTGTATTAAACCATGCTTGTGAGAGCTGAGCATTAGTTATTTCTGGATTCTTGTCTTTCCAGTATTGAGCAGATGTAAAGGTGGACTGTTATTTTATAGAGGTGCTTAACTTGTATGTAGCTGACAGCATTTTTTTTGGAAGTTTTAAGAACTTGACTAAGGCCTGTGTGTTATTACATTTTCTATTTCTTGTGGGATGTCTCTGAAGATAACTTTTCCACCAATTGTCTCAATATTATTGTGTATTTGTTATTAAGGTTGAGATGATGTTTGATATCTTTTAATGACATATTTTTAAGTCTATATAGATCCCAGACTGTAAGATCTTTGATTTGTGGATATTGATTTAGGTTGATCATTTCATTTCCTATTTTTAAATTTGGGTTCAAGTGTATTGGCTGTAATAGGGTTAAAGCACTTTTTAGTTGCAAGTCTGACAGAAGTGATTGAAAGGTTTTGATTTTGTGTTTAATGGAGGCATGAAGTTTTATATCTTTTAGGTTAGATCCATCTATAAATGGTATGGATTTAGGATTTATATTAGTCTTTAAAACATGAGCGTACCATACATAAACCCATTTTGGAAAGTATTCCGCATATTTTGGGATGTGGTTGGCTATTAAAATAAGTCTATTTGCGCATATTAGATCATAGTAGAGTTTAAAGTCTGGTAACCCCAGACGACCTTTGTCTTTAGGGAAAATAAGTTTTGTTATAGCTATCCTTGGGTTTTTTGGAAACCATATGGGCTTAGTATTTTATTGATTTTTTTAAAAGAAGTTGGTAGGAATAATAGCATTGGTAGCGTTAAATTGGTATAATATTTTTGGTAAAATATTCATTTTAATTACTGCCACTTTTGATAGAACTGAAAGTTTCATTAGTTTCCATCTGTCCAAGTCATTTTCTATGTTAGTCCAGGTTTTAAGAAGATTATTTTGGTAGGAATCTTTTTGGTATGTTCGAAGGTTAATTCCTAGGTAGTGGAATGCTTTTTTAACTTTAATTTCTGTGTCTGGGAGAGGGCGGAGATTTTGTCCTAATGGGTTGATATGAGGGATTTAGATGGGTTTACTTCATAGTTGGAGGCTTTTGAGAAGATGCTGATTGTTTTTGTAATCTTACCTAAGTCCATGTTAGGTGTTTGAAAATAAATGTTCAGGTCATCAGCAAATGCTGAGATTAAAAGTTTATTAAGTATTTTAGGTATATGGTGAAATGTTTTTTGTGCCAGGTAGATAAATAGGGGCTCTATATATAGATTAAAAAGATAGGGGGCATCCCTGTCTTGTACCATTTACTAGTTTTATTTTATTGGAGACAAGTTTGTTTATGACCCATGTGGTGTAAGAAGACTTGTATAGTGCTCTGATTTTTTCTATCAATGTATTTGGGATATTAAATTGTTTTAGAGTCAAGAAAAGGAATTCAAGGTTGACCCTATCGAAAGCTTTAGTAGCATCTAATGCCAAAAGGTATCTAGGAGATTTGTCTTTCTCAAGAAAATGTATGGCTGCATCGAGGGTCAGGGTATTATCCCATGTTTGTCTCCTTGACATAAAGCCAGACTGATCTAGGGATATAATTTTAGGTAATAGATTTTTAATTCTATTTGCTAGGACCAGGGAGTAGATTTTAATGTCAACATTTATGAGGGAGATGGGTCTATAATTAAATGGGTTGGTATTGTCCGTATTTTGTTTATGAATAAATATAGTTTTAGAATTGTTAAGTACAAATCTTGGAAGCCATGCTTGCTTATATGGTTAAAGATTTTACATAGGATGGGGGTCAATTTAGGAGCAAATGACTTGTAAAAATTTGATGTGAATCCATCAGGGCCTGGTAATTTATTACTTTTTAGGCCTTTTTTTGCTTCTGCAATTTCCTCTGTATTAAAAGGAGCTTCTAAAAGCAACACTTGTTGATCTTCAATCTTAGGGAATTTAAGATTTTTGATAAAATTGTTAAAGTTCTCTAATGAAGGGGTATTATGAGGTCCATACATTTCCTTATATATTTTTTCAAATATCTGTATTATTTCTTGAGCATCTGTGTAAATTTCATTATATAAGATTTGTGAAATTGTTGTGAGAGTATGATATATGTTAATCTTGCCAGAAGTTTGGAGGGTTGTTGTGCCCAATGTGAATAGTTAGTTAGAAGCTTAGTTTCGTGGAATGATAAGTTCTGAGAATGGAGTGTGTATAGTTCTTTTTGTTGGGCAAGGAGTTTTTTTTCCAATTCCGGTGAAAATTTATGTTGGAGCAAAACTTCAATTTTATGGATTTCATCTTTTATCGAGTTTTCTTTTTCTTTAGTAAGTTTTTTATAGTAGGAGGCTTTTTGGATCAGTAATCCTGTAATTTTGGCCTTATACGCAGCCCATATAATGTTAATTTTGATGTCAGAAAGGGACATTTGAATCTAATTCCTCTAATTCTTTGTTAATATCATTTATCACTTCTTCTTTGTCTAAGAGGTTAGGGTTTAATGTCCAAGTGAAGGATTTTTCATTCTTTAATGGGTTGGTTACTGGGGTTATATTTATAGTTATCTTAGAGTGATCCGAGAGGAATCTTAGACAAGATGAGTATACAGTTTTATCATTGATTAAGGAGTTCGAAATTAAGAAAAAAATCAATCCTAGACCAGGTCTTATAACATGGAGAGTAGTATGTGTATGTGCACATATTGGTGGAATGGGCTTTTGTATAGTAAGGATCACACAGGCAATAGTCTAGCCTCAAATCTTCTAGTGCTCTCATTATGAAATTTGCTTTTGCTAGTTCTGTCTTTTGCAGGGTCATTGACCATATTCCAGTCACCTCCTATTACATATTCATGATTCGGAAATTTTGATAGCAGGTTGTATATTTGTATAATAAATTTGTGTTGGTTGGCACAGGGCCCATACATATTCAGGAAAATTGTAGGTCTATTTGATATGGAGTTGATGATTTTAAAGTAGCACCACCTACCCTCTTTGTCCTTACCCAAATCTTTTTGAGTTTGTCTCCCTCCCTGAGGTAGTAATTGAAGATATCCATCTTTTATCTCTGTCTTTATTCCAATCCACATCTAGCAAGTGTGTTTCTTGTAAAAAGGTAATGTTTGAGTTGGACTGGTAAATTGTGTAATAATAATTTTTTTTTTATTTTTTATCCTGTAGGCCTCTGATATTCCAAGAGCTTATTTCACACATTTACATATAGTGAGTATAAGTTCTAGAAAAATAAATGTAATACTTGGAAGACTCTCTCTGCAATATGAATGTGCATATATACAAGTCGTAGATTAGGATTACTGAATCTATTGCGGCCCTAGAGTCTCTTGTTACCCCTACTGTGCCTAGCCACATACCTACTACATCCGAGAGACTATTCAAAAGAACAAACAGTATTCTCAGTACTAGAGCAGGATCATATTGGTTTGTATGAAATAGTAGCAAATGTAAAAAAAAAACATATATACATAAAAAAACTCAGCAATACAAGATGTGAAAAACCACTCCAAAAAAACACTCTCAACATCCTTGCCCCATTTATCAGGATAATTAATGTTTCCTGATTCTGGTATGGTAGGACCAGATTTTACACATCTTAAAAAATAAGGATAGTTATTAAACAACATATACCTTTATCTTATATCTATTGATAATTAGAAGTATTAATGTCAGATACCATATAGATTATGACCTTAGTAATAAGGGGAGCAATTATTTCATTAAGCGACACTTAATTACATTGTAACAACTAATTAGGCTATACCATGCCTCACTTCTAAACCGTGTTGTATATTCGTTTTGCAAAAACAGAAGCTGTATTCTAGTGAACATGCATCACCAGCATCAGAGAGTTATGTTGGGCATATATACATTATCTATTATATGCCTAATAGTACTAATGACAGATAGCATATGGATTATGACCTTAGTAATAAGGTAAGCATTAGTTTCATTAGGCACCCCTAGTGACATTATAGCACAACTAACTAGTCTTGGGTATATCATGTCTCCTTTCTAACCCGTGGTGTATATTCCTTTAGCAAAAACAGAAGCCGTATTCTAGAGAACATGCATTATTATCATCAGAAAGTTACTTTGGGCTTGTACAGATTATTTATTATATGACTAGTAGAGGATTATACTGTAAACAATTTCAATTACTGTGTAAGAAGTGAAAGAGAGGAAAAATATATATGCACACACACACATATATATATATACATATACACAAATATATATATATATATATATATGTATGTATACACACAAATATATATATATATATATATATATATTTATATATATATATATATATAATATACACATACACACACACACACACACATATATATATATATATATATATATATATATATATATCTACATATACACAAATATATATATATATATATATATATCACACACACACACACACACACACACACACACACACACACACACACACACACACACACACATACATATGCATACATACATATACACATAATACATACACACACACATGTACATAAATCTTAACTCTGATATATGGTATGTATTGTACAGTAATGGTCATGTTCTCTTGATTAATTGGCCTTACATTTACTGGTGTGGGAAAATACACAACCTGCTGATTACATTCATTATGCAGTCAGACATTCAGAGCCTGATAGCATTTGTTCCTACTTGTTACACTACAATCAACATTCTTCTGTAAGATGTTTATTTCTATCAATATTAAAATGCTTTTTAACACTTTACAGAAGCAACAGTGACTCAGTTATTAGTTTTACCTTTTTGATATCCTAATCGGAGAGAGAGAGAGAGAAAAAAAAGCTGAGTTAGTTTGTTGGCAGCTACAATAAATCGCCCCACCCTCTTTTATTTTTGATTTCCATCCTGTTTCCCTTTATTTTCTTCAGAAATTAAGCAGAAAATAGTCCATTTTATTTTCTCCCAGAGCTCCTTGGATGCAAGTGGCACGAAGTCAGCTTGAGAGGTGTGTTACAGTTAATGGCTTCCCCCATTTAGCCATAGATTTAAGGTAGGACCAAAAAGTTCAACTTGCTGTTTACATGGACATCACGATTAGATGTTACAATCCTTTCTTTGGAATGCTGCAAGTTGCAACAATGGTTATGGCTTGATTTAGGCCTTCAAGTTGCTTCCAGCCTGTTTGAGATGGGTACCACAACTTCAGTGAGGTTTTTAGGAAATGGGTGAAGTGAAAATAACTCAAGGTTAGTTATGGCTCCTTTAAAATAGCAGAGAGTATATCAGAAATGTAAAAGTTATTATTCTTTTTTTCTCTCTCTCCCTCCTCTCCCTTGCTACTTCCTTTCCCTCTCCTTCCTCCTCCTCATTTTAGAAGTTAAAGGCTTGGAAGTTCACCAAAAGCTTTAGAAAATGCACTTTTAGCCTCTATTGATGTATTAGCAGTATATTTTTGCTCTTTATAAGTGAAAGGTAGTGCATTGGGATACTTCATCTGGAATTTTTATTTTTTTTTGTGATGAGATAAGAGCAAAAGGGTGTGAGTGCTTGTCTTGCTTGCTTTATCTGCATAGGGAAATCTTGGGCAAAAGTGAGTTTGTTTCCTTTCCAGTCCAGGAAGCCTTTTTGTTTTGCTGCTTTTAATATTTCCTTCACATGCTGGTAGTTTTGGATTTTGGCATATATTTGTCTAGGATTAGCAGGGTTTTGTGACATTCAAAGAGCTCTGTGAGATCTTTCAATTACAATGCCTTTACTTATAGGATTATTGTCTAGTAGGGATGAAAATATTTCCATTAAGGTTTTTGGTAGTTGCATTTGGTCTATTGATTCTGGAATTCCTCTTATGAGAATATTATTTTTTCTACTCCTTGGTTCTAGGTCAATACGTTTTTGTTGCAGGTCTTTTAAGGCAGTTTCTTTATTTAGTTGTTTTTGTATTTCTTCAATTCTCATTTCATTAGCTGCTGTTCTTGCTTCAGCCTGATCTAGCCTCTCTACTATTTTTTCATTTGAGATGCCAAAGTTAGTTTATCTGAGAAACTTTGAATGGCACTTTGTATGGGTAGAAGTGCTGATTTTGGGTCATCAAGTGTAAAAGCCCCTTCCGCGTTGTTTTTAGGATTAGGTTTGGATGGTCCTTGTGGCTTCAGTGTTTTCTGTCTTAGAGGTAATCTCTTTTTCTGGAGAAGATAACTGTGATAGTTTGTTTTTTGTGGTTTGTAGATCCATGTGGTCTTGATCATTAGACATTTTTTTCCTTTTTAGTATAGAAAAGTATTTTGTCCCTTTTATTCTTGTATCTGTTCTTTCCTTATTCCTTCTATTTCTTTCTGACTGTGTTAGGTCCTCAAGCTGCCATGTGGTGCTGCAGTATAAGCTTTCAGAGAATAAAAAGCTGTATTTTCAGCAGAGAGGCCTTTTAAAACTTCAGAAGTGTAGCGGAGAGCTTGGTTGATATGTTTTAGTTTTTAGTTATTTGTAAATCCAGACCGATGGCATTTGATTAAGACGAGGGAAATAGCTGACTGAGGAGCTACAAGGAGAGGGTGTTTACATGATATCCATCATCTTGGAATCTATCTGCTTTTTCCAGCCATAGATTTAAGTTGCACTTTATTATGGACAGGGATGAACTTTGTTTTATGTGAATGGAGAATCTGTTCCATAGCAGCAGTATCCTCTGGTTTGGAGGGACAGGTATATCTCACATTCTGTTGATATAGCACAAGAGGTTTAGGTCCCTAGTCCAAGTATTTCTGATCCCATTTGATATGCTGATGTGTAGTAAATCCTTCAGTAATGGGTCAGAATGCCTTGTATGCCAGAAACAGGTTACCTCTTAACAGTCTGTAGGATATTACATATAGTGACAATGCTTTGAGTCAGTCCATGTACGTCATGTTGTTTAGGCCTTGTATCCTTTTAGTGAGTTATCTCTGTGGGCATTCCAGTTGTTGCATGTGTCTGGACAGATAGGTGCCAAAGGAGGCATTATATTCAATGACTGGCCTAATGAGGGCTAAGTAAAGGGGAACATGATATTGCTAGATCTAAACACAATCCCTTTATTAGCTATGCAACATAGAAGGACTTTCTTATATCAGTGGGCGCATTATTACATACCTTAAAGTCATTGATGTGCACAGCACATTTGGGTGGTGCAGTACACTATAGTGATGATTAAGAAACGTTGACACTAAGTAGCTTTATTAGCGCACTTGCCAAGCTTTGTGCCCCTTGCCATTCATGATGTAAAGTGTTGGCACTATCTTGTGCAACCTTGCTCAAAACCATACAACTCTGGAATACAGCAGTTTCAAAAGACAGACTATAAACTTGCAGCTTTACAGAGTTAAGAAAAGAGTTAAAAATTTGAGGAAGGACTCCCACCTGGTAAAGTGCTTCAGTAAACCCAACAAACCATGAAGTGGATAATCAGTCACATTGAGGCAGATATTGTGATATACATGAATCTGTGAACCCATGACACTGCCCGTGATTTTGTGTGGACAACCATGTACAGTAGAAATATTGCACATGCCACACTGCAGGGGATTGTAGGTTTCAGGACCACATGTTAAGACATGGCTATAGTCTGAAATGGGAGGAAACCTGTGCATAGCAGTAACTGTGGCTGATAAACAGGTACATAATGGGGTGGGGTGTGGTCTGTTAAAGTGAGTACAGTACTGAATGTGGGGTGAGGGAAGCTGTGCAAAGCATCAGCTACAACACATTAATAGGTGTGTAAAGATGGTGGTGGCCATAAGTATGGTCATCTTATAGCATGTGGTATATACTCATACACAGACACATTTCCCCTACCATAGACACCCAAGGGAGACAATATCTGCAAAAGCTCACTAGTCACAGAATAAAATGCTATAATGGGTCCTGTGCACACATGGCATGTGCCTTCTGGGCATAGCTGCCACAGACAAGTAGTATCAGGATGGTATTTGGCAGGGATACCATTGCTGTGGATGACAATAATAGAACTCTGTAACCGGCTCAGCAAAGGGTTACTGATATAATACTCCATGCAAAGAAATAGACAAGGGGCATTGCAGCAGGTAGGTCTGCCATGGGGAGAGGGGGACCTTCCACAGAGAAGCATCCCATGCTTTTAGTGACATCTGCCAGCCAGGAGTGGCCCCTCTTACCTGCAGGTTTCTTACATGTAGAAATAGGGCTGTAACCAAGAACCATGTGTCAGCAGTAGACACATTGCATTAGTAATGTCCAGGTCAATACAGTGTAGTACATTCCAATGCATTTGAAGGAAAATAATGACCAAAACCCACCTGCATATGTCTTTCCAGGCACCTACAATAGTCTGCACATTAAAGTATGCATGTCAGTTATATGCTGCACCTGTATTTTAATGTGTAGTCGTAAGCATGACAAGGAATATATATGGAGGCATATAAGTGGGAAGACAATGTTGTCGTGCATATTCTTGCTTTCAGAGATTCCACTGCAAGAGGGGTCAGAATGGGGCAATATTCGGCTGATGGTAAGAAGGCAGCTGTGGCCAACAATGATGGCTACATGCAAGTGGCATAGTCTGATGATGCACTGGCACCATCTGTAACAACCTGAGGCCTTTGCAGAGGCACAAGCTAAGAAAAGAGCCTCACCAGGGCATTACAGACAGCTTCTACCTGACAGTCCCTTGCAGTCTCCACCTGTGTTCCCAGTGCACATAGCATATGAAATATGCAATGCCTTTAAGGAGTACATATCCCCATAAGGGATAGGTGTGGGGGATTGCACACCACCATGACTCTTGGTATCTCCCTAATATGGCTGCATCACTTGGCATTAACCAGAAGATGTGCAGGTCAGTGATCCAGGCACGATCAGCAGTGGAGATGGTCAGTGCACTTTATGAAATTAATTCTGGGATGATTAACAAGTACACAGTGACAAAAAAGACAAAATAGACAGGTAGCAGAGAATGCTGCTGAGGTCAATGAGGCTCAGTATGTAGGGAGGTCAGACACAGACCATCCCAAGTCAGACTGCTAAGATCCAGACCATCTGAAGTCAGACTGCGAAGATCATTTGAGACATGGTCTATTGTCATCTTTAGGCAGACAGCCTATGATGCCCTTCCTGTCATGGTCAACAGTACTCTAATCTACTCCTAACAGGCCTCATCAGTCTGCACACCCATGTTTACATAGTTCTGCCCTATTCATGTTGCCTGTGAGCACAGAAGCTCTATTTATAATTGATGACCTCATCAGGGTCAGCACATGGTAAACCCCATCAGGGTGAATACTTTTGATTTCATAACCACAAACACCACATATCAATGTAGTGAACATAGCGATGATCACATTGTGGCAACTCCACCACACCACTGGAGGATGTGGAGTATGTAGCTTCCATGTTCATCTCATATAACCATACCTCAGCTCACATTTGCAGTCTCCTGTCATTGTGTCCTCTCAACCACCTGTGCAAGACATGATTATATCCTGCTTTCCCCCACCCTGAGTGGGTATCACAGCATGGCCACTCCATGCATTGTCCTGCATAGTAAGGGTGTGATACTACATGCATTAATTTACTCTGTTCTGTTTATGCCATGGTCCTTAGTTATTCATCAGATACCACCTGTTTACCAGTGCCAAAATGTATTGTACCCACCTCTGTCTCAGTTGTGGTACTGCTTTTTATATGTCTTCCACATCTGAATTTCCAACCTCCCCATCTGTAGCTGCAAAAACTTGTATGGAAGATCCTACCAAGATGTTAATCTGCTGTTCCAGGTGTTTGCACAGTGCCATTTTGTGCAGCATTGCACATTCAAGAAAAATCTTGCTCCAGATTTAAGACTGCATTGCAGTGCCTCTCCTGATTTACTTATACAACATATGAATGCCTTGAGTAGGCTGAGTATCTTCAATACTATATTGTATGTTTCAGCATGAGATGAATTATATAGCATTTCCTTCATCAACCAAGGCTCTAAGGCATGCCCAGAATCACTTGCAACAAACAGTAAACCTTGTACAACATGTGACCTACTGACTTGTCTGTCATGCTTATGGATACACCTACCAACTAGATGATCCTGTCAGAAATTCCTTTGCAGAAATCTTTGGTATACACTGAAATGTGCCTGATATGAGAATCATGATAAATGCCAGGATGGTTCACAGGCATATAAATAACACCTGGAGTATTACAGACCATCCATCCACCCTCAACCCCTTTTCCCATTTTGCACATGGGGTAGGGGTGTCACTTCAATAGTGACCATCTTTTTTAGCCAAGGTTTACACTGCAGTGCCCTGCAGTGTTAGTTCATTCAAACCAAACCACTCACTCACACCTAGTCTCACCTATGTCCAATTTACCACCTGGTAGTTAAAGTGGAAGCCCTTCCTGTTGGATCACAGTTCCTCTAGACCAGTAAGGTCTTCATGGCAATGTGTATGCAAATGAGGGCTCCCCATGACATCAGGGAAATGGATAACATTGTAACATGCCCGCATTGTGATGGATCTCTGCCCTGCAGTACTAGGGAACCAGATATGCTCCTTCATATGCTGTAGCATAATGTCAAGGAACTAGTTTAGGATTTGCAAGGCTGAGGCCTATGATATTCTTACATGTCACAGATGAGTCACTAAAAGGTTCCTGTAGCTAAGAAAACTAAAGCTACATAAACCTTAGTATCCATTACAATGAGCATACCATGTGTCCCCATCAATTCTGCTAATGGGCAACACAATTTGACAAAGTACAATACGGTCTTTCTGTCCACCCAGAAATGGTCCTCATCTGGTGGTCACACTGATGGTGGTATATCAGTCAGTACTGTTACCTCTTCTGTTGGTGCAGTTGGTTGCAATATGAAATACTGCAGGTAATCGCTGCAAGGATGGCTGTTCTATAGCTACTGCTGCAGAAAACATCACTCCTTTACATATATCACAATTTTTGCTACAAAAAATGTGTAAAGAATACACTTTTATATATATTTGCATATACCAAATGGCTGATTTGTAGAGTTCTCCTCATTTTAAGATCATTATTCCCATACCATGCTATTTTGAGCCTTCCTTGATCAAACTGCATCTCTGAACTTCCCATGTTCTTCACATTGCTGCTACCTGTGATAATTTCTGCTGCACACTGTGCTAAATGTCTATGAATTCAAACTATAGTTTTCTTATCTGGAGATGCCTTCCATGTCTACCTTTCCACCAGTTAGTCTTTAGTATTCGCTATAGGTCAGCAACATATGGTAATTAAAGCAAATATTGCTCCCTTCACATATATATCACAATTCTTATCAGCAGGAGTGGGTATTCACTTAGAAGCAGCACATCTGTGTTATGCACTAATGAACTGTTGCAGTCACACCAATTTGTGTTTATTTGTATACATATCTCATCTGGAATATTTCTCCCTGGGCCTCCGCTGCAAATTGGCTTTGTTCCAAGTCAGACTTTCCCAGTTAACAGATGTTAAATAAATTAATTAATTTGCATGGAGTCCTCATTTCCATGTCATTATGTACTCATTCATATGCACTGCAAATGCTATTTTCAGCCTGCATCATTTTTTTTCTCTGAAATAGCCATTCCTTTGTGCGTTGCCATTACCAGCTTTAATGTGTGCTGCAATGTGCTTAAAATCCTGCATTTGGTCAGATCTGTGGCTCTCAGTTTATTTATTTACACTTTGATGTGTGCAGGGGTTATAGAGGTTAAATAACTTGGTGGCAGGGGTGAGATTTCGGTACATTTGCACTAAATGTCTACGAATCTCAGCTATAATTTTCTTATCTGGAGATGCCTTTCATGGCTATGCTTATCGATAAAGAGTGCTTACCTTTAGTCTTCAGTTTGAGTCATCAGTACTAAAGAGTCCTTAGATCACTTTGCCCAGATGGTTACCAACTAAAACTGATAGACAGATGGATGGATGATAGAGATATGAATGTTTGTCTATTTAGAGAAAGCTAAGTAGAACTAGTGAACTGAAATTTTTTAATTATAACCAACAAATAAAAACGAGCCACAGAGTGTTTATTTTAGTAAGCTGGCAGAACACACATATGATGGTATTTTGTGTTATAACACACTGTTCTTATGAAAGCATTTGAATTTTAGAAAACCAATGAAATGTATGATGTATAATCCATCAGATTCATATATATTAAAGGTAGCAGTGAAGCACTGCTACCATATATTTCGTAAGCAAGCAAGTTAGTGGAACCAAGCCCAAGATGTAGGAACAGAACTTATGAACTGAACAGTAGTACTAGGAACAGTAAGACAAACAACCAGGCACAAAATGATGTGCTGGTTATGAAAGACAAAACAGTTTTCTTATCTATTCGTAAAATAATGGTCTCTCTAAAGGACTAGCACATCACGGATGAGTAAAGGCAAATGTTACCTGATTTTGAAGTTAGTTAATTGTGTAAGTCATTAGTGTATTTGGCTGTTTATCTGCCATTAAGAAGTTTTCTTTTTCCTAAATAAGTGCACAATTTATGGGGTATTTGTACAGCTCCCAAGGAATTCTAACATAGAAGAGTCTACATTCCTTTTGAAAATCTGCAATTCCATTTGTCTCAGGATAGTTACATAGCTGAATGCACAGATTTAACAACTCGGACACCACCAGCTGCATTTCTACTCTGCATGAATACTGCTTTCGGTATAGTTTGAAAACAATCTATGCATAGTTGAACTAATCCAGCTAGCAAATTGTATGTTAGTGAAGAAGTAAATAAATATCTGAGAGTTGAATCGGGGAATAACTCTGTAATCAAGAAAGAGGCAACATCTGATGCATTCCTGCACATCTGAATGTACACACACACACACACACACACACACACACACACACACACACACACACACACCCAGGCACACGTGCATATAATCACATGCATGCACACGCACACACACACAAGTCTATTTGTATACACATACAGACACAACTTAAAATGGCAATGCCACTCACATTGAAAATAAATAATTTTAAAATGAGGTTAGTCATGTATATTAGATGGAGGTTCCTCACCTATGCCACTATAAACTGCTTTTAAACTAGGGCTTCTTGTATCTGAGGGGTAAGTAGCATTTCTGCTGAATTATTCAAGGGCTGCGGTACATTCAAGACTAACATAGAATACAGTAACAGAGGGACAGCACAGCAGCGGGGGTTTAAGACCAGAAGCTGCTAACAAGTTGCACTATTAAAATCCTGCAGTTGGTCTGTTAAATCTGTGGCTCTGAGTTTATTTACACTTTGATATGTGCCGGGGTTATAGAGCTTAAATAACTTGGTGGCAGGGTTGAGATTTCAGTACAATTACTCCTGTGCATACAACAAACATAATTTGGTAGTACAGGTAGGATTCAAGCTCTGCATACTTTCTGCTAGTAATGTGGATGTAAGCTCTGCAAATTCTGCATGCCTGTCATAATTTGGCATGCATCAGTGTGGCTGTATTATAAACTGGGCTTTTATAGTTTGTAAAACACTTTCTATTCAAAAAGGGTGCATACCCAGCCAAAAAATAAAATGCATATTGCACAGCAGTTATTTTATTTTTCAGTCAGAAGAGATAGGAGAGTGGTAAGATGCGCTCTGGAATATCCCAAAATGTCAGTGGTTTAATTGGTTAGTGTGCAGATCAAAAGGTCTCTCACATAATGGTTCAAAGAAAGGTCATTTAATAGTTGCCTCTTGTGCAGACTGAGCCCACTGTAGTGGGCATGGGGTTAGTCTGGCAACAACTATAAGCAGTACAACACGCAGCTAAAGGACCACACAGCGTCTTCAGATGATTTCAAAATGAGCTTCAATTAACGTCTAGAATTACAGATGTAATTGTAAAGCCTTAAAGCAGCTGAAAGATGTAATAACTAAAAGTTGCAGAGGAGAAAAGGAAATGATGACAAAAAGCCACAGAGGAGAAAGTGGCAACATGAAACAGGGAGCTAGAGCAGAGAGACATTGAGCAATGGCAGCACCATCATGTACTGATCATGTACTGATCATGGCACAAGAGCGACGGAAGGAAAGACTGAATGAAAATGAACTCATGACCCATTGTCAAGTGTACAAGTCACAGGGCTGAAAACTCAGCCTAGAAGCCAAGGTCAGTACAAAATTATTTCTGCAGTAGAAAGGGTTGGGGGTAAGACTGTGGGATTTTGATAGCATTAAACAGGTATATGAAAGTCTGTGTGTGATCAGAACCAAACTGACTAATGGCTCTGGATGAGGATTTTAACACCTCTAATTGTGAATAAATCTAAGCATGCCATTGTTAAAATGTCTGATTCTGATTCTGTTGGTTCCTGCTCAACCTAGTCACTTCTGTCAGAGAGGCGTAAGCACCTAACAAATTTAGAGGCATCTTTCTCACAGCCTTAAGCATGCATTGGGCATTACGTACATTGTCATACCCTCCCCCATATGAATGCAACATCCTTGTACAGAAAACAGAAAGCTGTCCTATGCTGATGCCATTAAATATCACTACCTAAGCTGCCTTGAACTTTCAGGATGGAGCATCAGCAAAAAACCCCAAATACACCGACTACACATACCCCCTCATCAGTAGGTCACCACCAACACCATACCACTTCCATTTTCTGGAAACATATTACTAATTAGTGACTGTATTGTTAAACATACAGATGCCATATTAACTAGGCTGGACAATGGTAAGGTTACGGTTATCTGTCTCTAAGGAGATGAGATTGCAGACATATCAAGGGCTGTTGAGAACCTTTCCACCAAGTAAGTAAGACTACAGTGTGATAGTAGTCCATGTGGGAGTAAATTACCTGGCACAAAAATCCTTGTAGGACATGCAGAACATCATTCTGGAGCTTGCTCTGCATGCTTCAGTCAAGGGTAAGTCTCTGGTTTAGACTAGTATCCACCATTCACCAAGAATCATGCCTACATTCAAGGAAAAGATAATCAGGTTTAACAACTGGCTAAGTAGCTGGTGTCATTCCAGTGGAATTCAGTTTGTTTCATCCTAAGACACAATGATTAACAGTTCAACTTGCTTTGCAAAGGATGCTCTAAATCTTTTGCTCAAGAATTTCTGCATACTGACCAAAGACTTTGCTGAGCCCACTGTGCCTTTTTTGACAGAGTTCATCTAATGAATATCCCAACCTAACAAACCAATCAAATCCCACACTGGACAGCATGAAGAGACAAATTTAGCCTTTCTCAATGCCAGACGTCTTAACAATAAACTGCCTGATCTGGAGGCAGTTCTGCATCTGGAATGTGTTCATGTTTTTGTTACCAAGACATAGTTCAAATGTAAAGACAGTAGCACTCCCACCCCTTCAGCACCTGGGTTTTGTGCCTACCACACCTTCAAACCCACTGGTAACCGCAGCAGAGTCACAGTATTTGCCAGAGATATTGTCTCTTCAAATGTGATACTTTGCAACTCCTTCAGTGAGCTCACAGAACTCAAGCTCATCTTATGGGAAGTTAGAGATTCAGTTTATAACTTTAGTGATCCCTATCCATAGCCCCACATGATCATGAAAACTTTGTGTCAGTCCTTGAAAATATCCCTGTAAGAAATGGTCCATTCATCCTTAATTTCAACTATCCCTCCATAGATTTAAGTATCCACACTACCAGTATAGGGTATGCCCAGTACTTGTAATGAGTTAGCAAGAACTGCCTAGAATAGCTTGTCCTCCATTGCAACAGGAGTGGGAACATTCTTGGCCTGATCCTCTCAAACTTGGCTCCAGCCTGATCCCACCCATGGTTGGTCCTTCCATCACTAAGTCAAACCATCTACTGGTTACCTTTACCCTGAAAACATCTGCTCCCCTGGTATCTAATACCACCTTCTTCAGAGATTTTAAAATGGAAAATCTTTTACAATTATATGAAAAAAAAAATCTCAAAATGCGACCACAAAAACTCTGCTGACCCAGGTTATGCAACCACCAGCACCAAGGGCCTTTATGCCCATTTAGACAAATGCATTGACCTGGCAACCCCCAGTAGAACCAAATATAGCAGTGAATACAAACTCAGTCCATCATGGTGGTCAGCAGATATAAGTAAACTGTATAACCGAAGGAAGAAACTGCTCAAATTACTGTGTAAGCTCAGGACCTCTCTGTATGAAGATAATGATGATTTTGACTATTCATGTATAGATTGGGAAACATGTACCTCCACCAATGCACAAGAACAGGGGTTCCTGGATATGGTTAATACAAATAACCAATTAGTCAGTCTGGGAGTGGACTTAGAGGATTAAGGAGCTGCTAATGAGCTGTTTCCTGTGGTGCAGGGTTTGATTCCCTCAGCCCCCATTGTCTAACTGTGTGACTTAACCAGACACTGCTCCCAGGATGAGTGAAAAAGATCCATGAAGATCAGTCTTTCCTCTGGAAAACAAAATAAAAGTATCCACCAGGGGGTACAACATTCTTGACCTTGTTCTCAGTAACATGAGGACCTCTCGCACCACCCCTTGTATATCATCCTCACTTGTTGGGTCTAACCAAAAAGCCATCTCCTTTCTGATAAAATTAAAATCAGAGGCCACTTCTGCCCCAATATTTTTAGGATTTACTCTAAGATGAACTACCTACTCTTTTTTCTGAATATTTGAGTATTATAAATGGATAACAAAAAGTATCATAACACTATGTATAGAAATTGCATTGATACATAAAACAGAACATTAATAAACCGATTATCAACTACTTACAAGGTGTCTACGTATATAAGAAAGATATACAAATTATTAAAATATTTGAATTTATATTTCATTACTGATTGTATATTTAACAAATTCTTGAGTTTCAGCCCCAAATTTAAAGAGGTCATATGTCTGTATATTTAACAAATTCTTGAGTTTCAGCCCCAAATTTAGAGAGTTCATTCCAGTGGTTCTTTATTTGATAGAATTTCCAGTTGACAGGTTTCTGTTGCAATGCTAAAGAATTCTTTCATTGATGGAGTTGAGACACATTTCCAATTTTTTTGTGACCACTTTCCTCACAATTGTCAAGAGACTCCAAAGAAGAGAGTAATCAATTTTCTTAACACATGTAAGAATTGGGATATTACTTTCATGTTAAATAAATCATTAATTTTATTTCATTGAATAATGCCTGTACAAATGAATTGACATAATTTCAAAATGGTTTAATTACAATACATTGACAAATCATATGTTGCCAGTCATATTTAATATTTAACCCACATCTCCAATAACCAACTTTCTTTTCAGACATTTATTCTATTTTGTGGGGTGTAATAAAAGCTTTATGTATAAATTTCTATGAAAATTTCCATTTTAATGACATTGTAGTTTGTGCAAAAGATGAAAGCATCATTTGTTCTCACTTTCACTAGGGTAATAGTTATTGATAGTTAGAAAGTAATCCCAATAACTATATTTACAATAATCTGACTTAGTTTTAATCACCTTATACATTTTGGATAAAGTCCTTTTTCTGTGAAGTTTTGATGCATCAAACAATTGAAAGTTCTATAAATTTTGGAATCTTTTTTATTGATGAATGCATTAAACTTATTCTCTTCTCTATAGAGTACCTGCAGTTTTGAATATCTAACCACATTTCGCAATTTAAGTTACATTTATTTGATATAAAATCTAGAGAATGTAATTTTTCTTTATCCATTGATTGATACCAAACCATTAATTGTTTTTCTTTAAAGGTTCTTTAAAGGTATTAATTGTGAATGTATTAAATCTGTTAACATTGTTTTATGTATATGCTATAAGGAATGTTAAGAATAGCCAAGCTTTATATTCTGGTTCTCTGTAAACAAAATTTCTTAAGTTGATCATTGTCATGGAGATGTAAGTAAAGTTTATCAATGGATTTTGATATTCCAATGTAATATGTTAATAACCAAAGAAAGTTATTGGTAGTTATTTCATTAGGATGTCAGTAAATTAGATGATTTTTAAACAGATACTTTCTTGTATGCCCTTCCATTTAGCTGAGTAATTTTTATTTGCCCAAGAAGTAGAATCTAATTCTATGTTGGGTAAATCTATTCCTCCATAGGAGCAACTTCTTAAATGGTGATTAAGTGCTAATCTAGGTCTGTTGGGATGCCAAAGAAATCTAAGTATTAAAATCTCTTCTAGATTGTTTAGGAGTGTGAAGAGCTAGTGATTGTAATATATATATATATATATATATATATATATATATATATATATATATATATATATATATATATATATATAGTATTATTGGTAGTAGTATCATTTTTATTAACTCTCTTCTACTGTAAATAATTTGTTCTATTAAGATTTTTAATTTTATCTAAACTATCACTATAATTTATATTAATTATATCCTTATTGTTTTAGTTATGATTATTCCTAAATATGTTATCTTTGGCTATATATTTAGAAAAATCTTTTGCCATGTCAGAGATATTAGAGTTTATACATAACATTTTTATCTTCATTAAATGTGAGACCCGATTTAGATTGAAATTTTTGACAGCCTTAAAAGAGAATTGAGAGAAATTGTATTATCTTTCAGTGTCAATAAAATATCTGCAAATAAAAGTATTCTCAATTTAGATTGTGATCAAATTTTATATCTTTAATTTCTGATTTTGATCTTATTTAGCTTGTGAAAGGTTCTGTAATTAAAGTAAATTGTAAAGGAGACAGTGGACAACCTTGATTTGTTCCTTTAGTGATTCACATTGATTGTGAGAACCTATTTTTATATAGGCTAAGAAATTATAAAGATTTTTTATAAGTTGCTGAAAGTCTATTAAAGTTACATTCTTGCATAACTAACAAGAGATGATTCCAACTAACTGTGTCAAAAGCACTGTTGATGTCTAGGCTTACTAAAATGAAATTATCCTTTATATTGTTAGTATAATCAATTGTAGATAAAATTCTTTTGATATTATCATAAGTATTTGTGTTTTTTATAAATCCAGTTTGGTCATTATTAATTAGGTAAGGAAGAAATTGCCTATTTGCTAATATAGACATGAATAATTTGTAATCAACATTTAATAATGAAATTGGTCTGTAAGAAGTACATTTAGCTGGGTCCTTATCTGGTTTTTAAAATTGGTGAAATAAGAGTATATTTTCATGAAGGTGGAACTATTGTTAAATCTTTAACTGAAAAGTATGGAGTAAAATATTGAAGGCATTTTTGGGCATTCGTTTATAAAGTTTTGGTATTATACCATCATTGCCTGGGGGTTTGTTAGATTTTAATAAATTTATTTGATTTGTAAGTTGAAACATCAATATATGCTTATCAGTTATTTTCAATGGATGATATATCAGTTTATAGTGTGATTTCTAATAAAAACTTTTATTGCTTTTTTTTTTGAGTCTATTACTAGATTAAATTGCTTTTGATAAAATGGGTTCTAAATTCTCTAAGAATATGTTCAATTGCAGTGACTTAGTGTATAATTCTTTAATGTGATTTGATTGTCATTTTTGTTCTAGAGGCAATTTTACACAATGATTTTGGGTATATTGAATCATTTTTTTAATCTAGTCTAAGTCTGTGTTAATTTTATGATTTAGGATTTCTAAATATTTATTTTGTAATTTGCAGACTATAACTCAAGCAACATGAAACACAAACCAAAAGTTGCTGTGAAAGTCCACAAACAAAGTGTAAATGAATCCAGGAAGATAAAACCTGGAAGCTTTATTTCAACAGAAAGTGTCAGGTTGAGCACTTTCGTGAGGTAGCACAATCTCTGACTTCAGAAAAAATCAGTCCACTAAGCCATCAATACCCCTAAAACAGGAAACTGATTCCAAACGAATTAACACAACAAATCAGAACCAAAGTGAATAAAATGACGACTAATGTGTACAAACATCAAAAACAATATAACATCACAGCCAATCATATGCTTTGAGTTTTAACACACTTAACACTGTTGTATTTTCATTATGCCCAGGGGGATCAACTGAATTGAGAAACTGTTGCCATAGCAACTCCTCAACTTCCAAGATGGTCTCAATTGGGCCACCACATGGGGAAATTCTGTTTCTCAAGATCATCAAACTTAAAGAAAAATTGGAACAAAACAAAGCATGTTTATAAAGTGCATTGCTCAAATTTTTGTCTGTCATTCAAATGTTCATACATTCTCAGTTTTAAAACCCGGTCAGTCTTGCTAATATAATAAGAATTACATGATGAACAAATGGCAATGTAAACAATTCTAGATGAGTTGTAATCATGAGATAGCTATTCTATCCAAATCATCCTACCTAACAAGAGAAGCAGAATTAGTTCACTTCTGCCATTCCATAACTATACAATTCTAATGAAATTTAAAAAAGTAATTAATCATGTTAAACAAATTCTCTGTTTTGAATAAATTATTTCATATGGTTATTAAAAGGTTCCACTGTGTGAATCAGAGTAAAACTAAGCTTTTACAGATTCAGTGCAATATTTTCTGAGAGAATTGCATTTAGTGATAAAAGTCCGTGATAAATAATAATTAAATATATTAGACCAAAATTATTTTGAAGTAATGTTAACAAAAAAAAATATCTACATTTAAGCAAATTTTCTGGTATTTCTAACCAACATATTTATATTGTGATATGTTGGATGTATTATGAGAAGATGATTTTATGTTTAATGGGAAGTACTTTAAGCAATTAAAAGGTGTTGCTATGGGGTTCCCTAACAGCCCCTTCTTTTGCCAACACCATTAGGGGTTGGTGAAAACCTCTGTTTTAAAAGACATTTTTGGAATATTTAAAGTCTGTTGTTATAAAAGGTTTGTAGATGATTTATTTTTTGTTATTTTAGGTGACCACATAACTATAACTAATGACACATACCAGGGAGAGACTTTGTTGATAAAATAAATTGCAAGTCAGATTTCTTGAAATTCACATTAGGAGACCATGGTAACCATGTAATCTTTTTGGATGTCCACTTAGAGTGGAATGCCACAAATAAAATGTTTGAAAGTAAAATACTGTACGTAGGAAAGATATCTTTACAGTTACATACACAATAAATGTAATCTCCCTGGGTTTATAAAAAAAGAACATACCAAAGGGACAACTTATTAGAGCTAGTAGAATGACGAGAAGAATGTAGTGAAAGATGAGTTTATTTGTGAGATGTTTGAAAAAAGGGGTATGACAGAAACTACCTGCATCAACTAGCTGATGACATCTTTCAGAAAAGACAGGAAATGTACCCACCTATTCTCAAAGAACCTTTCAGAACTAACAAGGTTACTAAAGAAAACAGAGAACCGATGTGTAATTTGGAAATGACAGTGGACAATGGTAAAATTAGATAAATTATTCAAAATAATTAGAAGATTTTGGAACGAAATAGTGAACTGTTTGATGTGGTGGGTAATAAACCTAACTTCGTATATAAAAATAAATATAACTTGAAAGGGATATTTAATTGAGATAACACTAAACATATCCCTGAAATTTTGCACACACAGAAAGGTGATTGTATGTTTAAATGTGCAATTGTAGGTACTGTAGGTACATTTTGGAAGGACCTTTTATAACTGTTCAGACTTTTCCCCATACTATTAAGATATCTGGACATTTCACGTGCAAGACTATGGGAGTGGTGTACATTAGTTTTAGTGGATGTTCAGCATTTTGTGTATGCATGACAACTAGGGGTCTCCATGGAAGGATAAGGGAGTGCTATTATAGTATAAAAAAAGAAGGATGACAATTCTTTATACAAACACACAACAGAATGTGGGACATGCAAGTAATTTATTTTTTCTGTTTTAGAACTTGGTTCCTTAGATTTAAGGGGTGGTGATTTTAAGAACTTCTTGGATCAAAGGTAAACCTGTTGGCAGATCAGGCTTGAAGCAGACAAACTGCCCGGCCTGAACAAAATAAACATAAAGTGTTTTTAAAAAATAGGAAATTACATTTAAACAAAGACTGAAAGTTTTTTATTTGTTTTAATGAATGTTTTCTTAACTGAACGTAGTTACTAATTTTAATTCGATAATTGTGTTAATTAAGAAGGGTATAAATGTTTGTTAAACGAGTGAGTTGTAATGAGTTCTGAAGATGTCCTAGGGCAAAAGCGTTTAAATAAAAGGTGTATGCTAAGTACGTGTTGACTATTTCATTTGGAAGTTCTCTCTGCCATAGGACATTGCTTCAGACAAGGATGTTAGGGAGCCATGATGTTAAAAAGTTGATCATTCTATTTCCTTCAATTTTCTCTGGAAAACCAAAAATACAGATATTATTTCTTTGAGATCTGTTCTCCAGATCATCCAGTTAGCTCAACAAACGTGTATTCCATTTTAACAGGAACCCAGTGTTATTTTCTTCTTCAAACAGCCTTTTTCAAAGCTTCTTCTATTCCTATAATTTGTAATTTCTGATGGTTGAGACTCTTGAATCAATTCCATCTGCTTTGTACATCTTTCCATGAAATTGCCTATCTTATTGTCCATTTTTAGAAACAGCTCCAGGATATTGGTCAAAACCACTTGAAGCTCCTATTTAATGAAGGGTCTTGAAAGTTTTTGTTGACTCATCTTGTTGATATATAAATCTTTCAAATAGTTGTTTGACAGGAAAATATAGGAATAAATAATTTTAAGATGTTATCAAAGAGAAAAGTTTACATTATTAACTCTTTGTGAAAATAAAAAAAATATGATAACATAGAAATAAAATTTCCTGTCAGATATATAAGAACAGTAGAGCTGATGAATTCTGCTTCTATCTCCTATGCATCCTGGACACATGCCCACCCCCCATGAACTACCAACTGTTAATTGACACATTGCCAAGCTTCAAATTACTGCCAAACCGAGGCACTTCTGTTGGCTCTGCAGAAGTGTACACCACTGTATTATACCAGCATGTAAACACAGATGCTGTACCGACTAGGACTAAGTGTAGGGCAAACCACAAACACAAACCTCCTGGTGGGCTTGTAATATCAACAAGCTCTACAATAACATTAAGAGAATTTTGGCAAAAAGAAAGAAGAGTAAGACCCAGAAGAATATGGCCATAATCATTCATCTAAACAAGCAACTCAAGTGTTTAATTATTAATTAATAAGGTTTAAATATATCAAAACTTAGTATAAGGCAAAAATAATCACCCAAGTAAAGGACAATCACAGAGCCTTTTATGGCAATCTCAGGGGCTGTACAAAGAAATGTGCTGAGCTGGTTGTAAAATGTTTTACCTAAACTGATGCTGAAGATATAGCCAACATATTGGCTGTTAAATTCAGCTCACACTTTACCCCTGTCTCTTGCCCAACTATTTGACAATAAATACCTGAAAATGACTCATCCCACCCCAACCCCAGCCATCAAACAGGACCAAGTCTTAAGTGCTGACAAAAGTAACAAAACAAAATGCTGCATCTGTGGGTCCTGGCAATATCCCAGGATGCACTCTGAGCAGTATAAACATGACCTAGCCACACTCCTAACTTCGCTGTTCAACCTCAGCCTTAATACAGGTTTAGTACTAAGAATGGAGAACAGCAACAGTATATAGAAGGACCATCCACAGACACATGGAATTAGAGACACATGAACAGCCTCATTTGCAAAGATTTACCATGGATCTAATCAGTAAAGAAACTGGAAACTTCCAAACACTAGATCCATCTCAGTCTGGGTTTGTCAAAGGCAGGTCATGCTTACTAAACCTGGCAGACTTTTTTGAAAAGGTTAGTAAAGCTATGCATGAAGGTAAGTGGTACACACTGCCTACTGCAACCTGACCAAAGTGTTTTATACAATCCCACTCTCAGGCATAATAGATAAACTATATAAACTAGGAATAAACCCCTACATCACCCACTGAATTGCCAACTCACTGCTAGATAGGATGCAGGAGATCAAAATAGGGGAAGCTACCTACACCAAAAGATGAGTCACCAATGGATTCCCTTTTGGATTTTGTACTCGGAACTCTCAGATTTGACATCTACTTTTCAGAAGTACAGACCAATGCCAAAAGGCTCTGGCAAACAAAATCTGCAGAAGACAACAAGCTGGGTGAAGTTTCAAAGTCACCAAAACAGTCATCCTGCAGGAGGGCTTGTCAAAAACAAACTGGTGCTAGAATTACTGACTAAAGTTAAATATCAAAAAGTGCATTAGTGTATCCTTTGCAAAGTCAAACCCTCCCCAGGGAAATATCACATTGACAGTCCACCCCTAAGAAATGATCCAGATGTTCAAGATCTGGAAACCTACTTGGACAATTATCTGACTTCCCCTAACACATATCCGCATTAGTAAGGAAATTCTTCTATATTACACAACGTATAAACAAGGAGATTGCTTCTAGGTCCATGGATGTTACTGTTCCCCTCTACTTAGCACTCAGTTGAGTATAATGCCCCTTTTGGCATACATCTAGCTAGACACATGCAGCAACGCATATGCCCGCAGACTTTCCTTAAGAAAAGGATACAAGGCATGGGCAGTATGCCCTACACTGACCAGTCTTTAAGTCCTGTTACTGTACTCTGCCTCTTACAGACTAAGAGGTGACCTGTGTTTTTAGCATACAATGCATCCTATGATCCCAATAATAATGGAGCTATATCACATCAGTATGTTAAATGGAATAGGAAATGCTGCTTCCAGAGACCAGAAACTTTACTGCAACATCAAGAAAATGATCTGAAGGGAATGGTACATCTCACAGAAGATACAGCTGCTCTAGAACCAGACTCCCAGTCCATGTGAAGTAAAGTTTGTTTAAAATAAATAACTGGTGCCAAAATCATGGGCTGAAAATAAATGTTAAATGCATTATTGTATCCTTTGGGAAGTCATCTACCTCCGAGAACTACTACATTGATAATACAGCCCTGAGAGCTGACACAGTTGTTTGGGATTTGGTAATTTATGTGGACAGTTACCCAACTTTTGACCAACATTTATCTATTGTTGTAAGAAAGTTCTTCTGTGTTGCACAGCTTTCAACAAAGGGATTGTGTCTTGATCCAGGGATGTCATAGTACCCCTTTGATCAGCCCTCCATTAGGCCAATCATTTAATATAATATAATATAAAGTAACATAATGTAATGTAACAATATAGGGGATGGCTTGGCATAATGATTAAGGTCTTTACGTCATAGGCACAAGGAACAGGGTTTGTTTCTAATCTAGGCTTAAAATGGTCCTTCATGGCAATTAGCCTTGTGTTTAAATGACATCTAGGTCCAAGGAGGTCATTGCTTCACTATATTCAGCATTCATTAGACTTATCATTGAGTACAATGCCGCTTTTGGTATATACCTTACCAGGCACATCCAACAACTGGTTCCTCACTAAAAGAATACAAGCCATAAGTAAAGTGTCCTATGCAGTCTACCTCAAGACCCTAACCCTGTATTCTGTCTCCTACAAGCTGTTAGATCTATGCCTGGCATACAAGGCATTGACAGACCTAACCCTGATGGACCTCCTGCATATCCACAAAACAAACAGCACCAAAAATTACCTGTTCTAAAGACTTAAATCTTGCTGGTGATATAAATAGGACCTGCTGGAGAGACAGGTATGTATCCTAGAGACTACCCCTTCTCTGAAACAGGCTCCCCATCCATGTGAAGCAGAGTTCCTCCTCAAACCAATTCATGTGCAACTTGGACAACTGGATGGGGAACAGGGAATTCATCCCTGGTTTGGCACCTATGCCTCTAAAGGACACAAGTCGCCTGTAAATTGTTCTTCTTCAAGGCCCCTGTTTGTATATGTTTCATCTCCCAACCCTTGCTTACATTTATCAAGGGTACCAGAACTTGCCAGAGATTTGAGATGCATGGCTAGACTTAAAAAGGCCCTTGTTGTCATTAGCCAAGTACACACCTATGATCCTATAATGTCCCCTTTGGCATGTATCTGTCCAGACACATGCAACAACTGGAATGCCCCCAGAGATACCTTAATAAAAAGATTCAAGGTGGAAACTACATGTACTACATGGACCAACTCAAAGACCTGTAACTATTCTTGGTATCCTACAGATTGCTAAGAAGTGACCTGTGTCAGGCATATACAGTGCATCCTCCAATGCATTGATAGATTTACTACACAGCAGCAAGTCAAATGGCATCAGAAATACTCAGTCTAGGAATCTAAACCTCTTTTGCAACATGAACAGAATGGTTTGGATGGACAGGTGCATCTCAGATGATGCCACTGCTGTGGAACAAATTCCCCATCCACATAAAACAAAGTTCATCACTGTCCATATTCAAGCACAACTTAGATGTATGGATGGCAAACAGAAAATTTACCCCAGGACTGTCTCCTGTAGTAGTAATGGACAGATGCATCCCCTACATGCTTTGCCTCATGCATATGTCCTCTCAAATTATCTGTGTTATGATCCCAGTTATTCTCATTAGGGGTAATATATAATTATTGACCATGGGATGGGTAAGGCTAGTCTATAGCCAAATGGGATGGAACATTTCAAGCACAAAAAGGAAAACTGGTTGGGCTTAAAATTGCCTGCAAGGGCAGCTAGCCTACTACATACTATAAACCTATGAACATCATCTTCAGTTAGTTAAACATTTAAGAAAAAATTTACATTGATCCAAACCTTTTCATAATGGTACCTCCCTATAAGTCCCAGAAGACACTGCTAATATACTGGAAAACACATCTATGTCCAACTTCTACCCTGAAATTATCTTCCCAATGTCGGTCATCTCTGAGCCCTCTACCCCCATCCATAGCAAATGCTCATGTCCTTAAGATGCTCTCAAGGACCAAAATTGCTTCTTCCATGGGTCTTGACAATTTAATGAACTGCCTGATAAGCAGCTTCAAGCATATATTTGCTAATCACCTCCTAAACTTAAGCCTATCCACAGGCTCTGTGCCTGACTCCTAGTGCAGTGTGGCAGTGATGCCTGTGCCAGAGAGTGGACCTAAAACAGACCTATTAGCCTTTCAAATCTTCTCTGTAAAGCCATGGAGTGAATCATTACCAACCTCATAAATCATGACCTCAAAAATCTGGTTAGGCTTGACTAACAGCAATTCAGCTTTATGAAGCATAGGTCATGCCTGCTAAAGCTTGTAAGTGTCTTAAGCACACTGTCCATGATGCCTGTCTTGACCAAGGCATCTGAGACCATACTCCGCGATGGAATCCTGAAAAAGCTTATGGCTTTAAACACTGACCCTTATGTAGTAACAGTAAGTTGGCTCAAGGACAAACATGTATGTTGTCAGTTGGTGATGCTTCTTCACTCAAGAGAGAGAGAGAAGCTGAGCAGTGGTATCCCCCAGGGATCTGTGCTGAGCCCCCTTTTATTTGGCATTTATTACTCTGATCTCAAAACTGATAACACTGATCTCTGATTAATCAGATTTGCTGGTGACAGCAATCTGGGTGTAGTTGTCAAGTCAACCCAAGATACATATACCCTTCAAAATGAATTAACATGAGTTGGCATCTGGTGCACTGAAAAGGGTTACACTAAACATCAAGAAATGCAGCATCATCCCTTTCAGGAAACAGCAGTATCCTACTATTAAGCAAGTCCGTGATTAGAGACCTGGACACTTGGATGTATAGCGCCCTTTCCTGTGATCACCATGTGGCAACTCTAGTTAGGAAATAGTACAGTTGTGTAAACTGGACTTAACATAATAGGTGTTTGAATGATCACTGCTCCATTAGCTTTAGCTGTATGGGTTATATCCTGTCAAGGATATAACAGCCACCCATCTTCCAAAGCTTCAGGACACTTTCCATGTGACCAAACTGTTGAGCAGCTTGAGTTGAGATGACTAAAAGACAGGTTTGGTCACAAAGCCCTTCAGAGCTTCCTTCAAGCAGAGAGGGGGAATCTGAGCCCTGAAAGGACAAGGCCAAAAATAATTTATTTTATTTATATTTATTTATTTTAAGTCTAGTGTTACCAGGAAACTTGAAAGAGGAAGAAGAGGCAACAAGTTGTGAAGTGACATCATTTTGAATTAGCACACTATCACAAACAGGTTTAGGAAATAAAGATCCAGAACTACTCTACAGGTGTTTTCTTTCTTTGGGATTCGGAGCATCCTCAAATAAACTCCACTGTCATCTTTAACCCTGATGACTGATTTTCAGAATACACTGTCTGAACAATCTATTGCCAAAGAGAAAGAAATGAAGATGAAGACTTTCTGGAAAAGAAAGAGCACCAGCGTGGGAGGGGGACACAAGGTCTCTTGCATAGTCATTTAGACTTGCTGGATTGTACTTGTTTTTGGGAGGTTTGAGACTTCTTTTTTGAACCTCCTTGCCACTTCTTCCTAAATATCTGTTTACCTGAGTTCTGTTGAGTCTTTTTATTCTGTTTTTGTCCAAACGGGATAAGGAGAACAAAATCCCTTAAACAATTTGGAAAAGTAAATCTTTGAGATTCCCTGGATCATCTTGCCCCTTTCATTCTGCTTTTTGATCACTTCTGCAACAGAGGGCCCAAACACTAAATCTGTATTCAAGGGAGAATTTAAAATCTCACTTTTGTCATCATCTGGATGGTTCTGAGAATGCAACCAAGCAAATCTCCTTAAAACTCTACCAGTGGCCATAGCTCTGGAAGAAGTATCAGTAAGAGTCATACACACCCTAAAAACAAGTAGTGGCCTGTACAATAGAAGAAATTATTTTTTCTCTCAAAAAAAAAACGTAGATAAAATATTTCTCATACTTTCACAATTTCATTCGATTCTCAGCTGGAGCGTCTTCTGTGTGGAGACATGCGTGAATAGGCATACCTTCGTTGAAGGTTGTAAGTTAGAGCTGGCAATTCGGCACGTAAAAATCTACTGCCAATCATTAGCGGAATGGAGTTCCGCTGTGGCGACCCCTAACCCGGAAAAGCCAAAAGAAAATGTATGATGTTTTTTGCTTCACTGGACCTGCTGTGGAGATCAGAACACTGAGCAGCTAGATTGACATGAAGTTGGACCAGTCTGCATGGTCAGTCATTGAACAGCTCCACCAATCAGAGGAAAGGCTGGAAGAACCATACAATACCAGGAGCACAATGGAATTCAACAGTGTGAGACATTAACTATGCCAAATGAATGCAACATGTTCCATATAGATATAGTTTTGGACAAAGTTGATGAGTGGACATTGCAAACACATCAGTGGACTTATAAGTAATTATTCTAATTCTTTACCATTTCCAACCAGCTATTTTAACTCCCCTTTACATTCCCATATATAAGCATTCAAGAAGCTTTGTGAGAATTAATTTAGAAGTATATGCTTGAATAAACCTGAAAAAAAATATTTTTAATTTATCCCATAAACAAATTAAGAGATTAGATAAGGTAAAAGACAGACATTGAAATTACAAATGCAGACAAAAGGGGTTGTGTAATTTGTCAACACAATCATGCGTCAAAATGATATTTTTTAAGTAATGATTCAGTGTACAGATTAGTTTCACTGAATGTGGTCAAAATAGCATACAGGAAAATAAGGCTGTATACTCATGGGCACTTTACTGAATGGGGTGATTTCTAAAGAGACCTACAATTATGTTCAAGTGGGCAAACCTTGTATTCCATGTTTTTGGAATACCTAAGCTACAACAGGAAAATGTTGCCCCCGCCACCCCCACTCAAACCTGCTATGTCAGCAGATGGTTCAAAGACCAAACATTTAGCTGTTTACATGGACAAACAAAAGACTCTATACTTGATACCACGTCTTAAACGATTAATGGCATTTTGGGCATATTAAGAAATAATGATTATAATTCTGATACCTGTTTAGTTATAGCAGATATAAAATAATTATATATAAAGTAATTCTTCAGACTAGAGAGACAGTGATGGAAACAACCAGCTAAACCTATATATCCAGACCTTGTACTATGTTGGTGGGAACAAACATTTGTATTAATCAGTGCGTTTTTTTAAACATTTAAAATGCTTTGGAGATTCAGGAAAAAAAAACAAAAAAAAAAAAAACACAGCACTCACATTAAGGGCCGCAGAAAAAAGGCATGTTCCTGTAATGTGGTACTTTGTGATTGAGACACATTAGCTGCAAAGAGGAAATATCTTCGTCTTGGGTGATTTGCATGACTCTGAATCACTATTAAATGCAGAGCAGCACTTCCTTGTCTTAGTTAACACTGGCATGATGTTAGCACACACTCTCCCACACAACACACGTGTACACCCCCCCACACACACACACCCTCACACACACACCCACACCCCTAACCTACCCTCTCACTAATCCCCCTTCTGCCACCTTCTATGCAGGTGCACACTCATACATACACCGTCACATGTAACCTCTCACATACATACGTGCATACACACCCCATAGCACTACCTCAACACTAAATTCCCAAGTCCTTATCTCTACCATGATAGGTGAATGCAAACCTTTGCTCATGTCCATTACCCATAGTGGCCAGGAATAGCAACATTAAGACACCCAGCCAAGGGATTCTTAGAATCTCTGATGTGCATAAATGCCTTAGTGTAGGTAGTTCTGGGGAGATCACATGGCTAATTAGTGTATGTCTCTCCCTGGTATGTGTCATTAGCATCTAGCATGACTACAAAGACAGCCTACAATGGTGCTTTTAAGTCTTTGTGTAAAAACCTTGTGGTAGGGCCGTCTCCAAAAATAGACTGGTTACCACAAAGCAGATGTATCCACTCATGATAGCCTTTCTGAATTTGGCCCATTATGTAAGATTTTCAGATGACATTTATTTGATTTGGAGTATATCTGAAGAACTATGGGTTAATTGTTTTAAATATCCCAATTCTCCTATTCAGTTTTTATATTTTACTTATCACACTTCTATAGACTAGATTCATATTTTAGATATTAATATTAGAAATCCTAATTGTTTTTCTTTCTGAAAAAAACAATTATTTGAATTCATATTTGCATTTTAGCAGCTGCCACCCTTTTATGCTGAAGAAAAATATAGTAAAAGGACAAATGATGAGGCTTTCATGTATTAGTTTTGAAAATGACAACTTTTTAAAGAATTAAGGATACTCATGCAGATGTTTAAGAATAGAGCGTATACTTGTACATTTTTAAAGTCATTAAAGAAATAAATATGCATGAGAAGATCTATAGATTTTAAATAAATTTTAAAGTCTCCTTTAAAGACACCACAGCTATGGAACAAACTCCCCCCCCCCCCTCATACACACAAAACAAAGTTCATCCATCTCCATATTCAAGTGCAACTTAGATCTATGGATGGAAAACTGAAAATTTACCCCAGGACTGCCACCATATTACTAATGGACAAGAGCAACTGCTAAATGCTTTCACGTGTCTCCTCAAGTTATCTATGGTATGATCCCAGTTATTCTCATCGGGGTAATATAATTATTGACCATGGGATGGGTAAGGTCAGTCTATAACCAAATGGGATCGGTTATTTCGAGCACAAAAAGGGAAACTGGCTAGACTTAAAATGGCCCGCAAGGGCAGCTGGCCTAGTACTTGCCTATGGGCATATGAACCAATGAAATGCCTTCACCGTGGGTTACTGGTGGATAGTCAAGACTATTCAGAATATTATTTCTAAATCATCTAGAAAGTTGCCACCCCACCCCTCTTTTTGTTTAGGAAAATTTTAACTTGAAAGTGTCATTTGATAAGTAAAAAGTAGGTGACAAATACAAATTACATGAGAAAATGTGGCAGATGCAAATAATGCTGTTTTATTCTGGAAGCCCCCAATGCTGTGGTGAAAGGTTACAGTAGGGTAATAGAGGCAACAGGGTAATAAAGGCAGCAGGGAGATGCAATTTTTATACAGCTGGAATAGTTTATATTGCATGCTGCCAAATGTGATGTGTAATATTCTGGTAAAACTGAGAGGTCTCCTGCAGAGAATATATGAACATGTGTACATTGGAAAGAAACATGATGCACTGACTTTTAGACATATGAGGTTTGGATTGTTGTGAAAGTTTTAAAATCAGTAAAGGTGGAAAACAGGAAGATAGAGTACAAATAATTATTGTGGTACCTGAGACTGAAATATGTTCATATGTTGCCAGGACTGAGTGATTTTTTATTTTGTATTTCTACTGTTTTAAAATTAAGAGCTGCAAAATTAAAATTACATATACTGAATTAATCGTAAGTGGTTTGATTGATTCTAATTATGACATCACGTTTCAGTTAGTATTTAAGAAAGAGTGAATGTTTTATACTTGTTATTTTTAAGCAATCCATTTAAATGACAGCACAAAAGCACTCAAACTTGTGTTTGTTTTCTGTGAAGGAAGACTGGTTACTTTTTGGATGTAGAAGTATAGATGTAACACTCCTTCCAATTTGGTATATTTTACTGGGTTCTTGGTGAGTTGGGAGCACTGTCTGGTTAAGTGACTTGCACAAAGTTCCACAATGGGAGAATAGAATGAATCAAACCCTGTACCATGGGCTTCACTGTCTGCTAGACCTCTAGGCATAAAGCATAAAAAAGTGTCTTATGAAAATTGTTATTGGCTAGTTATTCCAAATGATGTGATGTGGTACTGTAAGATTTGAGCAGTGACTGATGAAGGAACATACAGCCTACTTTTCTAGATACTATAAATTAAATCCCTGATATTTTGCTTTTGTGTTATCTGCATCCAGTAGATATATTTACTGGCATAGTGGTAGTTAAACAACAGTCTTCTGTAGAAAGTTAAAACGTACAATCGTGTGTTTGTGTGTGAGAGAGTGTCGGAAAAGTTTAACTAAGTCTCAGTCACTGTTGGTAACAGAGTACTGGAGGGCACTGGGTTTAGAATGAGGTGGCTGAAATCCTGGGGAACCAATGATTATAACCCTATAGCTGTACATATATTAGTACAGAATAAAGAGTGTGGGGATAAAACATTATTATGATCATGTTTCTTTACACTGTACATTAGTTGATATATTTTTTGTTTGGGTCTATGCTCGGTTTCCCAACATATTTGGGTGCGGAAGGTGACATTCATAACCTGAACCAATAGTAAACCTTTGCCGTAACCCATCCCCATGCATACAGAACTGGTGGCAGCAATGCAGGGTTCAAGGCCTGTGACCTCCGTTCCCCATATATTTGATGCCAGCTATGTGGATTTAAACAACATAACTCCTGCACACCTGATATCTGACATATACATTAGAAAACCCATTGGAGCAAAGTGGTTAGAGATTTTTCTCACACAGTGACTAAAGTCACACAGTAAGGTACACTAATATCTTAAATAGATGTAATATAATGCAAGTAGTGATCTATACTGCAGCTAAACATTAATTCAAGTAAGGATAACTCGTTGCAAATAATACAATTAATCAAATCAACATGCAGTCCTCTAATAAGATGGTCAGTATGGGAGTACAGTATTGTGACATTGTGTATTTTGATAACTGACTGTATTTGATGTGGTTGATGAAGTAACAGCAAAGGTATTTAAATGTAGAAATGGCTTAGCTTTTTTAACAGTCTGATGAAGCATTCGAGAGAATGTGAAAGCACTTACTGGATGTTTTATTGTTTTGTTCTGTAGTTCAGTGTGTTTAATAAAAGGTCAAGCTGCTTATTGTCATGTTGTGCCTCAAGAAAAGGTTATCTTGATAAAACAATCTACTTGAATAGGGACATTAGTTTGCAAACATCTTTAGTTTGCTGTATTAATCACATAAACAATTCAGATCATGGCGTACATATAACTCCCTACTTTCTGAATTATTTAGTTTATTAGGCTGGTACTGTTAACATAATGACCTAACAGATTGGCTTAGCACTTTTTTTTTATCTTCCATTGTACTATACCCAATAAGAAATGGGATGATTTCTTACATAGTGTATAAATATTATATCACAGTTCATAAGTGCTTGAACTAGTAGGCAGAATCTGTGCTTCAATAACACCATGTCATCAATCTTAGCAACTTCCATTGGAAGCAGTCCGTGGCTTGGCATAGATGATCATGTTCTACCTCACTGGGCACCTCTTTGCACCATCTATTTACTACTCCAAACAAGGTTACCATAAGCAGACTTTTGTGTGTGTGTGTGCTCGTGAGTGTGCACGTGTGTATGTGCTTGTATGCATGCTTATGTGTTGGTGTGTATTTGTGAGTTAGTCAAGACTGTCAGATAGTAGAAAGCAGCAGCTGTGGAAACACTTGTACAGTGGGACAGCTGAAACACATATTGTTACATAGACCAAAATGTTACAAACAAACCTAAATACATGGCAAAAAAGTATCCTAAAAAATCAAATTTATAGATTACAAAAAAAAAAAACAATACTCTTGAACTAGAGGAATCATTTTAAATTAAAATTGTATTTAGATAAAATTAAATTACCAAAACATAGAATGATACAATTGTCCATTTTCTAAGTACAAAAATGCCCTCCAGAATGAGTATTACAGGTAAATAATGGGCGTTCCAGAGGTTCGCCTCTCATCCTGTAGTACTGGGTCTCGCGTCACCACTTAGTTGTCTGTTATTTCTCTGTATTGCCCACTCTGTCAGGCATTATTGCTTGCATGTAGTATGGAAAGATCAATTTGGCAAAACTTTCAGGTTCTGAAGATTGGTGTACTTTTGTATTATTGGTTTCCTTTCATGTGTCATGCTGCATGCTTTTAGGTGGACTGCTTATGTGTTAGTGAGGTTTGCAGACATATAGCCAAAGGGTTTAATGAAATGGATGTGTAGCACATCTGTGTCTATTGCACCTGTGATTTGAAGACATCATTATAAGACATTATATGACAATTATATTTATCTCAGTTCTAAATTCCATTGTACCAAAAAGAAAGATGAAAAACCAAAGCAAACTATGCTCCATGGTTAAGTAGGGACACAAAAGCTCTACTAAAAACCAGAGACAAGGCCTGGAAGCAATGGAAACAAGAAAACTCTGATGATACCAAGCAAAAGTATAAACAACTTAGGAATCTAGCCAAAAAGCAAACCAAACTAGACAAACAAAACTACTTCCTAGGTCTCCAAAACAAATACTCAAGAAATCCCCAAACATTTTGGCATAGTATCAACTCCTTACTAAAACCTGGAACAATTGCTACCCCCACCCCTACCTCCCCGTATACTAACAGCAAAGACATAGCTCCCCAGCTTAACTGTCATTTCATAACCTCAATCCAAACTCTGTCCAACTAACTAACAAACACTAATACCTCACCAACCCTAACTGCTGGGAACACTCCTAGCAATTCTACCAATCAACCGTCCTTCTCTGTCTCACCTGTCCCTACATCTAGAATTAGAAGCCTCCTCTACAAACTAAAACCTACCACACTAGCAGCAGATGGTATACCTGCTAATTTCCTAAAAATACCAGCAGACTCCATGTCATATCCAGTATCTATCCTAATAAACAGGTCCATTCAGGAAGCTTATGTGCCACAGCTATGGAAAATATCCTACATTATACCCCTTCATAAAGGTGGTAAATCTTATCACTTTTCCAACTATCGGCCTATAGCTATTTTTTCCCCCTTATCTAAGCTCCTAGACAAATGCATACACTCACAAGTTCTGCACTTCCTGAATACAAACAATCTTCTCTCCTCCACCCAACCTGGATTCCGCCCTCACTATAGTACAACTTCTGCTCTTCTATCCTTTAGGATCTCATTAATAATCAAAGAAACAACAACTATGTATCTGCTACCTTTTTAGACCTCTCTGAAGCATTTGACATGGTCTTGCACCCTAAACTATTGGATGCTCTTTATTCTCTATCCTTTACTTCCCTTACAGTCTCCTGGTTCAAAAGCTACTTATCAGAGAAACAACAATCTGTACAATGGCACAATGACCTATCCCCTCTTCTCCCGAACTCTATAGGAGTACCACAAGGATCAGTATTAGGCCCACTACTCTTTATCTTTGCAAACAATCTATACACCTGCTCACTTATTCAGTATGCAGAAAATTCCACTCTCATCTGTGCAGCTCCATCTGTCAACACCCTACAACAACTTGCCCAAGAATTATTCTCTGCTATTGAAACGTGGATCACTGACATCCAACTTATTCTTAGCCCCAATAAAACCAAACTTCTCCTGTTCACCCCTAATAAAGCAAAATCTACCCCCTCTACTTTCTCTATATCATCTAGGAATGGCACTATCATCTCTCCTTCCACCCACACAAAACTCCTAGGAGTTGAAATTTGACAACAACCTATCATTCGATCTACACATAGCACAAACCATTCAGAAAGTCCACAAAAAAATGGGAACCTTTTACAGGCACAAAAACTATCTCACAGCAAAAGCAAGAATCACCTTAGCTCAAACTCGCCTCTTATCAAAACTTACTTCTGCTGCACCAGTCCTAACCCATACTAGAAAATCAGATCTGCACAAGTTAGTCATGCTATAACAAAATTGCCAAATTTGCCAACACTTCCCCCCCTAAGAACTCATCACTGCCAAGTACTAAAAGAAATTCAATGGCTTAAATTTCCTAACTTACTAACTTGCAAACAACTCACCTGCGCCTTTAACATCAGAAACTACCCAGAAAAAACTCCAGCCCTCAAACAGCTATTAACCTCCCACTCTTCCAGTCGCCCTCTATGCTCATCCAATAAACCCCTCCTCAACGTTACTACTGCTAACAACACTGCAGGTAAAGCCCTATATTCCCACATCATAGCCAAAAAATGGAACAATCTCCCCACTAATATAACCTCCACTACAACAAACACAAGCTTCAAAAAATTACTCTGATCTCATCTTAGGACAACTTGGATCTGCCCATGTATCACTTGACAATCTCGATACCTTCTCTTCTCCTCCTTCAAACAACTTCATTCTAGAATTTCACACTATTCTACTCACATAGAAATGCATACTCTTGGAATAAGCCACATTGGTCTTTGTACTTCTTTCAGTGTACACTTACTAGAAATGTAACCTGTCTATATTACCTTTGTAAATATTATTCTAACTGTATTTCAGTCCTGCATTGCCTGTTAACTTTTGTGTAAGTAATCTACCGTCTTCCATTTTGTATATTTCTCATTGTATTAACTTCTTACTATATCTTAATTGTGGAGCTTTTCTCCCTGTGCATCCACTGAAAATGGACCTGGTCCAGCTTGATTTTCACAGTTAACAAATGTAAAATAAAATAAATAAAATAAATTATTTAATTAAGTCTTATTAACCATAGGATATAAAAAGGGATGAGAGCTAAAAGACAGCAGGTTCTGAAGAAGTCCAAACGTTTTGTTAGGACAAAAGCACTAAACCTGCTCTCATATGTTATTTTTTTGGTGGTGTTAATAATGGTTTTGTTTGAATGGACTTTGGATTACTCGGTGGATATTCTTTCACAGTTGGTGGATTTATAACAAATTCCGTTTGCATGGGAATGTAACAGCAGCTGATGTCTTTTTGTGGCTATTACACGACTTGATTTAAAGTACAGCCTTGGATTACAGTGAGTTTATTCAGAAGACAATTTGTTTCATATGTGCTGCTTGCTATTTGCTGCTCAAATGCTGTGAATTGTTTTTAGTCATTATAAGACATTATAAACCTTGTGTGAGTCATTTCTACTATAGTTAGTGGTCAGGGGACATATGAATGTGATCTAATAATGAGGCTGTGGTACAGAAATGGCAATTTGGTATAAAGCAGGCTTTAATAACTTTTGGATATACTTTTCTCTGACTGATGCTTCTTGATTTGTATTTCTTGGAATAGAGTCTGAAGTATCACTGTGTAAAATTAATTTCCGTCAAAAATATTGGGTTACTTAAGAATGTTAACATTTGCTCATCTCAGTTGTTGTGTTGGGTCTTTCAGCTTTTCCCGGTTAGGGGTCGCCACAGCGGAACTCTGGTCCGCTAATGATTGGTAGTTGATTTTTACGTGCCGAGTTACCAGCCCTGACACACAGCCTTCAACGAAGGTACGCCCATTCACGCATGTCTCCACGCAGAAGACGCTCTAGCTGAGAATCGAACTGGACAGCGTCTTACTGTGAGGCGACAATGCTACCACAGCACCAATGTTGAATAAGTCGCTTAACTAGCAAACATTGAAGGATCACCTCTGATCTGAGGACTTTTTTCACAGCAGAGCTTAGCTGGCCATAGGGGTGCCATCTTTTCAAATTCCCAAAGTGGGACACTTTTTACAGAAATGAGAGATTTTTCAGGATAAACTATACCTATACTCAGTGGAAGGAACTGGACTTTATTTAGTTATCGCCAAAATGAAACCTCACTCCTGTTGAGTTTTATGTTTCATGTTGTTCAATATCACAATAATGCATTCAGATTCAAAATATTTTTTTTATTAAGCTATAAAACAAAACATAGAAAATATTTTTGTGCTACAATGTCAGAGGATTTTTTTTGCAGAATGCAACTGTCTAAATAGGGACTGTAGTATTTAAAAGAAGCATGCGGTACTCTCAGCAAATTAAGGCTCAAGGATTAACTTTCAAAAGAGTAAGTTCTCCATAGCTGAATTTAACTGTTAAAATAGGTTCATTTTCTAAATTATTGCAGGGTTTGAAAGTATGAGCACAAGTGAGACATTAAAGAAAAATTAAAGTAATCTCAAAGCTGACATTATAGTTGATAGGAAGGCAATGCCTCTATCTTTTCAGCTCTTTCCCATCCAACTTGTTGCTACAATCTCCATGAAATATTTTATGTAGGCCACATGATTTTGTCTTTACTTTTGTTTAGATGGTACATTTTTATCCCTTTAACATAATGTTCCCAGGTCTACGTCTTTATTAACTTTGGCGCTGCAGATAGTGATGTTGCCTTATATTAAGAGATTCCCCACTTCGATTCTCGGCTCGGGTACCTTCTTGTTAGGAGTCTACATGTCCTCTTTGTGTTCGTATGGGTTTCCTCCCACATTCCAAAGACATGCAGTAGGTGGATTGGACACTCTAAATTGGCCATAGGTATGTGTGTGCATGTGAATGTGGTGTAGAAGAACTAAAGAGGCAGGGCTAGCCACCCGGCGGTGTGAACCTTGGTTCCAAATTGTCACTGTTGAAGTGACACCCTGACCCCCTGTGCAAAAATGTGGAAAAAGGGGTTGTGGATGGATTTCTTCATTGATTCAGTACTACAAGAATAATAATGGCCTCAGTGGCACATTGTGTGTGTGTGTAGCTCACATTTCAAATGGCTATGATTTCTTCAGTGACTATTATTAATTCCCAGTGTATTTCTATGTAATTTAAAGTTGGTCTACGTGTTTGCAGTCCCTGTGATTATAGTCAAATGGATTCCTGCATCTCTTGCAATTTTGACTAAATTATATACCTTTGTGTGTGTGCTTTTTGAGAAATGAGTTTGTGCTCATTAGCTGTCAATGCGTTACTAGTTTTGATGACTTCTTGACTTGCTTTTATTTCCTGTCTTCAATAAAAGATAATACAAGGGAAATGTATCACAGCATAAGCATCTTTCAGTTGCCGATGAGGCACATTAACACCAAAACACATTTACCACTTGTGGAGTTCTTATTTATTGCCTAGATTGCAATATGAATTACCTGTTTGTTACTGTGCACTTCTGACCCAGTGTGAGAATATATTTCTATTTCTTCTGAGGTAATTTATGTATCCTCCATACAGACTTGATAAATGGAGGTTTATAAATGTTTATAAATGTCATTGTTGCAACATTTTTGTGTTATGCCAATTGCTTTTTGAATGTACTCTTTTGTGTTTGCTGGGTCTATATTAGAACATCGAAGTTTCAGAACTTCAAATGTTCTAATATCGACCCCTATTCAGCAAACACTGACAACATCGAACATTCAGAACAGCGAAACTCCCCGCCTTTAGTTCCAAACCTAATAATTAATCTAAACCTCTGTGGTGACATATACCCAAACCCTGAGCCAAATACCAACAAAAATCAAACCACAAACAACCCCATAATCCAGTCCCAGTCCTCACTACACATCTACCCTAGAAGCCTGACTGCTTTCTGATTAATATAAACCTTAGACGCTTCCTCAACAAAATATATGACCTATCTGCTAACATATCGCTATACTCCCCTGACATTGCTGTCCTAACAGAAACCTGGCTGAAACTTGACATAAATGACGATGTAATCTTACCTCCAGGTTATAATGTGCATAGGTTGGACAGGACTAACAAACGTGGAGGAAGAGTAGCCATTCTCTATTGAGCAAATCTCAAACTAGAATGCTTAGAACAAGTCGAACAAACTTTTAACCATGCTGAAATATTTACTAAGCTCAAAATAAGCCCCAACAAATATTTAATCACCATAGGTATTTATATTCCACCAGATAACCTTACAATAATTTCAGAAATACTCCATTACACATCATTAATATTCCTACAAGAAGCCACAGTTATGGGCGACTTTAATGCCAGCTGGAACGCATACAACACTGATAAACCCCACTAACTTCATCAGCCTGCATGGCTTTAGACAGCTGATAATAGACAAATCCACCAGTAGGCAATCCACTCTAGACTGGATCCTAACCAATAAAACACCTCAAACCTCATATTTTGGCCGTCTCTCAGACAGTATCAATGACCACCTCCCAACAAACCTACTAAGACAACAAACTCATCCCCCCAGAAACATATCTAGACAAATTTGGAACACAAAGACTTCAACGCTGAGACATTTAAGTCCCTCTTACTCATTTTACAATTGGACACAATCAAAACACGACCCCTAGATACTGCAGTAGAGTACTTGAACTCTGCCTTCCTCAATATTCTAAATAAACTAGCCCCACATAGAACCAGAAGAATCAAGGCAAATTATGCACCATGGCGACAAAGATAAACCAAAAACCTACTTAAACAAAGGGACAAAGCCTGGACACAATGACACACAAACAAAACCCAAGCCAGCCTCAACCAGTAAAATAATCTTAGAACTAAAGCTAAAACCCCAATAAAGGTAGACTAAAAAAAACTATTATATTGCTTTCCAAGTAAAACACTGCAACAGTCTACAAAAATTCTGGTCTGCCCTGAAAAACCTCCTTCAGCCAGGCCAACAAACAACCCCAACTCCAGCAGTTACTTCTAGTCAAGATAGCATTGTGTTACAATTCAATACATTCTTTACTACATCAATACTTGCACGTATTGAAACCACTGTAACTCCCCATCAGCTATCCCAAACCTGCCTATGGACAATTGCTACTTTCCATTTTAAGCCTGTCCCAACTAACACCATAAAAAAACTACTTAGCAAAATTAAACCAACTTCTCTAGCTGCAGATAATTTACCATCAGAGTACCTTAAACTTGCAGTAGATGCCAAAACGATACCCTATCCCTATCCTGATCAACTGCTCTGTCTCAGAACAACATGTTGCACATCTCGGGAAAACATCATATATCACCCCACTTCATAAAGGAGAAAACTGTAATTCTCTAATTACAGACCCATAGTAATTTTATCCCCACTAGCCAAAATCCTAGAAAAATGCAGCCATACACAGCTTATGAATGATCTATTGATTAGAAACCTCTTAACAGACACAACATGGTTTCCGTCCCTACCACAGTACCACAAATGCTCTCCTAAATTTCACAAAAACATTAACCACTACAGAAATGAGTGCAAAATAGTATGTTCCATCTTCTTAGATCTCGTTAAAGCTTTTGACACCATATCCCACCAGAAACTCCTTACGAAGGTAGCCTCTCTCAAACTTAGTCATTCTACTATTGCTTGGTTTCATAACTATCTCATAGCCAACAAGCAGTCAAATGGCAGCATGAGCTCTCCTCTTCTACCTGTATCCATGTGGATACCTCGGGGCTCAATCCTGGGGCCCCTTCTCTTTACTATTTTTACCAACAAGCTACACTCTGCTACCCATCTTGCCACCATCATTCAGTACGCAGATGACTACACTCATCTGTGCTGAATCCACCTTACAACAACTCAAAGTAAAAATGCAACAGGCCTTTTTTGCCGTTGAATCTTGGCTATCATGGTCTTCCATCCTGGTAAAACACCTGATTCCTCCACCTCATTTTAAATACAGTCATCAGACAAAACTACTATATCTACTCTGCCACATACCAAACTGCTAGGTGTAACAACTGATAACAGGAAATTTGACATACACCTAGCAAAAGCCACTAAAAAGACACACACACAACCTGGTTGTCTTCATAGAATTAAACCTTCCCTCACTACCACTACTAGACTTGAAATAGCCAGAAACCAGCTTCTCTTTATCTTATTATATGCCTCTCCTATCTTCACCATTTTAAAAGACTGAATTAACAAAACTTAAGGCCTGCTATAACAAAATTCCAAAGTTTGCAGCAAATTCTCCATATAGAACCCAACACTGCCTGGCATTACAACAACTAAACTGGCTAGAACTTCCCCAACAACTAACATACACCCAACTCACTATCATACACACACTCGTTCACCAACAAGACAGAGTTCCTGCCCTCCAACAATGCTCCATCCCCCACATTAACACCCGAGTCCTCCATTCCTCAAACAAATCTCTCCTACACATTACCAAATCTAACAATAAGGCTGGTGACTCTCTACTCAAACTACATTTCCAAACTTTGGATAGCCTCCCTCAGCCTATCCTATCCTATCAACAACTAACCTATCTAACTTCAAGAAACAACTCAAACACAAGAGCAGTGATGGCAAACCTTTTAGGCCTGATGTGTCAAAAAGTCAGAAAATGCTTAACTTGACTCTGCTGGCGTGTCAACCCCCCCCCCCCCCCCACCGCTCGACAAAAGAGAAACAATTATTTACAAGTTTGCATACACATTTATTTAACAAAGAATACAGCCCAATCACGGTATTATAAAAGCAAAAGAACAATTAGTGACTTACAGTACAGAAAATATTTCAGCACTGATAACTGGACTTAAAATAGTGCACTAACAAGCTCAGTACTCAGATCATCCCAGCATAACTCTTAACCAATCAGTGACAAATCTCAACAGAATCAGGGACAGATCCAGAAATAATCAGTGACAATCAGGGACACAGTTTAAATATTATTACTGTTAACTTGAGGGGTTGACAGAATGAAAGAATGTGAATTAATATAGATTCTCTAAACTAAAAGTAGTCTAAAACTTTACTATTATTAGTTCATCACCTTTTCTTTAACACCAGTTTTAAGAGTGATTAAGAGGGACAGACCTAAAATTTGAGTCAAAATCAGGGATGTCCCTGAAAATCATGGACAGTTGAGAGGTTTGCATCCCCGTGATTTACCAGAAAACCACAAGTTTTATGAGGAATAGCCCAAAAATATTAGGAAAAAATCTGGACATTATGCAAAAATCTGTACAGTTGAGAGATATGGTGTTGCACAGCTTGTGCAGCGAACAGCCTGCTTTTCTGCTCATTTTTTAAGTTCTTTTAATAATGCTTGCTTTACAATTACTTACCTTTTACTTCTGACACTGTGGAGAGCTGATGCCACCAATATTTTCGTGTGGGTGGACTGGACAGACTTTCCTTTACCTTTCTCTCGTGCACTGCTGTATCTTTGTGCTGATTGGTTACCTGTAAGCTCAGATAACCAGTCAGCTTGAAGAAAGGTGCTGAATTTCAGGTTTCCGGGTTTATATCGGAAACTCTGAACAGCCTCACAAACTACTTTATTTCCAGGAAATCCGGATAAAACAAAAAAAATAAAAACCTTCTAACTTTCCCGGTAAGTGCATGTGTCACTGAAAATGTTACGGCGCGTCACCTGTGACACGCGTGTCATAGGTTCACCATAACGGGAAAAGAGCAAAAACAGGATGTGTTCTTACACTACTGGTAAAATCCTACAAGTTTTTCCCTTTCCTACCTTCCCCTTCTCTTACTTTTCTATATAAATATTTCTTGCTAGTAATATCAAACCTCTATTCTCTTACACATAGCCCTGTTTATTCTCCAATCCTCCCTCCCCACATTAACATAAAGACTAAACCCTTCTTTTACCTTTCCCTAGCCCTAACCCCACCATAATAATTTTACCCCTCCCCCACATCTTCCCTTTTCCATTCATACACTTCAACAAGTATCTATATTTACTGGAACCTAACTCAAGTAAAAGGATGTGCTGACCCTTTTACCTTTTCAGACAATATACCCTTCAACCTATATATTATACAACGACCCCCTATTAATATTCAAAAAAATGTGCACACTGATTGGTCAGCGTGCACGTTGTAAATCAGAGTTATAGTAATGGAAAAAGGTCCGGTCGCCTGGACTTTTTCCATTACTATAACTTTTTTTTTTTTTTTTTACAGCAATGGAGAACACAAGATATCTGTTGCTTCACACTGTCTCGCTATGTTAAACTCATTTAACATAGCGAGACAGCATTAAAAAAAGCAACGGACATTCTCCGTTTCTTTTTTTAATGCTGTCTCGCTATGTTAAATGAGTTTAGCATAGCGAGACAGTTTGTAAAAAGCAACGGAGATCTTGCTTTCTCCGTTGCTTTTTACAAACTGTTTCGCTATGTTAAATGGGTTTAACATAGCGAGACAGCTTTAAAAAAAAGCAACGGCTCCGTTGCTTTTTTTAAAGCTGTCTCGCTATGTTAAACCCATTTAACATAGCAAAACAGTTTCTTTTTACAAACTGTTTCGCTATGTTAAATGGGTTTAACATAGCGAGGCAGCTTTAAAAAAAGCAATGGCTCCGTTGCTTTTTTTAAAGCTGTCTCGCTATGTTAAACCCATTTAACATAGCGAAACAGTTTGTAAAAAGCAACGGAGATGTTGTTTTCTCCGTTGCTTTTGCCCACAGCTCTGATGTACTGCGTAGGCATATGCATGCGCAGTACATCAGAACTGCCGCAGAATACCAGACAGCTGCGGAAGGGCAGCAAGGAGGCATTATACAATGCCATTATTTAAGAAAATTAATTATTTTTTGTCTTAAATAATGTCATTGTATAATAGCAATAACCCACTTCTGGGTGTGGGTAATGCTGGATTTACCCACGGTTGGCTTTGTTTGGGCACTTGGGCTTCGCCCTCGTGACCAAACCACGCCAACCGTGGGAAATCCAGCCTTACCCACACCCAGGCGTGGGTTATTGCTATAATATCAACTGATTCATTCTAATCCTGACTATGAATATTCCTCCGTGTAAATCTTTCTGTAAGCCTGACTGTTAAGAATTTACTCATTGTAAATCTCCACAGCTATATATTGTAAAAATTCCAGTACTTTTTTGTAAACTATATTATTGTTGTACATTATCATTTGCTATGTTGCATATTTTATATTCATTGTGTTTTGCTGTAGACTGTTGTGGAGCTTTTCTCCACAGGCCTCCACTGAAAATGGGCTTAGTTCCCAGTTGGACTTTCCCCGTAAACAAATGTAAAATGTATAAAAAAAAAAAAAATAGGTGCTGGATCTATGACCCCTTCTTCATGCATGTGTTGGAGCACTGGAGAAAATAGCTCTGTCTGGTCTGGTGGGAGTGGGAGAATTCTCCTGAAAGGGGGAGAATTTTCTGTCCATTTTTAAGTGTATCCTCTCTGAATTATTCTTAGAATCCATTTCTATGAAACTATTTGTGGTTAGGCTGCAGGGTTGAGAGAGAGCCTGGGGGAAGAAGGAAGGGTTGATCCTTTAATTGGAAAAAAAAATTCTTGTTTGGTTTTGAATTACCCTTCTACAATTTTCTTTTTGATAGCTGACTTTTGTTTGGCTGGGATTTTTGTTCTGACCATTGAAGGAAGGTGTTTTGTTTGAGGAGAACGTTGGTACGTAAAACATCCTAGATACCCCATGCATTAATATGCCCACTGCTTGAGAATCTGTGTAATAGAGGGCCCAAACATGACTTCAAAACTTAAAAGGTGCATTCAAAATTTTGGCTTTTAAATAATCAGAGAAATTCTAATTAGATAACCAAGCATGCCAGTTTAAAATGACAGAAGAAGCAGCACTTCTCTGAATACTTAAGCACAACTCTCAAAGCATGTTATGAAACCGGAGTCAAATTAGAAACAATTTCATTTATATGAGACTTTTGCTCTGCAGGTAAGGATTTACAGCAAACTCATTCAAACTTTACGCACACTGGAAACTAAATTTCCACATATAGCATTAATAATATTCTAAAGGCTTTATTACTAGAAAGAGGCATACTTTTACCCTGAAACCCCTAACTATTTCCTTTCTTTATCAGGCTGCACTGTATTAGGTGAAGTCACATATTCTGTATTTGAGCAGGGAGGTGGGGAGGCAACAGCTAGTTCAGCAATCAAATGAAAAAAGAAACATGTCATGTCTGAGGAGATTCTGTAGTTTCCCTGAGCCTTTTTAGGGACAGCTGGAAAAGATACTATTGTCCTGCAACTAGCTTTATAAATGTCTTCCAAGGCCAGTAAGAGATAGGGGCTAGCCACAGAGTTGGGCATCTTGTCCTCTATAAGGTCATATACCCTGTGTAGTTCTGTGGTAGCTCCCTACTGCTTCCAAGAAAATCATCCTGAACCTAGCAATCATCTGAGGAAAAGTGAATAGTTATTTGGACTTGATCTCAGGTTTGACTTCTGAAGAATCAGAGTGACTGTATCCATTGTCAACTAAGAAATCCCCATCATCCTCATCAGAGTTGTCCTCATTCTCTGAAGCAACAGAAAGTTCTGTAGCCAAACTAGCAGTAGAGCCATA